>NC_054485.1:24367895-24713847 GCF_017639515.1 Carcharodon carcharias | reverse complement strand
GGGGGGTGAGCAGTGTCAGTGTGGGGGGGTGAGCAGTGTCAGTGTGGGGGGGGTGAGCAGTGTCAGTGTGGGGGGGTGAGCAGTGTCAGTGGGGGGGTGAGCAGTGTCAGTGTGGGGGGGTGAGCAGTGTCAGTGGGGGTGTGAGCAGTGTCAGTGGGGGGGTGAGCAGTGTCAGTGGGGGGGGTGAGCAGTGTCAGTGGGGGGGGGTGAGCAGTGTCAGTGTGGGGGGGTGAGCAGTGTCAGTGTTGGGGTGGTGAGCAGTGTCAGTGTGGGGGGGTGAGCAGTGTCAGTGGGGGGTGGTGAGCAGTGTCAGTGGGGGGGTGAGCAGTGTCAGTGGGGGGGGGTGAGCAGTGTCAGTGGGGGGGGTGAGCAGTGTCAGTGGGGGGGTGAGCAGTGTCAGTGGGGGGGGTGAGCAGTGTCAGTGGGGGGGGTGAGCAGTGTCAGTGGGGGGGGGTGAGCAGTGTCAGTGGGGGGGGGGTGAGCAGTGTCAGTGTGGGGGGGTGAGCAGTGTCAGTGTGGGGGTGTGAGCAGTGTCAGTGTGGGGGGGGGTGAGCAGTGTCAGCTGTGGAGGGGGTGCGCAGTGTCAGTGTGGGGTGGTGTGAGCAGTGTCAGTGTGGTGGAGTGAGCAGTGTCAGTGTGGGGGGGGTGAGCAATTGTCAGTGTGGGGGTGTGAGCAGCAGTGTCTGTAGTGGGGGGTGTGAGCAGTGTCAGTGTGGGGGGTGTGAAGCTGTGTCAGTGTTGGGGGGTGCAGCAGTGACAGTGTGGGTGGGGGTGAGCAGTGTCGAGTGGGGGGGTGAGCAGTGTCAGTGGGGGGGGTGAGACAGTGTCAGTGTGGGGGGGTGAGCAGTGTCAGTGGGGAGGGAGTGAGCAGTGTCAGTGGGGGGGGGTGAGCAGTGTCAGTGTGGGGGAGGTGAGCAGTGTCAGTGGGGGGGGTGAGCAGTGTCAGTGTGGGGGGTGAGCAGTGTCAGTGTGGGGGGTGTGAGCAGTGTCAGTGGGGGGGGTGAGCAGTGTCAGTTGGGGGGGTGAGCAGTGTCAGTGGGGGGGTGAGCAGTGTCAGTGAGGGGGGGGTGTGAGAAGTGTCAGTGGGGGGGTGAGCAGTGTCAGTGTTTGGGGGGTGAGCAGTGTCAGTGCTGGGGGTGTGAACAGTGTCAGTGGGGGAGTGAGCAGTGTCATTGGGGGGGGTGAGCAGTGTCAGTGGGGGGGGTGTGAGAAGTGTCAGTGGGGTGGGTGAGCAGTGTCAGTGTGGGGGGGTGAGCAGTGTCAGTGTGGGGGGTGAGCAGTGTCAGTGGGGGGGGGGTGAGCAGTGTCAGTGAGGGGGTGAAAAGTGTCAGTGTGGGGGGGTGAGCAGTGTCAGTGTGGGGTGTGAGCAGTGTCAGTGTTTGGGGGGTGAGCAGTGTCAGTGTGGGGGACTGAGCAGTGTCAGTGGGGGGGGAGGGTGAGCAGTGTCAGTGTTTGGTGGGTGAGCAGTGTCAGTGTGGGGGGGTGAGCAGTGTCAGTGGGGGTGTGGGTGAGCAGTGTCAGTGGGGAGGGAGTGAGCAGTGTCAGTGGGGGGGGTGAGCAAGTGTCAGTGGGGGGGGGGTGAGCAGTGTCAGTGTGGGTGGAGTGAGCAGTGTCAGTGTGGGGGTGGTGAGCAGTGTCAGTGTGGCGGGGGTGAGCAGTGTCATTGGGGGGGTGAGCAGTGTCAGTGGCGGGGTGAGCAGTGTCAGTGGCGGGGTGAGCAGTGTCAGTGGCGGGGGGGTGAGGCAGTGTCAGTGTGGGGGGGGTGAGCAGTGTCAGTTGTGGGGGGTGAGCAGTGTCAGTGGGGGGTGTGTGCAGTGTCAGTGTGGGGTCGTGTGAGCAGTGTCAGTGTGCGGGGTGTGAGCAGTGTCATTGGGGGGGGTGAGCAGCTGTCAGTGTGGGGGGAGTGAGCAGTGTCAGTGTGGGGGAGGGTGAGCAGTGTCACGTGGGGGTGTGAGCAGTGTCGTGTGGGGGGGTGAGCAGTGTCAGTGGGGGGGTGAGCAGTGTCAGTGGGGGGTGAGCAGTGTCTGTGGGGGGGGTGAGCAGTGTCAGTGGGGGGGGTGAGCAGTGTCAGTGGGGGGGGGTGAGCAGTGTCAGTGTGGGGGGGTGAGCAGTGTCAGTGGGGGGGCGGTGAGCAGTGTCAGTGTGGGGGTGTGAGCAGTGTCAGTGGGGGGTGAGCAGTGTCACTGTGGGGGGTGTGAGCAGTGTCAGTTGGGGGGTGTGAGCAGTGTCAGTTGGGGGGTGTGAGCAGTGTCAGTGTGGGGGGTGGTTAGCAGTGTCAGTGTGGGGGGGGTGAGCAGTGTCAGTGGGGGGGTGTGAGCAGTGTCAGTGGGGGGGTGAGCAGTGTCAGTGGGGGGGGTGAGCAGTGTCAGTGGGGGGTTGAGCAGTGTCACTGTGGTGGGTGTGAGCAGTGTCGGTGTGGGGGGGTGAGCAGTGTCAGTGTGGGGGGGTGAGCAGTGTCAGTGTGGGGGGTGAGCAGTGTCAGTGTGGAGGGGGGTGAGCAGTGTCAGTGGGGGGGGTGAGCAGTGTCAGTGGGGGGGTGAGCAGTGTCAGTGGGGGGGGTGAGCAGTGTCAGTGGGGGGGTGAGCAGTGTCAGTGTGGGGGTGAGCATTGTCAGTTGGGGGGGGCGGTGAGCAGTGTCAGTGGGGGGGTGAGCAGTGTCAGTGTGGGGCGGTGAGCAGTGTCAGTGGTGGGGTGAGCAGTGTCAGTGGGGGGGGCGGTGAGCAGTGTCAGTGTGTGGGGGGGTGAGCAGCGTCAGTGTGTGGGGGGTGAGCACCGTCAGTGTGTGGGGGGGTGAGCAGCGTCAGTGTGTGGGGGGTGTGAGCAGTGTCAGTGTGGGGGGGTGTGAGCAGTGTCAGTCTGGGGGGGTGTGAGCAGTGTCAGTGTTGGGGGGGTGAGCAGTGTCAGTGGGGGGTGAGCAGTGTCAGTGTGGGGGGGGTGAGCAGTGTCACTGTGGGGAGTGAGCAGTGTCAGTGGGGGGGGGGGTGTGAGAAGTGTCAGTGGGGTGGGGTGAGCAGTGTCAGTGTTTGGGGGGTGAGCATTGTCAGTGCTGGGGGTGTGAACAGTGTCAGTGGGGGGGTGAGCAGTGTCAGTGGGGGGGGTGAGCAGTGTCAGTGGGGGGGGTGAGCAGTGTCAGTGGGGTGGTGAGCAGTGTCAGTGTGGGGGGTGAGCAGTGTCAGTGTTGGGGGGTGAGCAGTGTCAGTGGGGGGGGGGTGAGCAGTGTCAGTGGGGGGGTGAGCAGTGTCAGTGGGGGGGTGTGAGCAGTGTCAGTGGGGGGGGGTGAGCAGTGTCAGTGGGGGGGTGTGAGCAGTGTCAGTGGGGGGGTGAGCAGTGTCAGTGGGGGGGGTGAGCAGTGTCACTGTGGGGGGTGTGAGCAGTGTCACTGTGGGGGGGTGAGCAGTGTCAGTGGGGGGGGTGAGCAGTGTCAGTGTTGGGGGTGTGAGCAGTGTCAGTGTGGGGGGTGTGAGCAGTGTCAGTGTGGGGGGGGGTGAGCAGTGTCAGTGTGGGGGGGGTGAGCAGTGTCAGTGTGGGGGTTGAGCATTGTCAGTGGGGGGGGCGGTGAGCAGTGTCAGTGCTGGGGGTGTGAGCAGTGTCAGTTGGGGGGTGAGCAGTGTCAGTTGTTGGGGGTGTGCAGTGTCAGTGGGGGGGATGAGCAGTGTCACTGTGGGGGTGGTGAGCAGTGTCAGTGGGGGGGGTGAGCAACGTCAGTGTTGGGGGTGTGAGCAGTGTCACTGTGGGGGGTGTGAGCAGTGTCAGTGTGGGGGGGGGTGAGCAGTGTCAGTGTGGGGGGTGGTGAGCAGTGTCATTGTGGGGGGTGAGCATTGTCAGTGGGGGGGGCGGTGAGCAGTGTCAGTGCTGGGGGTGTGAGCAGTGTCAGTGGGGGGGTGAGCAGTGTCAGTTGGGGGCTGAGCAGTGTCTGTGGGGGGGGGTGAGCAGTGTCAGTGGGGGGGTGTGAGCAGTGTCAGTGGGGGGGGTGAGCAGTGTCAGTGTGGGGGGGTGAGCAGTGTCACTGTGGGGGGGGTGAGCAGTGTCAGTGTGGGGGGTGGTGAGCAGTGTCAGTGTGGGGCGTGAGCATTGTCAGTGGGGGGGGCGGTGAGCAGTGTCAGTGGGGGGGTGAGCAGTGTCAGTGTGGGGGGGGTGAGCAGTGTCAGTGTTGGGGGGGTGAGCAGTGTCAGTGGGGGGGTGAGCAGTGTCAGTGTGGGGGGTGAGCAGTGTCAGTGTGGGGTGGGTGAGCAGTGTCAGTGGGGGGGGTGGTGAGCAGTGTCAGTGGGGGGGGGAGGGGGGGGTGAGCAGTGTCAGTGGGGGGGTGAGCAGTGTCAGTGTGGGGGGGTGAGCAGTGTCAGTGGGGGGGTGAGCAGTGTCAGTGGGGGGGGGTGAGCAGTGTCAGTGGGGGCGGGAGGTGGGGGTGAGCAGTGTCAGTGTGGAGGGGGGTGAGCAGTGTCAGTGGGGGGGTGTGAGCAGTGTCAGTGTGGGGGGGGTGAGCAGTGTCAGTGGGGGGGGTGAGCAGTGTCAGTGTGGGGGGGTGAGCAGTGTCAGTGGGGGGGGGTGAGCAGTGTCAGTGGGGGGGGGTGAGCAGTGTCAGTGTTGGGGGGGGTGAGCAGTGTCAGGGTTGGGGGGGTGAGCAGTGTCAGTGTGGGGGGATAAGCAGTGTCAGTGTGGGGGCGGTGAGCAGTGTCAGTGTGGGGGGGGTGAGCAGTGTCAGTGGGGGGTGTGGTGAGCAGTGTCAGTGGGGGGGTGAGCAGTGTCAGTGGTGGGGGGTGAGCAGTGTCAGTGGTGGGGGGGTGAGCAGTGTCAGTGGGGGGGTGAGCAGTGTCAGTGGTGGGGGGTGAGCAGTGTCAGTGGGGGTGTGAGCAGTGTCAGTGTGGGGGGGGTGAGCAGTGTCAGTGTGGGGAGGGTGAGCAGTGTCAGTGGTGGGGGGTGAGCAGTGTCAGTGTGGGGAGGGTGAGCAGTGTCAGTGTGGGGGGGGTGAGCAGTGTCAGTGGGGGGGGTGGTGAGCAGTGTCAGTGGGGGGGGGGAGTGGGGGGTGAGCAGTGTCAGTGTGGGGGGGGTGAGCAGTGTCAGTGGGGGGGGTGAGCAGTGTCAGTGGGGGGGGGTGAGCAGTGACAGTGTGGGGGGGGTGAGCAGTGTCAGTGGGGGGGGGTGAGCAGTGTCAGTGGGGGGGGGTGAGCAGTGTCAGTGGGGGGGGTGGTGAGCAGTGTCAGTGGGGGGGGGAGGGGGTGGTGAGCAGTGTCAGTGTGGAGGGGGGTGAGCTGTGTCAGTGGGGGGGGCTGAGCAGAGTCGGGGATACTGGGCTGTTGATGTGATTTCACACTCTTCCTGAGTAAAGGTCTGCACTCCTAGCACTCACTTCCTATGAACAGTGCTAATAAATCATGGTAAAAAGCTAGGCAAGTACCAGGCAAATAGCCCAAGTTTACATCCTGAAGTACCAACAGGGCTCCCACAGAGCCATTTATGGTGAAGCATTTGTTCCGAGTTAGAGTGTAAATCAGCTCCCTGGAGTTTCCTATTCTGTTGTTACCCTCAATAGCAGTGAATGCCTCAGCATTAGCTGTGCTTGGGACCAGAATATCTGGGCCATTGTTTCAGATTTCCACTGATGTTGCCTGACCTGCTGAGTATCCAACATTTTATTTCTGATTTAATGCATTTTCAGTATTTTTTTATACTAAATGATATTGGTGCCCCACACATGCCAGGCAATGACCATCTCCCCTTGACATTCCATGGCATTACCAACACTGGATCCCCCACAGTCCATATCCTGGGAATCAGCATTGACCAGAAACTGAACTGGACCAGCCATAAAAATACTGTGGCTACAAGATCAGGCTGGAGACTGGGAATTCTGTGGCGAGTCACTCACCTCTTGATTTCCCAAAGCCTATCCAATATCTCCAAGTCACAAGTCAGGAGTGTAATGGAATACCCCCCACTTGCCTAAATGAGTTTAGCTCATACAACACTCAAGAAGTTCGATACCATCCAGTACAAAGCTTGATTGGCACCCTGTCCACCACCTTAAACATCAAGTCCCTCTACCACTGATGCACAGTGGCAGCAGTGTGTATCATTAATAAATGCACTGCAACAACTTATTGAGGCTCCTTCGACAGCACCTTTTAAACCCGTGCCCTCTGCCATCTAGAAGGACAAGAGGAGCAGGTACAGGGGAACACCACCGCCTGCAAGTTCCACTTCAAGCCACACACTATCCCGACTTGGAAATATATCGCCGTCTCCTTCACTGTGGCTGGGTCAAAATCCTGGAACTCCCTGCCTAACAGCACTGTGGGTGTACCTACACCAGATGGACTGCAGCGGTTCAAGAAGGCAGCTCACCATCATTTTCTCAAGGGCAGTTAGGGATGGGCAACAAATGTTGCCTAAACAGAGATGCCCACAGCCCGTGAAAGAATAAATTACAAAAAATAGTTTTAGATGTTAGTCTTAATTGCTCCACCATTGCGTTTTTTTCAGCTACCAAGATCCTAGACACTGCAATTTCCTCCCTGAACCTCTCTATCTCTATCTTTCTTCTTTCCTTTAAGATCCTTCCTAAAACCTACCTCTTTGACGGAGCTTTTTGTCAATCCCCTAATATTACCATAAATGGTTCAGTGTCAAATGTGGCTGTTAATGTTCCTGTGAAAAGCCTTGGGATGTTTCACTAAGTTGTGGACTCTACAGACAAGCTCTTGCTTTTGGTTGAGGAAAAAATAATGGCTGACATAGGCAGTTCCAGCATTTTGGTTCACGATCCTTCTTTGGCTTGTGTCTCATTTCTTTATGTCTTGGCACATTCTTCTATGCTAAAGGCACCATATAAATGTAACATTAGTGAAATTAAAGAATTTAATAACAGCTTCTAAGCAAAACCAATAGTTGTTCTCAAATGTCCAGAAAACTAAACTCATCATAACATGAAGCACAGCACGATAACAGATACTGACAGCAATTTGTAAATCAACTCCAATGATGTAAATGACAACAGTAGATGTTCATGATTTATGAGTGTCAGCAGTGCTGCATGTTGGATTAGTATCTCAAGCTAACATCACCTTTTGCTACTTTTTTAAGCAACATACACCTATCTCGATCTGTTATCAACATAACTCTATGGGCCCCCCGCTCGCCGAAGTGTAAAATGACGCGGGATGATGTCAGGCAGAACTCCCAACGTCATTTCAATATTTCAATTTTCAGGTAGGCGGGGGTTTAGCAGAATCAGCTGTGCACCTGTCAACCTGCCAATGGCTAATTGAGGCCATTGACAGAGCCATTTGACTAATTAATTGTCCTGCCCGTCCAACCTTAAGGGCAAGATGAAGTTTCATGTAGGTTTTAAAAAATGTAATTAAAGTGTATGTAAAAGTTATGGACAGTGTCACATGAGGGGACGTGTTAGGGAAAATATTTTTTCTACTTTTCAGATTTTTTATTGTAGAGCCGATCTCCCTGAGGCAGCACTTAGCCTCAGGGAGATGAGCGCGCTCTTTCATACAAGTGCGTGAGAGAGCACACTCCCGGCTTAGGGAATCCCCCTGCCTGCACAGGGAGCGCATTGCGCTTCCTGGCGGACATCACTGGGCAGGCCCATGTAAAATGGGGGTGCTGATCGGAGGTGCGCCTCTGCGCGCCCGCTCTTAAATTTCCTCCCCAATAGGGGAAAGTTCTGCCCCATATGTGGGGATATCTCCCTCTTTCTTTCTAAATATATCTCTATGTCTACATCTTTTTCTCTCTCTACATATATTTATGTATATGAATAAAATGATACACTAACATTGACCATGTATTGTTTAAAGTGTTCTTCAGATGTCAATCCTGTCTGATCTACCTCTTAATCTCCAGGACACCTATCTATCAGAACTGGGCTGAGAATGTCTGCACTCCTTTCATTATTAACATTCGTACAGCTAGAATCAGAAGGGGATTTTCATCCCATTGGATCTGGTCTGGAATAATACTCAGGGTGCAAAGGGAAGAGGGCAATGTATCAATTCGGTTGTAAAGTAATAAGAAAATACTTTGGATATTTATAGAAAAGCAAGAGGACATTCCTGGAGCTCCCTCTATCTATCTCACCTCTCCTCAGTGTTCTATCAACATTTTGAAATGCATACAGGTTATAATTTGTATTCACTCAATGTGAGCCAAAGTGTGACACAGTTAATTAAGCTCATTGGTAACACTGAATGGGCTGGAATTAATGTTGGCGATGGGGTTCTAGCACACTGGTCAGAGAACTGCTGGGAAACCTGCATTGCTTCCATGGGAGAGGTTCAACCTAATTAATCCCTGTCAGGCACTTAACTGGCCAGCATGGGCCTTTACCAGGAGTTAGGACCCTGGCAGCAGAAATCCTGCAACATGACCACAGTGACTTCACTTCAAAACTACTTAATTGGCTGCAAAGCACCTTGAAACATTCTGAGATCATGAAAGGTGCTATATAAATGCAAGTCCTTTCATTCTTTCTTCAATTTGTTGCAACGAGTTATTTGTTAGCACTTCTCACTGCCTGCAGAATATTTTATGCAAAATTGTCCTCCAATTTGTACAGGACGCTAACATTTTTGCAAGATGTCCCAGTCTATACTGCCCTCCTAATGGAGTTTGGTTATAGAGGGGAAGGGGTAAGAATATTCAATCGTGCTAATGGGTTAAGCAAGACGTGCAAAAATTTGTCTGGGTTCAATGTGTAATGTGTTCTAGCTGTTTCTTATATGGTATTGTTAGCAAATTCATGATATGATTAGGATTTGACTCCCATCTGAACATCAGAAAATGCCACCAGTGTATTTAAGGTGTTGCTACACTGATCATCAGGAGATCTTGTGGCACAGGGGGTAACATCCCTGCCTCTGAGGCAGAACCAGGTTCGAGTCCCACTCCAGGATTGATGACCAAGGAAGGTGTGTTCACAACACAGCCAAACAGATTGATTATCAACCTGCAAATCCTTCCAGTAAATGCCAATGGCAGACAGAAAGAGCGGAAGAGATTCCAGGTCAGCCATGTGATGGAAAGAATGTTGGAGCCCCTACCATCACTATCCATAGCTCCAGACTACAACATGCATGTAAAAGTACATGTGGCCACAGCAACTTGGACTCACTGATTCGTCTGTAACACACACACACACCATCGCAGCCCCTGTGAGAAAGTAGCTCTCAAACTCAAAATTATGGTTGTAATTAGATTTCTTGACCTTGACATTTGAAGTGCTGAAGAATTTACCATAATCATGATATTTATACCATTACAACAAAACAGCTGCTTTTCTTAATTTGTAATATTGCAAAAGATTCCAGTTTCAGATCTATTTACTACCTAATAAAAACCTCACTAGGTCTGTACTTCCTACAGGTCACAGCTCACACATCGCATTGACCAATGGAAATTTCTCTTTCACACTTAAAAATGTTTTAAAAAAATTGAAGCGTTAAAGAAATTCAGACATTGGCACAGAAGTCTGAATGCCTGTGGCCTTTGACTGTTTTTACAATCAACAAATCTTAAAAGAAAGCCACCTATTTCATCCTGGATACTGACTGCTGCTGGAAGAACAATTGAACTCTGACTGACCTCACTCAAGACTTACCTAAAAGCAAATAGACTTTCTTCCATTTAAGGGACAGTTTCACCTCAGCAGCAAAACAATACACTGTTCATTACATGGTATAACCTACTTAGCCTAATAAAATGACAGTCTGGATATTGGATAGTGGTAATGCTGCATGGGGAAGTGATCCCAGTGCAGTGCACACTGGATACGGTTAATGAGGCTGGCAGTAGGGTCACAACAAACTTATCTTCTGGCCTCATTGAGATAATACGTGCAAGCTGTCAGTCGCTGCCCCGGAGATAGCTCATCGGACACAGAGGGTGGAGGTCCTCAGGTGAGTCTGAGACGGAGGGCAGGTAATCATTCTGGTGGTAGGGAAGTGTGAGGGTGCCATCAGTGACATGTGGTTTTAATGAGGAGCTTTGAGGAGCACTTTGGGTGTGGACTGAACAATCACATGTCTTAATGGGCCCTGTAGCAATAAATGGGTGCTGCTCAATCGAATTTCTGAGCCAGCATTTCATCTGAGCACTCTGTCTTCTATGTACTTGACTTCATGTTTAGAAATTTGATGGAACTGTGCCTGTTTCTTCAGGTGCCTAAGCCTCCAATATGACTGGCAAGAAGCTCCTAGTCATTCTGGGCTGGAAATGCACCATCTGCCGTAATGGTACAGTCAACAACAGAGGCATCCAGGGTTCACACCTGAAACAGGCTTTAGGCCCTTTGCTTATGCAAATGAGTGCTCCATATCCTGACTGAGTTCTCCTGCGCAAAGCTGGGTCACCCTGAATGTAGCTTATCAAAGAGAGAGCTTTTAGAGCATGGGATGCTTTACCACAATTGAGGCAGAGACTTTCACACAATTTAATTGGGAATTGTTAAGGATTTCAAAAGGAAGTATAAAAAAGTATACATGGAAAGGGCCGGGAAATGGAATTGGAGAAGATACTTGAAGAGCTAGCAATGGCTGCCTTCTGCACTGTAAATTTTCACCATTCTCCATCTCTGCTTCCTTCTCCAGCTCTACAACTCTCCCAAACTCTCCCCTGACACTGGCCGATTTGGTATTTGTCCCCATCCCTTTGATTTACCATTGGCAGTCGTGCTTTCAAACACATTTGTCCCATACTGTGGAATTTCCCCCCTAAACCTCTTTGCCTTTTCACCGCCTTCCCTTTTTTTAAGATCTTCCTTAAACCCAAACTCTTTGACCACGGGTCGGCCCTCCTAATACCGCTCATTGTCTTTGGCTTGGCACCCATTTTCCTTATACCTCTGTGAAATGCTTTGAGACGCCTATTGAGTTTTATAAATGTGAGTTACTGTTGTTGTAAACTTTCATCAAAGGGAAATTCATTACTTTGCATTCTGAGGACTAAACTAGCTGACTGACTGATGCTTGATGCTATATTAAATGCCAAATCTACTGTTCAGATAATGAAGGCCAGAGAAACTGTTTGTGTACTCCAAGTGTCTGAAGATGACACATTTTCAAAACAAGAATAATGTTGACAGCTCACACAAGGCTGTCTGCCATGGGACTTTGTAAATACGTTTAAAATGTGACACTGGTTGCTTTCAAAAATTTTCACTTCTGTACATGAACAGAAAATGTCACGATATACTTGAATATGCAGTACAGCTTTACATTATTGACAAGGACAAGATGGATTGGTGTTTAGCTTAAACAAGCTAGGGCTGATGTTATGAGTGCATGCTGCAGGCTGGACCCTTGGGTACTGATACTGAATGTTGAGGAAGCACAGGCTCAACAGTCATGCCTTTGATTCCACTAAAATTGATAGGAACAGATGAATTGTGAGGCTAGAGAAAGACAAGCTTCATCTACTTCTACCATGTTAGAACAGCTGACCAAACGCTTTGTTAAAGTTGTAGTTTTTAGAGTGTCTTAAAAGAAGAGTGAGTGAGGTAGAGTGGGGGGTAAACAGGTTTGGGGATGAAATTCCAGAGTTTAGGGCCTAGATGGTTGAAGACACGATTACTACAACATTTTGAGGGGGTAGAGTTCTAGATTTCCACTAGATTGTGCGAAAAGGTGCTTCCTGATTTCACTCCTTCATGGCCCAGCTCGAGTTTTAAGGTTGTGGCCTTTTGTCTTAAACTAAACCACCACAGGAAACAGCTTCTCTATATCTGTTATATATTTCGCTGGTTTGTTATACATTTGGTATATTTGATTTGTCTCAGAGCAGTGCAGAGGTGACACTAGTTTCTAAGTGTGCAACAGGTTTATTTACAACGTTTTAAAATATCTCAGCAATCATAAAACGTGTGCACTCAGACTTAACCTAGCTCAGCTTCTAGTAGCTTCTCTGTTTACTTAAGCTCTGAGTTGTCACCCAGACTTAACAGATGAAGCACCATGTTAAAAACAAAAAACTGCGGATGCTGGAAATCCAAAACAAAAACAGAAATACCTGGAAAAACTCAGCAGGTCTGGCAGCATCGGCGGAGAAGAAGCGAGTTGACGTTTCGAGTCCTCATGACCCTTCAACAGAACTGAGTGAATATTAGGAGCGGGGTGAAATATAAGCTGGTTTAAGGTGGGGGGGCTGCGGGGGGGTGGGGTGGGAGAAGTGAGGGGCGTGGTGGTTGTAGGGACAAGCAAGCAGTAACAGCAGTTTCTGTCTGTGACATTATCTACTCCTATCACTGCTTGCTTGTCCCTACAACCACCCCCCCCACTTCTCTCGCCTCACCCCCACCCCCCCCACCTTAAACCAGCTTATATTTCGCCCCTCTCCTAATATTCACTCAGTTCTGTTGAAGGGTCATGAGGACTCGAAACTTCAACTCTTTTCTTCTCCGCCGATGCTGCCAGACCTGCTGAGTTTTTCCAGGATATTCTGTTTTTGAGATGAAGCACCATGTCAGACTCACATAATCAAAGACAGAACAATTGAACACAACATCAGCTAATCTATTGAATCCTTTCATCATCTTAAACGCATGGGCCAGAATTTTCGGCTTGGTGAGCGGGGGCGGGGCCCACTCGCTGAGGCGTAAAATGACACCGGGTGATGTCGGGCTTGCGTCCCGATGTCACCACGCGTCATGTAGATTTTCAGTTCGGCTGTCATGCAGCCGAGTCAGCTGGGCGCCCGCTGAACTATCAAAGGCCTATTCAGGCAATTTAAAAACTAATTAAACTAATAAACTGAGCTGCCCGTCCAATCTTTAGGTTGGCGGGCAGGTAAAGAGCCCGGGCGGCTTTGGCATTAATCATGGTACCTCATCCACGGGTGGGATGAGGTTTCATGAAGTCTTTATAAATTGAATAAAAATTTCTATAAAAATTCACTGGCGTGTCCCAGCTCTTGTGAGGGGACATGTCTTAAAATTTTTTCTTTATTTAGATTTTTAAAACTTAAACTAATCTCCCTGAGGCACGAAAGGCTGCAGGCCCCGACTTAGGGAACCCCCACCCCCACCCAGCTCCACCTGCCCGCGCAGGGAGTGCTCAGCGCTTCTGGCCGCATGTCACGTTAAGACCCGCCCACGTAAAAACCCGATCGGGGGCGCCAGCCACCCCTGCACAACACCCCTAATGGGGTGAAAATTCTCCCCTTGTAATAAATCACAACTCAGCCGTTTAAACTCAAGGAGGATAACCCAAATTTATGCAATCTGGTCTCATAATTTAACCAATTTGGCCCAGTATCATTTTGGCAAATTTGAGCTATTCCCCTATACAAAGTGATGTATCTTTCTAATGGTGTGGTGCCCAGAACTGAACACGTTTCTCCAAGGCACTTAAACTTTTGAAGAATGTTCCATTTTGGAGGCTCATAGCTTTCCCTTGAGATTGTTTCATTTGTTTGAGAAATTCCTTGAAAATATACAATAGGCCACAGTACAGGTTTCTCAGTGGGGATTCCCAGGACTGGGGGAAGAACAGCAGAAAGAAAGGGATGGGATGGGGGGTGGAGGGAACCAGCTCATAAGGCAAGCCCTCCTGCAGAAGGGCATATTGGAGATCTCATTTGAGTATCTTCTTTATTCCCTCAACCCTCTCAGATCCCATTGCACTATTTCGAAGAAAAGCAGTGGAGTTTTCCATGAGTGTCCCGGCCAATATTTATCCCTCAACCAACATCAATGCAACAGATTATCTGTTCATTATCCATTGCCATTTATGGTACCTTGCTATGTGTAAATTGGCTACCGTGTTTCCTAACTTACCAAAGTGATTACACTTCAAATGTACTTCATTGGGTGTTAAGTGCTTTGGGACTGAGGCAGTGAAAGATGCTCTATAAATGCAAGTCATTTCTTTCTTTGTATGTGTACAGGGTCTGAGTTTGGTCCCAAGAATCTCAGGAAGAACTCTGCTCACTACCCTACACGGAGATTGACAGATTTCCTTGGGAAAACAGGGGAATGCTTGTACTTTAGAGCACCACTACTGATTTAATTTCTTGGCTACTGACTCATTCCAAGGTGCAGCAGATGATTTAAGCCACATCCGTTAGCTTGCTGTCCATTCGTGCATAAGGTTAATGCCATGTTTGCTCGTCTAATTTATTACATTTGTCACAGGAGAAGACAAGTGAGTGAATGGGCCATTAATCCTCATCAAGTCATTAGTTTTCAATGAGAGATGAGAGCTACAAGCCCCTACTGCCAATACACACCATTGCATCAACTAAAAGGATCTCATTCTCTCTCAATTAGCATATAATCATAAGAACAGCCTTCTGCACACCAATGCCTAGTATTCAGGGAGCAGCCGTGATGGAGTGTATTTCCAGAATTATAAGGTGTTGGCTGGCTTCATGGCCACAAAAGGAATCCATGACCTTTAAAACCATTGAAAAAGGGGCCTGAAAAAGGTGGGAACACCACCCCACCACCCTGCCACCCCAACCCTGCCACCCCAACATTTGACCAGCCTGACCAGTGGAATCTGCCAGGCTGCACACTTGGGGTAGGCCTCTCCTGCCGCAGGCAAAATTGCAACCAGGCAGGGGTCCTTGGAAGTTAGAAGCCTTAAAATGGGTCCCTTGGGGGGGGGCCATAAAATCCAGCCAGAACAACAGGAGCAGACCAGTCAGCCTGTCAAGCCTCCATCATTCATTTAGGTTATGGACTCACATGCTGTGGCTTCCCATGTGATGTACCTGAGGGATAATATTCAATTGTCAGTATAATTCTTGGCATGATCAGGATTGATTGGCAAGGGCTGTCTACATCTAATCACATCTAATGTTGGCCACTATGTTTTGAGTTTGGAAAGCACGGGCTCATTTAAGTCCTGCATCAGGACCTGAGTGTATCATTAAGGCCGATAGAACAGTACTGGGAATGTTGAATTGTGTGCCTTTTAGCTGAGATATTAACCTCACTACCTGTCTAGCAGTTCTGCTTGATATAAAAGATGGCATAAAAAAAATCAGAATTCACCTGGTATCCTGGACCAATTTCCTTTACCAATAAAATTGCCAAAATCAGATTAATTGGTCAACCATTTTTACCCATCTGATGTGTAAAATGGCTGCCAGGTACGGCTACATAACCCACTGTATTCCAAACATAATTCATTAAAAGTGACGCACTTAGAGATATGTCAGAGAAATGTGATAAGGTGCTATATAAATGTGTCTTTTTTCATTCCTCAGTGTCTGTAAATTCAGGAATCCTCTTGGGTGATTAGGAGGGGCTCAGTAATAAGAACAAAAAGCATGAAGCAGCATTTCACTTGCACTTCCCTCAATTTAGCTTACTGCATTCACTGCTCCCAATGTGGTCTCCTCTACATTGGAGAGATCAAACGCAGACTGGGTGACCGCTTTGCGGAACACCTTTGGTCTGTCCGCAAGCATGACCCAGATCTCCCTGTCGCTTTCCATTTCAACACACCACCCTGCTCTCATGCCCACATGTCTGTCCTTAGCTTGCTGCATTGTTCCAGTGAAGCCCAACACAAAGTGGAGGAACAGCACCTCATCTTCCGACTAGGCACTTTACAGCCTTCCGGACTGAATATTGAATTCAACAACTTTAGGTCTTGAACTCTCTCCTCCATCCCCACCACCTTTCTGATCCCCCTTTTTCCAATAATTTATATATATTTTTCTTTTCCCACCTATTTCCATTATTTTTAAATGTATTTCTATTCATTGTTTTATCTCTACTTTTTAGCCTATTTCAATCCCTTCCCCCCACCCCACCCCAACTAGGGCTATCTGTACCTTGCTCGTCCTGCTTTCTACCCTTAATGTCACCATCAGCACATTTCTTAGATAATATCACCATCATCAACACCTCTTTGTCCTTTTGTCAATGACATCTTTTGGCTATCTCCACCGATCACTGGCCCTCTACCCAGCTCTACCTGTCCCCCCCCACCCCTCCCCTAAACCAGCTTATATTTCACCTCTTTTCTATTTTTCCTTAGTTCTGTTGAAGAGTCATACGGATTTGAAACGTTAACTGTGTTCCTCTCCGTAGATGCTGTCAGACCTGCTGAGATTTTCCAGGTATTTTTGTGCTCATCAGGTCTGGCAGCATCTGAGGGGACAAACAGAGTTAAAGTTTCAGGTCGACATGTTTTCATCGGAACTGAAGAAAATTAGAAATATAAGGGCTTTTAAGCCAGTTCGAAGGGGGGAAGGGGCAGGAAGAACAAAGGGGAAGGTCTATGTTAGGGTGGAAGCCAGGGGAGATTAAATAACAAAAGATTTCATGATGCAACGGCCAAAAAGAGTGGTAATGGATATAGTAATGAAACAAAGGTTGTGTCCAAATGAGTCATGAATGGCTATGTAAAAACCATCTGAGTGCAGCATGAAGGGATAAAGGAACAAGACAAGACCAACCCAGTAAAACAACAAAAAAAAGAAAAAAACACATTTAAAGATGGAGGCAGAGGTTATGACCTGAAGTTGTTGAACTCGGTGTTGAGTCCAGAAGTCCGTAGAATGCTGAGCTGAAAGATAAGGTGCTGTTCCTTGAGCGTTCACTGAGCTTCACTGGAGCACTGTAGCAGGTCAAGGACAGAAAGGTCAGAGTGAGAGGAAGGTGGAGAATTGAAACGATAAGCAGCTGGAAATTCAGGGTCATGCTTGCGGATGGAATGGAGGTGTTCTGCAAAGCGGTCATCCAGTTTGTGTTGGCCTTCCAAATGTAGCGGAGGCCACATCATGAACAACAAATACACTATAGTAAATTGAAAGAAGCACAAGAAAATCGTTGTTTCACTCAGAAGGAGTGTTTGGGGGCTTTTGGGAGTGCTTGCCATAGGGAAGGGAGGACATGTTAGAGGTAACTGAGGAGTGGACTAGGGTGTGTTGAAGGGAACAATCCCTTCCTTCCCTACAGCACCTTTCAGTGCAAGTGTAGGAGATGTAACAGCTGTCCTTTCATGTCTTCCCTTCCCACTGTCTAAGGTCCCAGACAGGTCAGAGGAGAATGAAAAGCCTTGTAATTACAGGCTTTTAGAAACAATAATCTGCCAGAAAATTAACAACTACTTGGTCAAGCATGGATTAATAAAGGACAGCTAACATGGACTAATGGAAATCATGTTTAACCACCCATAGAGTGGTTGTGGATGTGGAACTCGGTACCACAAGGAGTAATTGAGGTAAGTGGTGCTGAGCCATTTAAGGGAATGCTAGGTATAGTGAGAAAGAAATAGAAATTTAGATAAATAATGGAGAGAGAAAGATTGTGTGGAGCAAAACATTGTCCAGTTGGACTGAATGGTTTGCTTCTGTGCTGTCAGTTCCATGTATGCGTCACCTCACTGATTGTATATTTTCGATCAGACTCTCCCATATATTATTCATCAGTCATATATTCCCTTCCAACATGCTACATTCTTCTGATTCTACAACACAACACACTGTCAGTGTCTACCGGCTGTCACCCGCTGAAAGTCTGAAATGCTGCCACATCACTGGGGCCAATTTCATTGTGAGCCAGAATGGACACCCACTCACATTTTGATGCTGTCAGTGTGAAACACTAACAGTTGGCACAGGAAAGGAACAGGAGGACAGCATGCAGCCCCTCGGGCCTGGTGAAAGTGTGTGGATGATCTGCTGAGTGAGAATTAAGACACAGAACAAATAAACGTAAGTAACCTGTGTAACCCCAAGACGTGTTTTGCACCCAGCTAAGAGGAAGAGAAAGAAGCAATGCAAGGGGCACTGATTAGTTCCATCAGCAAATGCAGACCAAACGCAATAAATACACTCAGGGTGAAAGGCTGCCTGGATCAAAACCAATGTTGATTCAGAATCAATGTTGTCAAAATCTAATTACTTTGCCTGGTATGAAGCTAATGGACAAAGACTTTTGCCCTTCAACACACTACAAAATTACCACTTTGTGTTGAACTGTTTTGAACAAGAGCCCAAAAATGAAAGCAGTTGTATGGAATATTACTGAAAGAGATTTCTCAACTAAGAGTGTTTCAGCAACTTAGCAAGTGATTAAAAGTGAGTGGATAAACCTTTCAATAAGAATTGGGTCACAGAACACATAAATATAAGTTACCTGTGTATATCTGAGGAATTAAAGCAAAATACTGTGGATGCTGGAAATTTGAAATAAAAACAGAAAACGCTGGAAAAACTCAGCAGGTCTGGCAGCATCTGTGGAGAGAGAAACAGAGATAATGTCTCAAATCCATATGACTCTTCTTCAGAGCTCAAGACAAGTAAAAATGTGATAGATTCACCCCCTCTTAAACATTATAAAATCCATCACATTTCTACTGATTTCCAGCTCTGAAGAAGAGTCATACGGACTTGAGACATTAACTCTGTTTCTCTCTCCACAGATGCTGCCAGACCTGCTGAGTTCTTCCAGCATTTTCTGTTTTTATATCAGAGACATGTTCACTTTAATTCAGTAGCGAACACTTTGTAACTGCAATGTTATTGTCATGACAACACTGTAGGGCTTTGAAATAAAGCTTAAGGTGGAGAACACACCACTGCTTTTTCTGGCTAACTTCTGTGGCTCGTTGCTTATTACCTGTTTCAGTTAACCGTTCGTCTGCCACTTATGGGGCAGGGTTGTTAGGCCGGCGTGTGGGCACGATCGGCGGGCCCAGAAGCGGCTGGTGAACAGACTCCCGCCTGCGATTGGCCCCCGACTGCGATTTCATGCTGGCTGGCCAATTAACGGTCAGCCAGTGTGACGCTCAGCGTTACCAGGGCAGGCGTGGGAGGAGGGGGCAGGCTCTGATGTAAGTGCAGGCACAGGGGAGCCCCGAATGAAAGCTCCCTGAAGACAGAGAGCTGCTTCGGAGAGCTGGAGAATTTAAAACCAATAAATAAAGATCTTAAAATCCGTTTTAAAAATGCCCACACATCAGAATCAGTCACCTGAACATATACATGATGAAAACTCTGTCCGTACATTTTTAATTGTTTAATAAATAGGTTTCATCAAAAATGCGAAGTCTGCCTTGACAGATTCCCCCCCACTCTGCCAACCAGAAGATTGGACTGATCACGGAAAAATCGGGGCAAGCTGGAAATTTAACAGCTTTAATTGTCGGCGGGCGCGCTTCTGCCGCTCACGCGCACAAGCCAACCGAAATAGCTCGCCAACGCAGGATGAGGTCGGGACGCTCGCCTGACGTCATCTCACGTGATTTCACGTCTGATCTAGTCGTGTGTGCGCCTGCATGCCAACCTAAAAATACGGCCCATGGCTTCAGGAGACTGAAGAACAAGAGGAGGCCACGTAGCCCTTTAAGCCTGTTCTGCTGTTCAATTAGATCATGTATTTTAATTTAATCTACCTGTTTTGATTTCATATCCTTTAATACTCTTATCTTGCGAAAGTCCATGAATCTCAGTTTTGAAATTTTCAACTGACCCTCGCCACCCCCTCCCCCCGCCAACCCCCACAACTCACAATTGGGGGCTAGTGTTCCAGATTTCCACTCCCCTATGTGCGAAGGAGCACTTTCCTGACATCACCCCTGAAAGGCCTAGAGCTAATTTAAGGTTACACGAATGTATGAATTAGGAGCAGGAGTAGGCCACACAGCCCCTGAAGCCTGCTCCACCATTCGATTGGATCATGGCTAATGTTATTGTTATCTCGAATCCACTTTCTCGCCTATCCCCAATAACCTTTCACCTCCTTGCTTATCAAGAATCCATCTACCTCTGCCTTAAAAATATTCAAAGACTCTGCTTCCACCTTTTGGATGAAAAGAGTTCCAAAGACTCACGACCCTCTGAGAGAAAAAAAAATCCTCATCTCTGTCTTAAATGGGCAACTCCTTATTTTGAAACTGTGACCACTAGGTCTAGATCCCCCCACAAGAGGAAACATCCTCTCCACCACCGTCAAGACCCCTCAGGATCTTATATGTCTCAATTAAGTCACGGTTAACTCTTCTAAACTCCAGTGGGGACAAGCCTAACCTGTCCAAGCTTTCCTCATAAGACAACCCACCCATTCCAGGTATTAGTCTAGTAAACCTTCCTTGAACTGCTTCTAATGCATTTACATCCTTCCTTAAATAAGGAGACCAATACTGGACACAATACTCCAGATGTGATCTCACCAATGTGCTATACAACTGAAGCATAACCTCCCTACATTTGTATTAAATTCCCCTCACTATAAATGATAACATTTATGTTACGCCTCCTTATTCAAGACTAACCAGTGGAAATAATTTTGCTCTATCCGATCAAATCTTTCAATTATCTTAAACAGCTTAATTAGGTCAGCTATTAACCTTCTATGCTCAAGGGAATATGAGTCTAGCCTAAAAACAAATTTTTGTCGGGATTTAAAATTCTTATCCTTGTGTTTAGGATCCTTCATTGTCTTTCCAATTCCTATTTCTTCAGTTGTCTCCAGCTCCCCAAACTTTTCCATTCCATTGGCACCTTACAGCAACTGAGGTTTATATATCACAGTACCTTTTAAATAGAGACATCCCAAGGGTGCTTCACAAACATAAAAATAGACATTGAGCCAAAGTGGGAGAGAGTTAACGAAGGGCTTGCCTAAATTTGGTCATAGAAAGGGATTTTATAGAGAGTCTTAAAAGAGAAGAGGGTGATGCAGGGAGGGAGGAGAGAAAGGAGATGGAGGAGAGAGATGGGAGAGAGGGGAGGGAGGAGAGAGAGTGGAGAGATGTGAGGGAGGGGAGGGAGGGCAGAGACAGGTGGGAGGGAGGAGAGAGAGGGGAGGAAGGGAAAAAAGGGGAGGGGATGAGAGTGGAGGGAGGGAGGGGAGATAGGGAAAGGAGGGGAGGAGAGGGAGAGAGGGCAGGGCGGGGATAGAATGAGAAGGAAGGAAGGAAGGGTTTGCATTTATATATTATTGTTCATGACCTCAGGATATTCCAAAGCTCTCCACATTGAAGTGGAGTCACTATTCTAAAGTAGGAGAAGTGTAAGTGATGATTTGAGTTATTTGGAGAATGGGCCTGGCTGTGGAAAGTATCAGAAACACACGTGACTCTAATACCAATTCCCATCATGTTCAGTCAGATTTATGTGGCTGTTACAGTGAGGGAACATTGCCTACCAGGAGAGTTATGAGCTAAGCCGCATGCTTATCTTCTGATCTTATGTGGCAAGTTAATTTTGTCAAACAACATTCTAAGCCACTGTGAGGGTTCAAGTATGTGGAAGAGTAGGGGGAACTGACAAAATAGATACAGATAAACTACTTCCACAGCTTAGGGAATCTACCAGGAGACAGATGCCTAAAGATTAGAGCCAGACCTTTCAGAAGTGAAGTTAGGAAACATTTTTACCTGCAAAGGATGATATAAATTTAAAGCTCCCTTCCACAAACAACAATTGATACGGGATCAAATGTTAATTTTAAATGTGAGATTTCTTTCAACAGATTTTTGTTAACCAGAGGTAATAAGGAATATGGGGAAAGACAAGTATTTGGAACAAGGTTATAGGTCAGGCAAATCTCATTGAATGTTGGACATCCTCAAGGGACTAAATGATCTACCATTCCTATGTTGCTAACAGCATATTTGTTGCATAAAAATTCTGCTTTCCCCAATAATGCTTCAGTGCTCCTCGGTTAAAGATAATATCCTTCATTGACTGCAGTGGCTCGGAGTTACTTATTAAGTGGTTTTACTCATTAAACTATAATCAGTACGTGCAGGTAGAAATGGTTATAATAATTACACACCCTCATGCTGTGACATTCTCATCATATGGCCTTGTAGCTGTAGAAAACATAATTGGTGCTTTTGATGAGACTCCATGCATCAGTAGTTAGTTGATATTGGATCCTCTATAGTGCTCTAATATGTATGTTCTCTCTTTACATGCACCTCCTCAGAGATACTGGCCCCAATATGGAAGAACGTGTTCAATAGAGTATAGAGTATAGTTTGTGCTTTATGTGGCTTTGCATGGAACAATTTTCACATCTCTCATCTTAGTGAATGCTGTGGTCTATCCAATACAGTACGACAAGCTCCTGCTCACAGTAATCTTCAAAGGCCACTGTCAACTGTATTTTAAGTACTTTTTCAGACTGGAGGGATTTACGCAGTTGGTGCCCAATGACATGGGTTCAATCCCCATACCAGCTGAAATAATTCATACAGACCTGCATCCTTGCTTTGCTCCACACTTGGGAAGTGGTGACCCTGAAGCTACATCTAGGGAGAGACACCTATGGTCCTTTGTGGACTAGGGATAATTACCATTCCCTGGGGATAGTTTTAGGATGACCACTGATTTTGATATGTATCAGTGACCTGGACTTGGGTATACATGGCATAATATCGAAGTGTGCAGACAACACTTAACTCAGAAATGTAGTAAGCAAGGAGAAAGTCAGCAACAGACTTCAGGAGCACATTATTCAATATTAACTTTTAAAAGGAGATTGGCAAATATTTGGAGGGAAGTGGGGAAAGAACAGTCTGTGGAATTAATTGGATAAGTCTTTGAAAAAAGTTGGCATATGTATCTTGGACTAAATGACCTCCTTCTGTTCTGTGTCATCCTATTCTATGATTCTATGATATTTCCAGGGAGTTGGACTGGAGCTGAGAAGCAAGATTGCAGGCATGGAATGAGAAGGAGAAGCACAGAAATGCTGGGAATACGGAGGTTCTCCTGAATTTAATGCCAGGACCTTATTATCATATTTTTATTCCATTTCCTTGATTGACAGGGTGATGTGACTTCCAGGCAGGGAAAATAGTGGTAGATGGTCCTGGATATCGGGAAAGATCGGGACACAGAATGTGGGAGGGGGGGCAATCAGGAGGAAGTGATCGCTGAATGATGGGTCGTGAGGGATGGTGTTGGCAGATTATGATATGGATGGTTCCAAAGAAGTGCTAAAAGAACTGCTGGAATCCCACAATTCAGGGTTCACCCTCATATACCATTCAAATCATGAAACTGATGATGTCATCAGGCCATGACTTTTGTACGTCAATTTGGACCCCATCTGCCTTTTGCAGGAACTTGCTTCATGGCCTGATTTGTGGAAGGACAGGAATGGTTTGAACTGCGCCTGCCTAATGCTGATTGGTGAGTGATGGGGGTGTAGTGTGTACCACATACGCCACATTACTCACTTGTATGCTAGGCAGATCGCTTTTTTGGCTTGACAGCAGCATCCAGTTGGAAAACACCACTTGTTGCACCACTGCATAGTAGCAGCATAAAATGGCTGAGTTCTAGTGCCGGTGCAATGCCAGGTACATGGGCCATATTCCCCAGTGACTAGCGGATCACATCAAGCAGCACGTCCTTTTGGCTGTTTGCTATAGGCAGAGTGCTGACCGTACTCAACTAACCTGGGCTTGCAAAACTCAGAACATAATCTCTAATATTAGATGTGATTCTGCGGCTGGTCAGCATTTACTGAACAATTCTGAATGCGTTAAGAATTATACTAACAACCAATTTAAGATTATCAGTCGGTCTCGCAATGTAGCTGACCTATGCTCGCTAGAAGCTATATATATTCATATGCAGGGACCTGTCCGTTGCAGGCAAAAGGAATATGTCCAGCTATTGCACCTTTAAACAAAGCATAGGGGACAATAGTACCCTGGTGCATTCATCATGGCAATCTCGCGAACAATCAGAGCTGATTTGTCAACCAATCAAACCTGTTTTCTCATGCAGTATAAATTGTTGTTCCCTTCGAAGTTTGGCATTCTTGTATCTGTTCTGAAGAGTGTAAGATGAAAAGCTTTGATACCATGTCTCTTTTTTCAGCAATATTCAAGTAAATAAACCTGTTGCAGATTTAGAGTGGATCACTGCATTACTATGAGATAAATATAAGATGTAAGATTTACAGCAAACCAGCAAAAAATGGCAATGAAGATGGTTGAAAAAAGTTTAACTTTACTAGCTCCAGAACCATATCTTGCTTCACCCAGGAGATCATCCCATGCCTTGGGATCGATGGATTTTGGGGTTCAGAACCGACTTGCCCATTACAGGATGGGCAGTCTGGATGTAATCTGGTGAAGCTACAACATAGGATTACTTGCATGCCAAACAGCATAAACAGCAAGTGATAGACAGAGCTAAGCGATTCCACAACAAACGAGTCAGATCTAAGCTCAGCAGGCCTGCCACATCCAGTCATGAATGGTGGTGGACAATTAAACAATGAACTGGAGGAGGAGGCTCCACAAATATCCCCATCCTCGATAATGGAAGAGCCCAGCACATCAGTGTAAAAGATAAGGGCTGAAGCATCCACAACAATCTTCAGCCAGAAGTGCCGAGTGGATGACCCATCTCAGCCTCCTCTGGAGCTCCCAGCATCACAGATGCCAGTCTTCAGCCAAGAATTTTCACTCCACAGATATCAAGGAACATCCAAGGGCATTGGATACTGCAAGGGCTGTGGGCCCTGACAATATTCCAGCAATAATACTGAAGACGTGCTCCAGAACTTGCCCCACCCATAGCCAAGCTGTTCCAATACAGCTACAACACTGCCATCTACCCAGCAATGTGGAAAAATGCCCAGGTTCATTCTGTAGACAAAAAGCAGGACAAACCCAACCCAACCATTTACCACCCCATCAGTCAACTCTCGGTCATCAGTAAAGTGATGGAAGGGGTCACAACAATGCTACCAAGTGGCACTTGCTTAGCAATAACCTGCTCACTGATACTCAGTTTGGGTTCCACCAGGGCCACTCAGCTCCTGATCTCATTGCAGCCTTGGTTCAAATTTAGACAAAAGAGCTGAACTCCAGAAGTGAGAAGAGAGTGACTGCCCTTGACATCCAGGCAGCATTTGGCCGAGTGTGGCATCAAGGAGCCCTAGTAAAACTGGAGTCAATGGGAATCAGTGAGAAACCTCTCCACTGGTTGGAGTCATACCTAGCACAAATGAAAATGGTTGTGGTTGTTGGAGGTCAATCATCTCAGTCCCAGGACATCGCTGCAGGAGTTCCGCAGGGTAGTGTCCTCAGCCCAACCATTTTCAGCTGCTTTATCAATTACCTTCCTTCCATCATAAGGTCAGAAGTGGAGATCTTCGCTGATGATTGCACCATGTTCAGCACCATTCGTGACTCCTCAGATACTGAAGCAGTTCATGTCCAAATGCAGCAAGACCTGGACAATATCCAGGCTGACAAGTGGCAAGTAATATTTACACCACACAAGTGCCAGGCAATTACAATCTCCAACAAGAGAGATTCTAACCATCACCCCTTGACATTCAATGGCATTACCATCACTGAATCCCCCACTATCAACATCCCAGGGGTTACCATTGACCAGAAACTGAACTGGACAAGCCATATAAATTTTGTGGCTACAAAAGCAAGTCAGAGACTAGGAATTCTGCAGTGAGTAACTCACCTCCTGACTCCTCAAAGCCTGTCCACCATCTACAAGGCACAAGTCAGGAGTGTAATGAAATACTCCCCACTTGTCTGGGTGAGTGCAGCTCCCACTACACTCAAGAAGCTCGACACCGTCCAGGACAAAGCAGCCTGCTTGATTGGCACCACATCCACAAACATTCACTCCCTCCACCCCCGACGCATAGTGGCAGCAGTGCGCACCATCTACAAGATGCACTGCAGAAGCTCACCAAGGCTCCTTAGACAGCAATTCCATTTAAAAATTTTTTTTAAATTTTTTAAAAAGGAAACGAGTTAACAAATTAAGCATTGGTCCTATAGAAAGTGAGTCTGGGGAATTAATAATGGAAAATAAGGAGATGGCAGATGAATTTAACAGGTATTTTACATAGGGTTTTCACAGAAATAACTGTCAATCAGGAATTGGAAGGGAAGAAGGAATTAAAGAAAATTACAATCGCCAGGCAAGTGGTACTGAACAAATTGTCGGAGCTGCAGGTTGACGTGTCCCTGGGCCCTGAGGGACTTCATCCTAGGATCTTAAATGAAGTGTCTAGGGAGATAGTTGATGCATCAGTTTTAATTTTTCAAAATTCCCTAGATTTGAGAAAGGTTCTATTAGATTGGAAAATAGTGAATGTAACTCCTTTACTCAAAAAGGGAGACAGAGAGCAGGAAACTACAGAACAGTTAGTTTAACATCTGTGATAGGGAAATTTGTTAGAAGCTATTATTAAAGATGCTATAGCAGGGCACTTGGAAAAATTCAAGGTAATCAGGCAGAGTCAACATGGTTTTGTGAAAGGGAAATCACATTTCACCAATTTATTGGAGTTTTTTGAAGAAGTAACTTGTGCTGTGGATGTACTATACTTAGCTTTCCAGAAGGCATTTGATAAGGTGTCACATCAAAGCAAAATAAAAGCTCATGGTGTAGGACGTAATATATTGGCATGGATAGAAGATTGACTAGTTAACAGGAAACAGGGTGTGGGCATAAAAGAGTCTTTTTCTGGTTGGCAGGATGTGATGAGTGGTGTGCCACAGGGATCAGTGCTGGGGCCTCAACTTTTAAAATTTATATTAACGACTTAGATGAAGGGGCTGAAGGTATGGTTGCTAAATTTGCTGATGACACAAAGATAGGCAGGAAAGTAAAATGTGAAGAGGACATAAGCAGGCTATAAGAGGATAAATATAGGTTACATGAATGGGCCAAGACCTGGCAAATAGAATATAAATGTGGAAATGTCCATTTTGGCAGGAAAAGTAAAAAAAGCATATGACGTAAATGGTGAGAGATTGCAGAGCTCTGAGATGCAGAGGGATCTAGGTGTCCTTGGGCATGAATTGCAAAAGTTAGTATGCAGTTACAGCAAGTAATTAGGAAAGCTAATGTAATGTTATAGTTTATTGCAAAAGGAATTGAATACAAAAGCAGGGAAGTTATCTTCAGTTGTAAAGGGAATTGGTGAGACCACATCTGGAATACTGTGTACAGTATTGATTTCCTTATTTAAAGAAGGATGTAAATACATTGGAAGCAGTTCAGAGAAGGTTTACTAGACTAATACCTGGAATGTGTGAGTTGTCTTATGAGGATAGGTTGGACAGGTTAGGCTTGTATCCACTGGAGTTTAGAAGAGTAAGAGGCGACTTGATTGAAACATATAAGATCCTGAGGAGTCTTGACAAGATGGATGTGAAGAGGATGTTTCCTCTTGTGGGGGGATCTAGAACTAGTGTCACTGTTTAAAAATAAGGAGCTGCCAATTTAAGACAGATGAGGAGAATTTTTTTTCTCTCAAAGGGTCATGAGTCTTTGGAACTCTTTTCTTCAAAAGGTAGTGGAAGCAGAGTCTTTGAATATTTCTAAGGTGAAGGTAGATAGATTTTTGATTTGCAAGAGTGTGAAAGGTTGTAGATGTAGGTGGCAATGTGGAGTTGAGGTTACAATTAGATCAGCCATGATTTTATTGAATGGCGCAGAAGGCTCAAGGGGCCGAGTGGCCTACTCCTGCTCCTAATACATATGTTTGTATGGTCACATGTTTTCATGAGAGCCCCTGCTCCCCCCTCTCCTGCAACTTCGACCTTGCAACCCCTATCCTGCCCTCACTCACCTTTGATCTAGGTTTCCATGATGTTCTTGGGTGTCTGATGGATGCAGTGCCACCAGCAGCTGCCACTCCCTCTGGCGACGACAAGTAACTGCTGACCTCTGATTGGCTGGCAGCTCTCAGCTGGCAGGGCTTCCACCACTGGGGACCTCAATTGCGGAGAAGGCCCGACAGTGGCTATTTAAGTGCCCGAGGGCACTTAATCCAATCAGGCCTTCCCCGTAGAGGTGGTGGGGGGTCTTGCCTGCTCTTTCTCCAACCGGTGGGTGAGACCTGCGTTAGCCCCACAAAATCCAGCCCATCATTTCTAAAAGCCTCCCCACCACCAAGGTTAAATTGACTGGTTTGTAGTTGCTGGGTTTATCAGTATTTCCTTTCTTGAACAAGGATGTAACATTTGCAATTCTCCAGTCATCTGCCACCATCTCTGTATCTAAGGAAGGTTAGAAAATTATGTCCAGTGCCTCTGCAATTTCCACCCTTACTTCCTTCAGTATTCTTGGATGCATCTCATCCTGTCTTGGGGACTTTTCAGCTTTAAGCTCAGTCAGTCTAATACCTTCTCTTTATCAAGTTTTTGCACAGCCAGTGTAACCTCGACCACCTCCCCTTTCACTATGATTTAGGCTACATATCTTCTCCCTTGGTAAAGACAGGTGCAAAGTTCACTCACTTGCTGTAGGTGGTGGATTTACTGCACTCCAATGGCCATTGCCCAGCCAATTGATCAACTCCAGGTAACCAATTTGTGCCAAGGCAGCCATTACCTAGTCTCCTCAGCTGTCATTCCCTGCCTGGGTAGCCATTTTCTACCGCAGCCATTTGATGCCCCAGCAGCCATTTTCTGAGTAGAGGTGGTCATCCCATGCCTTGGCAGCCATGTTCTTGAGCATTAACAACCATTTATTTGCCATGCACACCACTATTTTCTTGAACCCTAACAATCATTCCAGCCCTGGCAGTCATTTTCTTCGGTTTTTGGGTTCTAATTCAAACCTTGCTGATTTAAAGGAGACTGAAACTGTAAAAGAAAAGTTGCCAGGAGTGCATGATTCGAGTCCTAATCTATTGAGAAAAGACACTCACATCATAATTACCTTTGGAAAAATGTACAAGCTACAATTTCAGAGTTGGCAGCCGACAAGGAAGGAAGATTGCTTTATTACATGGAATCTGCAGTGCTTTCTGCTTTGCATTGACATAAAGATTTGTTCTCGTCCTGACTTGAATTATTTAATAACAAAGAATCGAAAATGCAAGACGCTTTATTCTATTTCACTCCCTCCTTCTCTCAGATGCCAGCATATTCCAGCACTCATTACTTTTTTGAGTTGGGAAAGATTTAATTTGTGCATTTTTGTCGTCTTCAGGAAAGCATTCTTGAATGCAATTATATGCGGCATTTGAACCTGTGTTGTGCAGTATGAAACCTCCTGTAGCAAGCAAAACATTCCCCAGAATAAAACTATGAGTAATTAATCTTGATTTACTTTCCACAAATGAAGATGTTTGTATTGTAATACCATGCAATCGTTTAGCACAAGTGGAAGCCAATTGGCTCATTTGCCTATGCCACTCTTTGAAAGAACCTCTTTTAAATCTCACTCAGGCTCTTTTTTTCCCAGCCTTCCAATTCCTCTCCTCTCTGCTTTGATTGCTAATTGCTTTGAATTTATCTGGCTATTGATCCTCCTGCCAGTGGAAACAGTTTTTCTTAGCTGTTCTGTCAAAACCCCTGTTAATTTTGAACACCTCAATTAAATCTCCACTTAATTTTCTCTGATCTAAGGCGAAGAATCCCAGCTCCTCCAGCCTCTCTACATAACTCCCTCCTCCCTGCTATCATTCTATTAAATCTCCTCTGCAACCTTTGCAAGGCCTTGACATTCTTCCTAAAAATGGTGCCCAGAATTGGGCACAATAATGCAGCGGAGGCTTAACCAGTGATTTGTAAAGGTTGAGCATAATGTCTTTGCTTTTGTACTCTATGGGGAGAATATTCCCGTAGGCGAGCGGGGGCGGGGCCCACTTGACGACGCGTAAAATGACGCACAGTGACATCGGGCGGGCGCCCCGATGTCACCGCGTGTTATTTAGATTGTCAGTTCGGGTGGGCGCGCAGCCGCATCAGCTGTGTGCCCGCCGAACTGTCAAAGGCTTATTAAGGCCATTAAGAAAGTAACTAAAGTTGTTAAGAATGCTGCCCGTCCAGCCTTAAGGTTGGCAGGCAGGCAAAGAGCCCAGGCGGCCTTCACATTTTTCATGAAACCTCATCCACGTGCGGGATGAGGTTTTACGAAGAGCTCATTAATTAAATAAAATTTTTTGAAAAACTTCATGGACATGTCCCAGCTCATGTGACAGTTTCACATGAGGGGACATGTCCTTAAAAGTTTTTTTTACCTTATTGCATTTTTCACAACTTAAACTAATCTCCTTGAGGCACCTATTTCTACGCTCTTTAGCGCAAAAGACCACAAGCCCTGACTCAGGGAATCCCCTCCCCCCCACCACCTGCACAGGGAGCGCTCAGCCTTCCGGGTGTGTGTCACGCTGGGTGGGCCTTAATTGGCCCACCCACTTAAAATGGCAGTGCGCACCTGATCGGGGATGCCAACTGGGTTCCCGCTCTCTCCCGCCCACTCCTGCACAACCCCCCCTGACAGGGGAAAAATTCAGCCCTATAGATCTATTGCTACAGTCAAGGAGCCTGTGTGCATTTTTGACAGTCTTATCTACTTGTCCTGCCACTTTTAAAGGCTTGTGTACTTGATAAACAGACAGTAAACATTGGAATCTGTAATAGCTCTTTAACCAAAACTTCTGCAATCTCTCCAGCTCTAAAACGCCACTCGGAGCCCAGAAATCATCCAATCTGACCTCTTGTGCATCTCCAACTTTTATCACTCCAACATTGGTGGCCATACCTTCAGCTGCCTAGGCCCTAAGTTGTGGAAGTTCCTCTGTAAACCTCTCCGTCCCGCTACCTTTCCCCTTTTCTTTAAGGTTTAACATTACTGCTTTGCCAATTAATGCTTTTGGTCACCTGTTCTAATTTCTCCTTCCTTGACTTGATGTGAATCCTTGTCTGATTACACTCCTTTAAGGTAATTTAGGACATTTTATTAGGTTAAAGGCGCAATATAAAAGTTGTTGTTGGAGATGTTTGGAGAAAGACTTTCAGAGAGCGGGGCTGTGACAGCTGAAGGATCGATGAGTCAGTAGAATTCACCAAAGTCAGGAATGGAAGAACTAGCCTAATGGAAGCAGCTGAATTAGGGAGGAGCAAGTTCAAACAGAGATCTGTAAATAGTTCAAGGGTTTAAATTCACTCAAGATAGGATGGCGGTCGATGAGTGGAACTTAGGGCTGAATAATATGGGGGTAGGGGAGTTGGAGGGGAGGTGGGGGTGAGGTGGCCATCTTGAGCCCCCTCACCCCGGAAGCAAAGTTGGCATGGAGTCGACATGCTCCACGCTGACCTGTCCTGCAGCCATAAAGCACTGCAGGCAGCTAAATAAGGGCCAAGTGGGACTTAAGCCCCTCACTCGGGAGGAAGTCCTGCCCTCTGGAGCTGCCAGCCAACCCGATTGGCTAGCAGCTTCATCAGTTCCAGCTGTGCCAAGAGCGCGCCAGTGGCCACTGCTGGGACTGCAAGAGAAGGAAGGAAGGAGGTCGATGGGTCGCTGGAGCAGGTAAGTCTGGGGACTTGGACAAGGAGGATTTGGTTGGGGACGGGTTTTGGGTGGTTTAAGGCTGTGGGCAGGTATGAAGAAAAGGGGGGATTCAATCTTAGGAGCGTGAGACACCCCTTGACTGCCCATGCCAAATGTTTGACCCTTGATTATTTATTTTTGATGGTCACCCACCCTCTCTCCGCCGCCCCATCCCATTTTATGGGGATGAGCTCAGGGGTGGGTGGGAAGGTGGTGAGGCGGACACACATGCTACTTTACATGCCCCTGGCCCCAAAACGCACAACGGGAGGGGGCACAAAAAAAACAGCACTTAGTGTGGGGCAGAATGTTCCATGAGATCTGCTCATTAAATCCTTCAAAGTGTATTGAAGCCTTATCAATAATCCTCTGCCATTCTGAGTATTGGCCAAAAAGTCATCCACTGTTTTTAAATGAAAGTAAAGCTATTTTGTTTTTATTCCTCAAATTGAGCACCTGCCCTAATATTTCTTTATGAGTTTCGGTGTTAAATTTTGTTTGATTGTGCTCCTGTGAAGTGTTTTAGTGCATCATCCTGTATTGGAAGGAGTCATTCCACGAGCAATCACCGCATGCTTTTGCAAGTAAGTTAGATTAAGCCGGAGCCACTTGCACATAAAAAATGCTTCTTTCTTGCTTTCAGCCTCTAATCTCCTAACCACCACAAGCACAAAATGAAACATGATGCAGCATGTTATGAAAATAGCTGAATGATATTGCGGATTCCCATATTAGATACCGTATGGTACTCTGTACTATATATGGGGTCACCTGACCTGGGGGGTTGAAGGTCAGATAGCACACGTTGGAGTTGTCGTGATAGAGTTCAGACACTGCAGATATGTGTTCATATTAGGAAAATGTGTTATTAATAAAGTTAGCTCAGCTACAAAGTCAACGGCCTGTGTGAATTATTAGAAAAAGAAACAAGAAACAAGACATGGTGTCAGAAGTAAACTGAACACAACAATGGAGGTTCTGAAACCACCAACAGAGCTCAGCTTGGAGGGCAATTTCACCAAAAACTAGAGGAGGTTCAGGCAGCAATTCAAGCTGTACCTCACAGAGACGGGCAGTGGCAAAAAAGACCCTCAAGTCCAGTCTTCCATCTTTCTTCACCTAGCAGGGGAAGAAGTCTTAGAATTCTATAACACATTCACATTTGGAAGTGATGAGAAATGAAATTACTTAAAAGAAATAATGGAAAAATTTGAAGCCTACTGCAGCTCTAAGAAAAAGATCACCTATGAAAGATAAAGATTTTTTACGTGTACGTAAGGCAGTGATAACATTAGTCAGTATGTAACTGAGCTCAGAAAACAAGCTAAATCATGTGAATTTGGACAGCTTGAAGAAGCACTCATCCGAGATAGAATAATTTGTGGGATCGCAAATGACTCTCAGAGAATGGCTTTTAAGAGAAGTTGATCTCACGCTGAAGAAAGCAATAAGTATCTGCGGAGCGGAAGGGACAACAAAATGCCAGATTAAACGGATGACAGAAGATGATAAGCCGCACACAGTCAAGCAGTTAGATACAGAAACAGCCCCGGGAGAGCACAAATAAACAGCCTGAAGGTAAAGAGAACAAAACTGCTATTAAAACATTAAATACAACCGATGTGGCACAGAGCATTTACCAAGTAGGTGTCCAGCCTTTGGAAAGGAGTGTAAGAACTGTGATAAACTAAATCACTTTGCTAAGATATGTAAATTGAAGAAAGTGCACAGGATTGCAGATGATGGTGCAGACACTGAAACTGAACTTTTTGTTGGTGCAACAACAACAAATTCCAAAGAAGACGATTGGAAGGTTCATTTAAAAATTGCCAACGTGATGGTGAATTTCAAGCTTGACACAGATGCACAAGCAAATGTCATTCCCATCAGCCTGTATCGTAAGATAAACAAAGAAAAACAGCTAACTAAAACAAAAGTGAGGCCGTCTACTTATACAGGTGAAAAAATTGCTGTGAACCATAAAAAACAGAGTCAAGCATTCATAGTGGTGAAAACTGATGCAAAACCTATTCTTGGAATCAAAGCTTGTGAAAATCTGAAGCTAATCAAGAGAATAATGACTGTCCCCACTGATGACATCTTGAGCAAGTATAAAGATGTGTTCCAGGGGATTAGCTGCCTAAAAGGAGAACACACCATGAAGGTTGATGAAACTGTGGCACCCAAAACACACCCACCCAGAAAAATGCCAGTAACGCTGAGAGAGTGACTGAAAGCAGAGTTGGACAGAATGGAGAAACTTCACATCAGCAAGAAATTGAAGAACTGACAAAGTAGGTTAATCCAATTGTAACTGTAGAAAAATCAGATGGGAATCTGCGAGTTTGTCTGGATCCCAGAAACCTAAACCAGGCAGTACAAAGAGAGCATTACCAGCTGCCCACAGTAGAAGATATCACATGTAAACTAGCTGATACTAAATAGTATTCAGTCTTAGATGCAAGTTCAGGTTTCTCTCAGGTCAGCTTGATAAACGCAGCTCCTATCTCTGTATCTTCAACACACCATACGGTGATACAAGTTGTTTCGCTTACCTTTTGGTATTAATTCAGCTCCGGAGGTGTTCCACAGAACTGTGAAGCAGCTGTTTGAAGGGTTAGAGGCTGTGGAAACCTATTTCAATGATGTGCTGGTCTGGGGAGCCTCATAAGAACAGGACCACAGACTGAGGCAGGTGATGGCCAGAGCTGGAGAAAGGAACCTCAAGTTGAAGAAGGAAAAGTGCAAAATAGGTCTTCATGAAATCAAGTACTTGGGAAATGTGCTAACAAGTGAGGGACTGAAGCCAGACCTGAGTAAAGTTGAAGCAGTAGTGAACATGCCACCCCCAGAATGTAAGAAAAACTTGGAAGGGTTTTTGGAAATGATGACCTATCTTGGGAAATTCATTCTGAACATGTCAGACCTGACAGCAACTCTCAGAGAACTTCTACAAAATGATGTGGAATAGCACTGGGAACAAAGTCACCAGGAAACTTTGACCAGTCTGAAGAAAACACTGACCCAGGCACCAGTGTTAAAAGTATTACGATGTCAGTCTGCAGGTCAAGATCTCAGTGGACGCTTGATAGACTGGCCTGGGAGCTGTCCTCTTGCAAAATGAGGCACCATTGACATACGCTTCAAAGGCAGTGACTGAAACACAGCAGCGATATGCCCGAATAGAGAAAGAAATATGAGCATTTGTGTTTGGCCTAGAATGCTTTCAGCAGTTTGTCTATGGCAAAGACATGGAGATAGAGTCTGATCATAAGCCTTTGGAAGCTATACTTAAAAAGCCCCTGAACTGTGCACCACCAAGAATCCAAAGATTACTAATGCGTCTGCGGAAGTACAAGGTCAGAGTTAAATACAAACTGGGCAAAGAAATGTACATTGCAAACACTCTGTCACGTGCATACCTACCATCATGGAGGAAGAGGATAGAGAAACAGAAGCACAGGTTCACAGGCTGACAAAGAACTTACCTGCGGCTGTAACCAAACTAGATGAGATCAGGGAAACGACCCTGAGAAAACTGCAGCAGATTGTGCAAACTGGATGGACCACACATCGGAGTGGAGCCCCTTCTGCTGTACAAAAGTACTGGAACTTCCATGAGGAAATTCATGTAGCAGAAGGAATACTTTACAAGGGAGAAAAGATCATAATTCCTACACACTGAGGAAAGAAATGCTGCAGCATATTCATGAAAGTCCCCTTGGCATAGAAATATGTAGGAGAAGAGCTTGAGATGTAATGTACTGTCCTGGAATGGGAGCACAAATTGGGGAAATGGTGAGTGTGTGTGCAGTGTTCCAGAAGTACGGTAAATCCCAACAAAAAGAACCACTTCAATCACACAGTGTTCCAGAGAGGCCTTGGCAGAAAATTGGAGTGGGCTAGTTCACATTTGACAACAGTGAGTACCTACTGGCGGTAGATTATTATTCAGTTTTTTGAGTCTGTGCTGCTGAGAAATGATCGTAAGAGCATCACTGTAATAAATCATTTAAAATCAATGTTTTCTCACCACGGCATACCTAAAGTGCTCATCTCAGATAACGGTCCACAATTCTAGGCACTGAGTTTTGCATATTTGCACAGGACTGGGAGTTTTGCCACACTACATCAAGTCTCAAATATCCACAATCCAATGGAATGGTGGAATGTACTGTGCAGACCTTAAAACACCTGTTGAAGAAGGCAAAGGTGGACGGAAGAGACCCCTACCTGGGTCTACTGGATTTTAGGAATACTCCATTAGATGGCATTGGATCATCTCCAGCACAGCTCCTGATGGGGACAAGACTAAGAACGAAGCTTCCAACAGTGTCCCAGCTGTTATTTCCACAGTCAGTGAGCTACAACATGCAGGACCTGCTCAAACTGAGACAGCAGAAGCAGAAACAGTACTTTGATCGAGGTGTCCGACCTCTGCCTGACCTGAACATGGGAGAGACAGTGAGGATTCAGCATGAAGGGAACTGGAATCCTGCTATTGTCACAGGAATCACAGGAGAACCAAAGTCTTACATAATGCAGACTCCAAACGGAAAACAGTACAGGAGAAATGGGAAATTAATACGGAAAATAAATGAAACGCAACCTTGCTCTGAACCAGAAAGTGTAGCTGAAGATCAAAAACCAGAATGCACCAGTGAAGCAACAGATAACCAGACAAAGCCTGAGAGCCCTGAAAACTATCCAAGGGGTGATAGTGACACAGAGCTGGAGAAGGGCTCTTGTCCTTCAAAGTCACATCTGCCACCATTCAGAATATTCAGTGGAAGAATTGTGAAAAAAACACAATGATACAGAGATGAATAAAAGACAAACAGACTGATCAAAGCAGAGCGAGAAAGAATAGGTTAGAGACTTTGTGTACTTGAGTTTTGTAAAAGTTTTTGTTTTAAAAAAGAGGAAATGTCATGATAATAGCTGATGGTGGTTCTGGACTCTAGTGTTATATACTATACGCTTCTCTGTACTATATATATGGGGTCATCTTACCTGGGGGTTAAAGGTCAGATAGCACATGTTGGAATTGTCTTGATAGAGTTCAGACACTGCAGATATGCATTTGTGTTAGGAGAATGTGTTATCAATAAAGTTAGCTCAGCTCCAATGTCGATGGCCTGTGTACATCATTAAAAATAGAAAGACACAGCCCTGATTTAAATCCTAAAAATAATTAAAAATTGATTTGAAATCAGAATAGCATCATCATTAACCTAACTCCGTGTCTGACACTGCAAATTCAAACATTTAATTGTCATAATTTAAAGCAATTTTTAAAATCTATTAATTATTTAGATTTAGGCTTCAGGCTGGCAAATGGATCGAAAGTATTAGATAGCTTGATTAAAATTCAAAGTAGTTTTCCCAGATGGGAACAATGTATGAAAAAAATGGCAGCTCTTTTGGTTTCATCCTCTTTGCCAGGAGGAGAGAGAAACAGACTGGCAGCTCTAATTAATAATTCTATTTCGTGTTTATAGCTAAGAAAAAAAAAACCATCTGAACAAGTGCCAGCCAAGGTTAATTTGACTTATTTTAATATACTTCAAGCTGAGTTACGGATCATCTTCCCTCAATATTTTCCACTACCATTCCTGTGATATTGATATTCTGGCTGGAATAAGACATAAGAACGTAAGTACTAGGAGCAGGAGTAGGCAATTCCACCCCTTGAGCCTGCCCCGCCATTCATTACGATCATGGCTGATCTCATTTCGGCCTCATTTATTTCTTCTTTAGGTCCATAGAAAAATAAATTTTATTTTTCACCTTTCACTACCTCAGGATATAAATGCTTTACCTTTGAAGAGCAGTCACTGTCATAGCGAATGCAGCAGCCAGTTTGCTCAGAAGAAGCTCCCATTTGATAATGACTAAATTAATTGTTTTAGTGGGTGGAATCTTGTGGAGGCAACCAGGGGTCTCAGCCGCCGGCTGAAAAGACAGCAAGAACTCTGGGTTGCCTCTTTTTGGGAAGGCCCTCTGCATCTTGTTCCACTCAGGCACTTGACAGGCCAGCGGCAGGCGTTCCCTTGGGGATCAAGGACTGCCTGCTCGCAAAGAGCTGCCAGCCAATCAGAGGCTGGCGCCACAATTGACCGGCAGCGCCACTGGAAAGGCAGTGGCTGCTGCTGGTACAACAACCACTCAAGGCCCAGGATCGATACTACCAGAGACGAGTGATGGCAGGAGGGGGATTGTGGGGGAGGGGGGCATCAGCAATGGCCCTCAGCAGGCCCTCCCCTCACTTTCTGATGCCGGGTCCCTTAATCAGGCACTGAGGGACCCATTCCCCCGCCCCCCCACCCCGCCATGGAAGCTAAGAAACAACCCCACATGGTTTTGCTTGTTGTGTTCCCTGCATGGTGAACCCCCGAACTCCTGGTAGGTTAATGCCAGCAGCAGCTGGATGAGGCCCTTAAATGGAGATTAATTGGCCACCCAAGGGTCTCAGTTGGCATTGGGGTGGGAAGGTTGACCACAGGCCTTAATTCCCACCACAGACTTAACCAGAATGGAGGCAGGAAGGTGACTTTTTTTGACCCTTCTAGCCACCACCACCTCACCTGATTATATTTCCCACCACCACCAAACTCACTGGGGAGAAGGCACAAGATTCTTCTCAGTGATGTTGGTTGAGGGATTAATATCAAACAAGACATTAGGATAAATTCCCATCCTCTGGTTATTTGGCCAATTATCTTAAAAGAAATCCCGATTTTTTGATGGTCAGATGGAAAGATTTCTCTCAGAAATAGCATTTATGGTCGGATATCAGATGTAGGGAAAAACACACACACAGCTTCTCTCCAGTACCATAAAATAGATAATCCCTAGCTACTCAAACCCAATGGTTTCGGATTAAAACTTCTGTTCCCTGCCTCTCTGGTGCTCAACTTTCAAATTTATTGTTTTCCTTGTAAGATCACAAGTTATAGATTTTTAAAAATTCTTTCATGGGTTGTGGGCATCAATGGCAAGGCCAGCATTTGTTAGCCAATCCTAATTGGCCATGAACTGAGTGGCTTCAGGCCAATTCAGAGGGCAATTAAAAGTCAACTACATTAGTGTGGGTTGTGAGTCACACATAGGCCAGACCAGGTAAGGAGGACAAATCTCCGTCCCTAAAGGACATTAATGGACCTGATGGGTCTTTACAACAATCGATGATAGTTATCATGGCCCATGAAGGGGGGGCCATTCATGCCTTCATAATTCAGCCCACTACCAGACTCTTCCTTTTAAATTAATTCTCAGTATGTGGTAATTGCTGACAATCAGGGCCAATATTTATTGGTCCACCTTCTAGTTATCCTGAGAAGGTAGAAGTGGGCATTCTTCTTGAACCAGTTTTAAACAGCTGAAGGGCATACTAGCCCATTATGTGTGGGACTGGAGTGACATTGAGGTGCAGACCAGGTATGGAGAACAGGTTTTCTTCCCTAAAGGACAATATTGAACCAGCTGGGGTTTTACAGCAACCTGACAGCTTCAGGATTATTCTTTTGTGCTAATTTCAGCCTTTTATTTCCAGATTCTATAAAAACTGAATTTAAGTTCTCAAATTGTTATGAATTGATCTCTAGTTCTGTAGATTATCGTACTCATTTCAACATGAATTGTTTCTTAAAAGGTTCCAAGGTTTTTCCACAGTCCTTGACTGTGTCCCATTATCTCACTTCCTCTTCCTGTGTTCAACTATCTCAGTCCCCCTCACTGTGTTTCATTATTTCCCTCCCCCTCATAGCATCCCACTATCTCCCTCCCCCTCCCTGTGTCTCATTATTTAACAGAAACGCCCATCCCTCACGGGTATATACACCTGATACCCACACACACATGCACACAACGTTCTTGAATGGTCTGCTGATACTCACTGCCTATGCTCCACAATAAGCAATGTCTGTTTGAGTCGGGTTCTGGTGACACCCATATTGCATGCAACAAACCAAGACCTTTAGGAGAGGAGACAAGTTGGTAAAATCTGGTGGAAAAAGAGGAAAGAGCCATGAATGTTGGTAATGCTGTAAGCATTGCTGTAATTGAATTAGTGAGGTGCTGAATGTTACATGTTGAATATTGATGAGTTGAAGATGCTGGAAAGCATCAAAACCGTAGCAATATTTTTCATGGAAATCCCTGGGTAAGAAGCACCAGATGTCAGCTGCAGCTCACTTCAGAGCCACAAGATCATGGGTTCAACTACCATTCCAGGAACTTAAGCCCATCGTCCATGCTGACCCTTGCAGGGTAGTACTGTGGGAGTGTCACATTGTTGGAGGTACCACTTTTCAGATGAGACATCAAACCATATCCCTGTCTTTTCTCTTCAGGGGAATTAAAGAATCCCATAACTATTTCAAAGAAGCACAGGGCATTCTCCCTGTTCCCACGGCAAAATTTTACCCTTAACCAATAAAACTGAAACACAGATTATCTGGTCATTTATGCTGTTCATGGATTTTACTGTGAGCAAATTGGTTGCTGCGTTTCCGACTTTATAACAGTGACTACATTTCAACAGTACTTAATTGGCTGTAAAGCATTCAGGAATTTCCTTATTTCCTTCCTTTCTTTCTCGGGTTGTCCTCTTACCAACAACGTTATTTTATCAACTTCAGTAGTCAGGTGTTGGGATTATAAGCAATCCCGAGACTGTTCACTGTGGCACCTATCAATAAGAATGGGTGCAGTTTGTGGAGAGTGTCAGGGAAACAGTTGCGGAATCTTTTCAGTAATGGCGAGCAACTGCATCACTTAGAGTGAAGCCAATTCTTCTTTCCATGTTACCAATCCTGAAGATGAGGACAGTTCAGGACTCTCATGCATCTAAAGTCATTTTGATTGAACACAAGCCATCACACCCCATGAATTGAGTGTTGCAGACAAGCAGAGGCATTAATATTGTGTACAACTCAGCTGTGCCCCTGGTGGGCAATTGTATTTAGTGTTTATGCAAAGCCAACTGTGTTCAGCTGAAGATCCGGCATGTCGGTGTTTATCACTGGACTTTCTTTCACCTTCAATTCTTCGGTACAAGAGCAATATAGGAGGCGGCTTTCTATTTTTCCAACAAGTGTGCTGAACCAAATGTATGTAGACCATTGAACTAGTAGTCCTGTAAATTAGGCTTAGGATGGAATTGTCCCAGATTCGCACTGTGTGGTAGTGGGCAGGTAAAATTATGTTTAACTCGCCGGTTGCTAGGGAATATCATCCTCAAACCCACTGCCTTAACTATGCATTCCTGGGAAACATGCCGTTTACATAGCGGGCGAGCTCTCATTCACCCGCCATGCCATGACCTCGCTACTTCATCACGCCGGATGCCACATTTAAAGTGCAGCCGCGCGCACACCTCTCAGTGCTTTGAGCCCAAGACTGCCGCACGGAAGACGTGATGGCCCCAAAAGGCAAAACGACTGCAGCACCCCCCCCCATCCCATCACTTCAATGAACTATCTCTCGAGAGCCTTGTGAAGGCCCAACGTGATGTCCTGTACTCCCACTTTGGCTGCAGGATGGGCAGCTGCATCACCAATCCAGCATGGGAGGTGGTGGCAGCAGTGGTCAGCGCCAATGCCCTGCAAAAGAGAATAGCCACCCAGTGCCACTGCAGGATGAATGGTCTCATCCGTTCTGCCATGGGTAATTCACTCTTCTCATCAATCTCACAAACCGATCACACATCCACAGGGATCTCACACCTCAAGGGACAACACCACCCAACTCTCATGCACACCCTCACATCTCCATCTGGCTCACACCGTCTCTAGCCCGCATGCCGTCCATGGTTCGGCCCACCACACAAACATTCCACGCAGTGCCATGTGTCTTGCTCACACTCTCTCCATCTGTTTCAATGCAGGAGAAGCCTGTTCACATCAGCAGGGAGAGATCCCAGACCAGGGGTGGAGACCACTCGCTCACTTTGAGGAGTGTGCCATCGCGCTGACTGGTGAGGATGTGGATTGTGCCTGCGGTGACGGTGAGGTTGGCGGTGAACACCCACATGAGAATCCTTCACCACATCATCTCTCTCAGTGCAACTGTGAGTGCTCCCTCTCTCCTGCTTTTGACTCTGCTGCCATGCACTAATTATCTCTACTTTGGCTCATAAGGAGCTCTGCCAAGCGACCAACACTGTCAGCCAGCCAGTCCCTCAGCTCCATCCGCATCCTCACCTCCAGCCAAGAGGACACCTCCTCCATTGAAGAGCTGGAAATAAGCAGCCTGGAAGATGTGTCAAAACGCTTACCCACACCCTGCACCAGGGCCGAGACACACATCCCGGTGGGACCTAGGCCTAGAGCAGGCTTGCGTTCACAATTTGGTGTTCACCACACAGACACATGTCCGCAACAGTAGGAGGCAGGTTTGGCCAAGCTCCCTGGCACTCGGAAGAATGCTGGGGAGGAGGCATCTGTGAGGTCCGAGTCAGATGACGAGTCTCTGGATTCGGCCTTCCAACTCATCCTGGAGAATCAGCAGATGGCGTGAGAACATCATACAGAGCTGTTGAAAGCCCTCAACAGAGTGGCACGTGAGTTGGAGGAGTGCATCTGCCTGCTCTCTGATGAAGTGGTGCCCACATGTACATGTATGGAGGTCTCCATGGGAAGGATGGTGGACTCCATGGAGACCCTGGTCCAGCAGAATGTGGAGACGTGTGCAGACCTGCACTCCATCGCGGGAGCCATGGATGAGTTCTTGCAGCGACAACACAAGAGGGAAACGGGCACCTTGACATCCCTCCAGATGCTCCCTCCCCTCAAGGAGCCAGGCCGGGGCCCTCGGGCAACCGAAGGGAGAAGGAGCAGCAGCTGGACACCCCTGGCTCATCCACTCAGAGGCTGTCCTCTCCCTCCGAGTCCCCTTTGCCTGTGAGCCCCTCAACCTCGTCCTCTGTCACCGCAGAGGGAGCAGCTGGCCCACGAGTGACTCTGAAGGGTAAAGTGTATGTGTGGCAGGGCCTTTCAGAGCCTCATGCAAGCTCTCTCACATGCATGTGGATCCTTTACATGTCAGACACACCTCAATGTTCTATGCATTTTCAATGCTGCCTGCTGGGGTTCGACCCTCCATGGCATCACCTTCCACCTCCTCTTTGTGACCTAGCAGCCACTACCTTTTTCCTTCGGGATGTCCAGGTGAACGTGTATGTTCCCCTCCTTCCTAAAAATCCCACCCCCTCCACATTCACCTCCCCGACCTCGTCTTTCCCACCCCCGGGTCCACGTCTACTTCCGAGTCCCCACCCTTGCCATCCCTTTTACCGCTACCGTACCGAATCCTCACCCTCCCACACTACTGCATCACTCTGCACTTGGTTATTCTCACATTCCCTCGATCCATGCCCACCCTCATTTCGCTCCCCAGGAGGCTGTCATGGAACCAGACCCCTCCCTTGCACATTCACCTGGACATCCCCCTTCCAGACCCATTCCCCCCCCGGAACCCCTCCCTCCTTGGAATCCCTTCCCCCCCAATCACCGGTCTCCCCCCTCCCCCCTTCCCCCTTGGTCCTCCTCGCACTCTGGACTCCCTCTGCTTATTCCTTCCCCCTTTCCAACTCCTTCCTCCATCTTTACTTCTTCCTTCAACCTTACTCCCTCCCCTCTCTGCGCACCTTCTCCCCTCCAAACTCCTTCCCTTACACCTTACACAAGCCCTTGCACCTATCTCCCCAGTTGCTGTCTTCTTCCCTACTTCTTCCTCCCCCATTACCCTCTTCCCCCCAACCTTCCCAGCCTGACACCTTCATAATCACCTCCCAACCTCACCCCACCCTGATACCTTCATTCCTCCCCCACAACCTCACCCCATCCTGACACCTTCATTCCCCCTCCCCCAACCTCACCTCATCCCAAAACGTCTTTTCTCCCAGTTGATCCTAGAACTTCCTCTCCCACCCACCAGTTCATCTTTCCCAAACACAATTGGACATTTCTCTTCACACCCTCAACCATCACCCATTGTGAGCAGACCCTCAACGTTGACTTTCCAAATTCCATGAGCTGCTTCATAGCAGAGACATGTCCATGAGACTTCACCCACCATGTCATGGACATTCCTCCAGTGCGCCATTCCTGTCAGACTCCAGTGTCTTCTGCTCCTCGGATGTCTACATTGGGCACACTTGTCAAGGCGTATTCTGCAGTGGTATGCAATCACACCAATGTGGGCAGACAACCCAGTGGGAGAGTTGGGGGGATGAGTCTGGTGAACTGGCCTTATAATGATATGAGATGTATTACACTGAGGTTACTGACATCCGATGGTGGGGAATGTAGCCTGCCATTGATGGGCTGAGCAGACAATCGCAAACTGGTTTCACGATGTCATAGAGTCATAGAGGTCTACAGCACAGAAAAAGGCCCTTTGGCCCATCGAGCTTGCGCCAGTCAAACAAGTAATTAACTATTCTAATCCCATTTTCCAGGGCCACAGCCTTGTATGCCATGGCATTGCAAGTGCACATCCAAATACTTCTTAAATGTTATGAGGGTTTCTGCCTCTACCACTCTTTCAGGCAGTGCATTCCAGATTCCCACCATCCTCTGGGTGAAAATAATTCTTCCTCACTCCAGCCCCTGCAGTACCCACCAGTCAGGGAAGGCAGTCTCTTTTTATATGTGCTCTAAGTACTTAATTAAACAATACCCTTCACCTGTGCATCTTTACAATATCATTAACATAGCATGAAAACATTGTACCCAATCCTGTTAGTTTGCTAATGGGGAGGCTGAATTGAGATTGCCACTTTAAACTCAGTCAATCAGAAAAGCACCTGTGTCATCACTTCAAGAAAATTCACTATTATTTTGTTGAAACAATTAAAGGAACAATGGCAGTGTGATCACAAAATTAGCTTGGGATAGAAAGCAGACAGTGGTGCTGAATTATTGTTTTTCAGACTGGAGAGAAGTATCCAGTGTTGTTGCCCAGGGGATCGGTGTTAACACACCCTCTCTTTTTGATGTTTGTTAATGACCTGGACCTGATTATACAGGGCATAATTTCAAAGCTTTCAGATGACATGAAACTTGGCAATGTTGTGAACAATGAGAAAGGTAGTAACACTTTTTAGGAACATGTAGACTGGTGAAATGGACAGGCACATGGCAGATTAAATTGAATGCAGGGACGTGTGAAGTGATATACTTTTGTGGGAAAAATGAGGAGGGGAAATATGAACTAAATGGTACAATTTCAAAGGAAGTACAGTATTAGAGTGGCCTTGATTTTATACACACACACCTTTGAAGGTGGCAGGAGAAGTGGAGGAGGTTGTTAAAATACATAGATAGAGGCATAGAATACAAAAGCAAGGAGTTCTGCTAAACCTCTATAAAACTTTGGTTAGGCCTCAGCTAAAGTACTATGTTCAACTTAGGAAGGATGCCAGTGCTTTAGGGAGGGCACAGAAGAGATTCACTCAAATGTTAATGGGGCTGTGGGACTTCTGTTACTTGGAAAGACTGGAGAAGCTGAGATTCAGGGATGATTAAGAGGAGATTTGATTAAGGTGTTCAAAATGATGAGGGCTTTTGATAGAGTAGATAGGGAGAAATCCGTATGCACTGGTGAGGGGATTGCTAACCAGAAGTCACAGATTTAAGGTGATTGGTAAAAGAACTAGAGGCGACATAGCAAGTTGTTGTGACCTAGAACCTATTGCCTGAAAGAATCACGGAAGCAAATACAATAGAAACATTCAAAAGAGAAATGAATAAATTACAGGAGCATGGGGAAAAAGCTGGGGAACGGGACTAATTGGAAAGCGCTATCAAAGAGTGGACACAGCCTCCTTCTGTTATACATCATCCAATGATTCCAGCACTTCAGGTGACAGGATTTCAGAAAATCAATACAAAAATCAAAATGCAATTGGTGGTTTCTCCATCTTTCGGATGGAGACGGAAATTCTGCTCTGTCATTTTTGTCAGCTTTCAAAGATTAAGAAATGTAATGAGGCTAGATTTTACATTGGTTATTATTTATGCTCTGTATGCAAAAAGAACACTGGTGCAGAAACCATTCAGCATCACTCCATGTAAATGCAGTGTGTTAAATTGACTCACTTATGTGGGAGTTAAGCGCTCACCAAATTCATGTTTACCAGCTACTAAAGTTTACTGTAAATTTTATTCAAAGAGAATCCTTCTCTCAGCTCCAGCTTTTAATCTCCCTTCCTTGGCAATGATGCTGGTCTCTATCTATTGATGCTGCTCTTGCTGCTTTGAATATTCTTCTCTTCTTCCTCGAATGCAGTTACATCATTATATACATTCTAACTCCTCCTGACATCCTTATGGCTTTGGGCTCAAGACTGACATATTCTTTTCCGGATCCTCAGGACCATCACGTTCTTCAACATCGGGACAGCTAAGCCCCAAGATGGCTGTTATTAAATTAATTCTTTCCCTTACCGTTTTGAATTTTTGCACTGTCCTGCATTACAGATGGCCAAACTGATATTACTCCTACAAATCTTGCATTAATATAGCACCTTTAACTTTCCAAGATGCTCAGAGGAGCAAATGAAATTTGACAATGAGCTAAATCAGGAGATATGGGTAACCAAAAGCTTGGTCAAAGTGGTAGATTTTGAGGAATGACTTAAGGGGGGATAGAGAGGTGGAGGAGCACAGAGGTTTAGGGAGGGAATTCCAAAACTTAGGGCAGAGGCTGCTGAAGGTATTTTGCATTTCTCCTTTTACATTTCAAGTTCAATAAAATTGGTGGGGAGAACAATTATGTTCACAGTCAAGTGTGCAATTGCCAGTAGAGTTATGTGTCACCCAATACTACATCATATGAAACTTCAAATGGCAAAAGCAATCTAAAACTAAATAATATAACTTGCACTCAACAAAATAAGGTCAAAGCATCTGGCATAATTATCGACATAGATTTCTGTCCATCCAAGGCGAACATTCCATGAAACAAGACCATATTGCCTTGACAGTCCTGTATTTTATAATCTGTTTTCTGGGGGTGCGTTAGCGCAGTTAGCTAGATGGCTAGCATGTGGTTTAATTTCCATTCTGAGGGAATTGGGACCTGCCTCCATGCCTACCTCATGCCTGATGCAGAGTAGTGCTCCTCAAGCTATATAACCAATTGTCTCTCTGTGAAAGAGAGATGTGCCTGCGGTCCCTTGTGGACCATGGCTAATTACTTGCCTACTCTATTTTCCTTTACTTATTTAAGGTAACATGAAAGGCACTAACAGGATAAACCATAAAAGGAAGAAATCAAAGATGAAAGCACGTTACCACAGTTTAAAGCTTTTCACACAATGAGCTACTATCACAGTTCCTATTAGAAGTGTTGGAATGGCTGGCATTGGGATTGGTGAACAATTCACCCGGCAAATCCCAGGTATGATAAAAGCAAAAAACTGCGGATGCTGGAAATCCAAAACAAAAATAAAAATACCTGGAAAAACTCAGCAGGTCTGACAGCATCTGCGGAGAGGAACACAGTTAACGTTTAGAGTCCGTATGACTCTTCATCAGAACTAAGGGAAAAAAGAAAAGAGATAAAATATAAGCTGGTTTAAAGGGAGGGTGGGACAAGTAGAGCTGGATAGAGGGCCAGTGATAGGTGGAGATTGCCAAAAGATGTCATAGATAAAAGGATAAAGAGATGTTGGAGGTGGTGATATTATCTAAGGAATGTGCTAATAGGTGACATTAAGGGTAGAAAGCAGGATGAGCAAGGTACAGATAGCCCTAGTGGGGGTGGGGTGGGGGGAAGGGATCGAAATAGGCTAAAAGGTGGAGATAAAACAATGGATGGAAATACATTTAAAAATAATGGAAATAGATGGGAAAAGAAAAATATATATAAATTATTGGAAAAGGGGGGATCGGAAAGGGGGTGGGGATGGAGGAGAGAGTTCATGATCTAAAATTATTGAACTCAATATTCAGTCCAGAAGGCTGTAAAGTGCCTAGTCGGAAGATGAGGTGCTGTTCCTCCAGTTTGCGTTCAGCTTCGCTGGAACATTGCAGCAGGCCCAAGGACGGACATGTGGGCATGAGAGCAGGGTGGAGTGTTGAAATGGCAAGCAACAGGGAAGTCGTGGTCATGCTTGCGGACAGACTGAAGGTGTTCCGCTAAGCCGTCACCCAGTCTGCGTTTGGTCTCTCCGATGTAGAGGAAGCTGCATTGGGAGCAGCGTATGCAGTAGACTAAATTGAGGGAAGTGCAAGTGAAATGCTGCTTCACTTGAAAGGAGTGTTTGGGCCCTTGGATGGTGAGGAGAGGGAAAGTAAAGGGGCAAGTGTTGCACCTTCTGCGGTTGCATGGGAAGGTGCAGTGGGAAGGGGTTGAGGTGTAGGTGGTGATGGAGGAGTGGAACAATCCCTGTGGAATGCCACCGGGGGGGTGAAGGGAAGATGTGTTTGGTGGTGGCATCATGCTGGAGTTGGCTGAAATGGCAGAAGATGGTCCTTTGTATGCGGAGGCTAGTGGGGTGATAAGTGAGGACAAGGGGAACCTATCATGGTTCTGGGAGGGAGAGGAAGGTGTGAGGGTGGATGCGCGGGAGATGGGCTGGATATGGTCGAGGGCCCTGTCAACCACCGTGGATGGAAAACCTCAGTTAAGGAAGAAGGAAGACATGTCAGATGAACTGTTTTTGAAAGTGGCATCAACAGAACAGATGCGATGGATTTGAAGGAACTGAGAGAATGGGATGGAATCCTTACAGGAAGTGGGTGTGAGGAGCTGTAGTCGAGGTAGCTGTGGGAGTCAGTAGGCTTGTAATGAATATTGGTGGACAGTCTATCACCAGAAATAGAGACGGAGAGGTCAAGGAAGGGAAGGGAAGTGTCAGAGATGGATCATGTGAAAATGATGGAGGGGTGGAAATTGGAAGCAAAATTAATAAATTTTTCCAGGTCCAGACGAGAGCATAAAGCAGCACCGAAGCAATCATCGATGTACCGGAGAAAGAGTTGTGGAAGGGGGCCTGAGTAGGACTGGAACAAGGAATGTTCCACATACCCCATAGAGAGACATGCATAACTGGGGCCCATGCGGGTACCCATAGCCACACCTTTTATTTGAAGGAATTGAGAGGAACTTAAGGAGAAATTGTTCAGTGAGAGAACAAGTTCAGCCAGACGGAGGAGAGTAGTGGTGGATGGGGATTGTTCAGGCCTCTGTTCGAGGAAAAAGCGGAGAGCCCTCAGACCATCCTGGTGGGGGATGGAGGTGTTGAGGGATTGGACGTCCATGGTGAAGAGGAGGTGGTTGGGGCCAGGGAACTGGAAATTGTTGATATGATGTAGGGTGTCAGAGGAATCACGGATGTAGGTGGGGAAGGACTGGACAAGGGGAGAGAGAATGGAGTCAAGATAGCAAGAAATGAGTTCCATGGGGTAGGAACAGGCTGACACTATCGGTCTGCTGGGACAGTCCTGTTTGTGGATTTTGGGTAGGAGGTAGAAGTGGGCCGTCCGAGGGTGGGAGACTATGAGGTTGGAAGCTGTGGAAGGAAGATTTCCATAGGAGATGAGGTCAGTAACAGTCCTGGAAACAATGGCTTGATGTTCAGTGGAGGAATCCCAGGTATGAACTTGACTTGCAGGCAAGGTGTTTGCAGGTTGCTCCAGTGACTGTCATATGGTCCAATATAATTACATCCCAGGTCCCATATAATGTGCTTAATGATTTATTTAAGAGGAAGTTGCTGCATTTAAGAGAAAACTAAACAAGCTTAAGAGGACGATCACAATTGAAGGATGTGTTGATAGCATTAGGTTAAGTAAGTGGAAGGAGACTCTTGTGGAACCAACAGCAGCATGGGCCATTTAGGCTAAGCAGCCTGCTTCCACACTGTAAATTCTATGTAATCGATACTATTTTCTGACCATTTCATGTGCCCACTTCTAACCGGTAAAGCCAATGTTGGAAACTAGCACGTTTTGACCAACTGCTTGATGGGCATAGCAGCACTGCTTGCGATGCTGTTGACCATAATGTAAAACAAAGAACAGGGCTCAGAGCAGTTAATCTATTTTTCTCAAGCCCCTTCTGTTGGGCCCAGAGCTGCAACTAGAATGCTGAGAGACCAGGAAAGCAAACTGATCCTATGTAGTGTGATGATGGATAATGCACTGTATGTTTTTCATGAAGGCTCTTAGCGCTGATGATGATAGCAGCAGTGATATTGATTTTGACACTCCTTTAACTCCAGCTGGCAACTCATATCCCATTCGTATGTTCCCTAGCATCTAGATTATCAAATCATTTCCACGGCTGACACTGCTGAACACGTTTCATATGCTTTCTTCTAACAAGATGCATAAATTTTCCTCATGTGACCTTAGACATGTGGTATCTTGTCAAATCACTTGCTAATTTACTAGGAAGGATGCGCCTCTGGGCATCGCTGAGATCAGGGAAGTTCAGCAAAGCCAATCAATCTTGCATATGAAATTCCATTACACTTACACATCACACTCATTCACTCATTCCAAAAATGACACACTCACCATCAATCTGTTGAGCATTAACATGTAGCAGCTAGTAATCTTTATGAGATGGTAATATTGTGGAACCAGGTTAGTGAACTGTGCACTTGAGTATGCACGTCTCATCTTTTTAACCTTCAGACTGGAGCGTGATATTTTGTGGAATGGCTTGCTGATTGATTTTAGCTCACATTCCACCCATTTTCCAACATGTAGAGTGTAATTTCTCCTCTAGAATATTACAACAGGAGAAGGAGGCCATTCAGCCCACCATGTGTGCTAGCTCTTGGAAAGAGCTTATCCATGCCCTTTCCTCACACAATATTGAAATTTTGCTTTTCTAGTTATTTAACTCTTTTAACAGTCATTGCAAGCTCTACTTCCACTGCTATTGAGGGAAACCATTCCATATAAAATCATAGCATCATACAGCACAGAAGGAGGCCATTTGGCCCATTGTTCTGGTACTGGCTTTTTGAGAGAACTATCCAAATAGATTCACTCCCCTGCTCTTTCCCTTCGGTTCTGCAATTTTTTTCTTTTCAAGTATATGTCCAAGGATTGAAGAACTCCCTGGGTCAAGAAGGTTTCTATCATTTTATTTTGTTCTTCTGTGGTAATTATGGTTTTATTTAGTGTGTAATGCATCTTTAAGAATAATACTTGTTAAGGAAGTTCACATGATTTGTAGTAACCAAGAGGAGAGTAGTGTGAGCTACCTCAGCAGTCAGTGCAGAGATGGAGTTGGAGTTGAAAGCACACGTGCAGTTGCTGCTGAGTATATTGTAAATAAACTTAATGTTTCCACCCAAGAAACGTCTGCAGATCAACAATATCATTAATAGTACAACTCGGCCACTCCACAACACAGTCATAAGTAAATGCTCTCTCGTTGTTGACTCATTGCCTAGTAGAAATGTTTTTTTTCTTGTTTACCTCTTGAAAAGCCTCTCGTAATTGTGCACCAACCTGTCAGATCGCCTCCTAACATTTTATGTTCTAGCACAATCAATACAATGACGAAGAAAGCAGTTTTCACGGTGTGTCCAATAAAGCAAACATAACATTAAAAACTGAAAATCAATTGTATTTGCTGTATTTTTTCCAGTATTCTGGCAGCTGAAGGAAAATCCCTTTGATTTCAGTCAATGGGACGTCAGAAGCTACTGGAAGACACTCGACCTACCTGTTACAGAGCTGCTGAAGTAAGCAGTACCAGTGTGAGAGGGCTCCCTGCTGCTCCTCCCATCTATTCCTGGTGTCATTCTTTCCTTTTGCAAGTTGTGCCATTTAACAGTTACAAAACAACACCCCAGCCTGCTTCCTTGGTGGTGCTAATGGTTATATAACAGGGAATAAATGATTAGAGCATTGCCAGCTGACTCCCAGTGGAGTGTGGGCAGATGGTGGACAGCAATGCTGGCAATATAATGAAACTTGGGAAGAAGTCTGTGCTGTTTAATTCTGTGGTGATAAGTGAAAATAGTGTGTAACAGGGAGACACCATTATAAGAACTGACAACATTAACAGACTCATAAAAGACTTCATCCAGAGTCATTAATTATTCACATAACCCACTGCATTACTATGAATCCTTTATTAAAGCCCAATGCCACCATCCAACCGGTTTAGTGAACCATATATCTCTTTCCATTTACCTAATCATTGACTCATCTAATAATTATACTTCAAGTCAGTTAATCACTACTTTTAAAGAAACTAACACAGCATTCTTTCTCAAACCCTCTTGAAACTGTTATTCTGATGCATGATCTGCCCCTTATCTCGAGCCCCAAACTTTTCTCTCAATTCTTCTTGTCTTTGTTTAATCAGCACCATTAAGGTCATTATCCCAGACTCTGCAATCTCAGTGTTCTATTTGATTCTGACTCCACATCCTCTCTGTCCCAAAGGTTTCGTACTTGTACATCCATATTGTCTACCTCCACACACCTGTTGCTGAATCCCTCATCCGCATTGGCTGCAGACTCAATTATTTCAACAGGCTTCTGACCATGCAGCATCCCATTTGTAACCCTCTGCAAATGTCAGGTCATTCAGAACACTGCTGCTCATATTCTATCCTGTACCAAGTCCCGCTCAGCCCTGTGTTCGCTCATTCCTGTTGCTCCCTGTTGACATAATGCCTCTGGTTTAAAATTCTTACCTTAAACCCCTTCATTTAGCTTCGCTCTGTTCCTATCTCTGTCACTTCCTCCAGTTATAGAACTTCACCACCTACCCCTGCACTCTCAAATTATCTGTTCACCAGACTTTGGCCTTTCTTGCATCTTCAGTTCCCTTTGTCCCGCTATTGGCAGCTCTGCCTTCAGCCATCTAGAATTCTCTGGAGCACTCTGGAATTCCCTCTCTTAACTCACTCTCCATAGTTTAGAGTCACAATAGGCTGGATGTTGGGTGGACCTCCTTTTCCCAGACAGTAGTGAGCCCCTGGAATGCAGCTGGTGTGTGTGGCACTGACTCTCTGCATTGCCTTCAAGAGGGAGCTTGACTGATTCCAGACTGGGCTAGAGGTTGCATCATATGGGAGGTAACTGTCTTCATAGATTACGCTTGGTTCATGTGATCTCCTGGATAGGTTTTGATTTCTGAGGAAATTTTCCAGAATACTCTGGTCTTTATAGAATCATAATCCAGCACACAAAGAGCCCATTTGGCCCATCAAGTCTATGCTGCTTCTCCCACAGAGCAATTAACGCCACTCCACCATTTCTTTCCCCATATCCCTGCATTTTCTTCTCCTTAAGTAGACCACTGTGTATCCAATTCCCTTTTGAAAGCTACTGTTGAATCTGTATCTATCATCCTGTCAGGCGAGATCATAACAACTCTCCCCATCGACCCTCTGATTTTTTTTGGCCAATCAGCTTAAATCTGCTGCTTATCGATGCTTCAGCCATTGGAAACAGTGGGCAGAATTTTATGCTCCCCCACCGGCAGGTTTGTAGGTTGGTGGTGTAGTGGGTGGAGGGTGGGGGGGGGGGGGGGGGGTTGGGGGTGCGTGTAAAACCCCTTTCTGCTGGGTTTCTGCCCACCATGACCTCTCTGCAATTTAACACTGAGCGGGCAAAGCCCTTAATTGAGGCCCTTAAGTGGCCATTTATTGACCACTTAAACTCCATTTCCTGCCCAGCCTCAGTTGGTAGATTGGCGGGAGGAGTTCCTGGGTATGCGGGAGGCCCAAATCTGTGTGGGTTCAGGCTATGGGTGGGAAGGGTAGGGGAGGGCACTTTCATCAGCAGCCCACTTTAATTCAGGTGCCATCCCTCTTAAGATCTGGTAACCACAGGACCTCCCTACCGCCTCCAGCCTCTCTGCCGAGGCCTCAGTCCCCCACTATCCACACCTCCCCAGCCACCCCGTCCTGAGACCCCCAAAAATTACCTCTTCCTGGAGTATCGGCACTTGGACTCTGGGGACTGCATGCAGTCCCAGTCCTGCCCACTGTGTTCCCTGCCAACTCTTCGGATGGCAGGAAGGGAAACCCATCCTAAAAATCCTGGCCAGTTTTTCCATTTACTCTATCTAAACCCTACATGATTACAAACCCCAATCAAATCTCCCCTTTGCCTTCCCTGCTCTAAGGAGTATAAATCCCGACTTCCCCATTCTAGCCACCAAAAAGTAACTCTTCATCCCTGGGTTCTCTCTCTGGTTTCTCTTTGCCCATTCATGCATCTGCCTCTCTGTCCCTCTCTCCTCATTTCCTTCAAACCCACCTCTTTGAGCAAGCTTTTGCTCACCCCTCCTAGCTCTTCTTTTGGCGTGACATCCATTTTGTTTCCTCGTGAAGCATCTTAGGTCACATTTTTTTCCCCACGTGCTTAATAAATTATTATTAGTAAAGATGCAGCATAACTGCAAGTTGTTGCTGTTTCCTTGTCCTTTGTATTCAGTGTTTAGAGTCACACATGAAGAACAGTCGTTGGGGTGGGATACAGAAGTACTGGTGTTGGTGGTTGAATTCGATCCCATCAAGAATCAGCACCATTCAGGGCTGATGTAGAACATTTGGGAAGAAGATTGTGGTAACTATGGTTTTATTTAATGTGTGGTATACCTTTAAGAAGAATGTTATAATGGAAGATCACATGACCTTGTGTAATCAATAGAGGAATAGCGTGGGCTAATTCTGTAGTTAGTTGGAAGTCAGTAGTCTGCAAGTAAGCAGCAGAAGTATATAAGTAGAGCTTAGTGTAGAAGCACACATGTGTAGCTGCTGAGCACTTTGTAAATAAACAGAATGTGTTCCACCTAAGAAATGTCTGCAAAACTGCTCTATCTAAAGTACCAACTTGGTTACCCTGCAACAAGCATGCATGTATGACTCCTAAGTCACAACAAAGATAAAATGATTAATCTTCTCTTTCTATTGAGTTGCTTTCCCCAATCCAAGTAGAAGGCTTTAATTAACTGAACAACTATTAGCTGTGCTGTTCTGTTGACAGAATGAATTTATTATCAAACTATACTCATACAATTAATCTAATAGTTGCGTAAAAGATAACATTTTACAAGTTCCATAAAATCTACAGTGCTCATTAAAAATGATAATTACAGGTTCCACAATCAATGTGTTACTAGGATCATATAACACTGTAGACACAACATTACATTCATTTAACATTGTTGAAGTGGAAGAAAGTTTGTGCTATTTCTCCATAAGGGTAGTTCATTATATCAAGCGATACTGCAATTTGGGAGCAGTGGTGTAGTGGTCATATTACTGGAGTAGTAGTCTAGGAATGTAGACAAATAATCTGTAGTACTGTAAATTCAAACACCACAGTGACTCAGTAGTTAACACTCTAATTACGGGTTTATAGTCCCACTCTTGAGTCTTAATCATAAATATATGACATTCCAGTGATGTACTGATAGGATGCTACACTGTCAGAGATGCCACCCTTTGCATGAGACGTTAAACCAGGACCTGTTGGCTTTCTCAGATGAAACGTTCCATGGCACTATTTGAAAGAACAGCAGATCAACATTATTTGCAAGAAATAAAAGCAGAAAATGCTGGTAAAACTCAGCAGGCCTAGCAGCATCTGGGGACAGAGAAACAGAGTTAATGTTTTGAGTCCATACGACTCTTCTTCAGAGTTTTAACTCTGTTTAACTCTATTTCTCTCTCCACAGATGCTGCCAGACCTGCTGAGTTTTACCAGCATTTTCTGTTTTTTTATTTCAGGTTTCCAGCATCTGCAGTATTTTGCTTCTAACTATTTGCATAAACCTGGTGTCCTGGTCAATATTTATCACTCAACCATCATCACTAGAAAACAGATTATATGGTTATTGGTTTCTGTGAAAGCTTGCTGTATGCGAACTGACTGTCACATTCCCTACATTACAATAGTGACTACTCTTTAAAAGGACCTCATTGGTTGTGAAATGCTTCGGGATGACTTGAGGTCATGAAAGGTACAATATAAATATACTTATTTCTTTTTCACTGTGGAGAATTTGAGAATTTGAATTCAGATTTAAAAAAATAAGAAATTTGTGGTAGTAAAGGTCTCCATGAAGCTGTGAAATTGTCATAAAAAGTCAAGCGGTTCACTGATATCCTTCAGGGAAAGAGATCTGCCATCCTTAGCTGGTGATGTCAGACCCACACCAACTTAACTACCGTCTAAAAAGCCTGAGCAAGACACTCCGTTAAGGGCAGCAAGGGGCTGGCAATAAAGGCTGACTTTTCCCACAGCCTAAGAATGAATTTAGAAAACATTCTAAGCTGCACTAAATTCTGTAAGCAGCCTGGAATAAGTTTTCTACTTTAATGATCCTGTCACCATGTCTGAAGCAATGCCAACATGGGTCAGGAATTCAGCAGCTGCTGGATTCACGACTGTCACAACGCTCCATGGACTGCGTGAATGAATGTGCCCAAATTTCTGAATGGTGCTGCTATGTGTGAAGCTCGGCACTGGGGCCACTAAATCACAGGGTAGATTATTGGCTATTGCACTAAAAAAAAGAACTTGCATTTATATGTTGCTGTTCACCACCTCAGGAAGTCCCAAATTCCTCTACAGCCAATGAAGTGCTTTTTAAGTGTTGTCACTGTTTAAATGTAGGAAACGTGACAGCCAGTTTATGCACAGCAAGATCCCATAAACAGCAATTAGATAAATGACCAGTTAATTTATTTTAGTGATGTTGATTGAGGGTAAATATTAGCAGGACACTGTCCTTTTTGAAATAGTGCCATATGAAGTTGTTTACATTCTCCTGGGTAGGCAGATGTGGCCTTGGTTTAATGTGTCATTCGCAAGATGCCTATCAACCCACTGGTTCATTGGATTTTATGTAAAATCATCTCCAGTCTCCATCCCTCAAATTTTAAATTGTTGGCCATGTTTTGAAATTCTTTTCAGCACGTCAAGACATCCCAAACTTGTCTAAAATCAGTGAAGTACTTTTCAAATCATAGTCACAGCTGTAATAAAGCAAACACAATACATTTGTGGTGCTGTGATTTTTAACCTCATGCAAAAATATGCAGCCTATAAGCATAAGATTGCCCTGATAAACTTCAGGCCCACTCAGGGTTTAACATTCTCACTAACTGCAACTTACACAAAATGTAACACTTAAAAAGATCCTTTTAGCATCAGCAGAATGTTGGGTGCCCTGTTGATTCGTTGCCAGAGATTAAGTTAAACTGCTAGTCATATTCTGCTAATAAATGTTTTTGCAAGTGTGCACAGCTCTGTAATCTCTGTCAAAAAAGCCAATGTACGTGGGCACTGCGAGTGTGGATTAAATCTGTCAGCCTTGTCCTACTCTCCTGCCTTAACAGCGCTGTGGTGTACCTGCATCCCATAGACAGCAGCAGTTCACAAAAGTGACTTATGGACACCTTCTCAAGGAAAATTCAGAATGGGAAAATGCTGGCCTCAATGCAGCGATGCTCATGTTCCATAAACCAGTGAAAAAAATAGACATTGACCCCAGACATGCCAACGATGGTATAACAACACCCTTAATGATGTTGATTTTACCTCTTCGATTAGTCCCTGGAGTGCAGTTTGAATTCAGAACATTCTGACTCAGAAGCAAGAGTGCGACCCATTGAGGCAATGCTGAGGGAGGGATCGAGAGAGTAGGGAAGAAACAGAGGGAGAGATGAAATAGAAAGAGAGTGCTGGAAAAAGTGCCGGAGGGAGAGATGAGACTGCAAAAGCAGGCAAAGCTGTATGTTTCAGCCATTGTGACTTAGGCCAGAATCTTCTGTTTGGCATGTGGGTGTGGGCTTCACTCGCCAATATGTAAAATGACCCCAGGTGTGTGTCCCGAAGTCACCGCGTGTCATTCTGATCTTCTGTTCAGTGGGTGTGCACCGGAATCGGCTGCGCACCCGCCGAACTGTCAAAAACCTGTTACGGTTATTAATAAACTAATTAAAAACAAAACAAAAACAGAATTACCTGGAAAAACTCAGCAGGTCTGGCAGCATCGGCGGAGAAGAAAAGAGTTGACGTTTCGAGTCCTCACGACCCTTCGACAGAACTTGAGTTTGAATAAACTAATTAACCCTATTGAGACAGCTGCTTGTCCAACCTTCAGGTTGTCGGGCAGGCCAAGAGCCCAGGCGACCTTCGTGTTTTTCATGAAACCTCATCCACGGGCAGGATGAGGTTTCATTAATTAAATAAAAAATTTTATGAAAATTCATAAATATGTCCCAGCCCATGTGACATGAGGGGACATGTCTGAATAATTTTACTTTTTCATTTTTTCCAAGTTTAAAACTTAAGTTAATCTCCCTGAGGCAGCTCCGTGTCTCAGGGAGATTTCTGCGCTCTTTCGCGTGCATGCTCACAAGATCGCAGGCCCCGACTCTCCCTCCTCCCCACCGCCCGCACAGGTAGTGCTGAGCGCTCACGTAAAATGACGGTGCGCAGACGATCGCAGGCTCCTGCTCCCGACTGACCCACCCGATGGGGAGAAAATTCTCCCTTTAGCTTCAGAACAGTTAAACAATACAAACTATTAGATAATTAGCCTGTTTCCCTCGACAGCATTATGTTAATTCAATATTTAACTTTAAATAAATCACTCAGAAAGAAGCCATGTCAAGGATTTGAAATCCATTTCACAGTTTTAAAATTGGCATTTGGCATTATAGGATATGGGAATGACTACTGACCAATAGTAATCCTGAGATAGGCTTTGGAAGAATTAGGAAAGAGAAGAAAAGGCCTGTGGCTGTATTGAGGGAGTCAGATCAAGCCGACTAAGCGGGTCTTGAAATTGAATTACACAAGTGCTTGATTTTCAAGCACAATTGCCCTGTCATAAACCAAAAGGTGCCACTCTCCCCTTCTGAGCTATAAGGCTGTGGGTTCAGTTGCACTGAGGGAGTGCTGCACAGTCAGAATTGCTGCCTTTTGCACGAGATGTCAAAATAAGGCTCTATTTGCCCTCTCAGGTGAATGAAAAGGAAGAGCAACACTTCCCTGGTGTCCTGGCCAATTTTTACTCCTCATCCAATATCTGGTCATAATCACATCACTGTTTATGGGATCTTGCTGTGTGTAAATTTGACTGCACGCCAAAGGTACTTTAATGGTTGCAAAACGCATTGAGATGTCCTGTGATTATGAAAGGCAACAAATAAATATAAGTCTTTCTTTCCAGAAAATGTTTTTTAACTTAGAGCAAGAGACAAAGTAATCATGCTAGGTTTATACGTTCTCAGATTCCAAATTCCGAATTTTGTTCAGTTTGTTATTTTATTCCTTTGTTTCTCGGTTTTTCCAAGCAGACTCAACCGACTCTACTGCTCCTTATGTGAATAGTGAACTCTTATTACAACAATTTTCATCCATTTTGTTTTACATCAGGAGCCCTTGTGATAAGCCGCATCGAGCATCACACAGCACTGAGTCCCTCAGGCACTTTCTGTGTTATACAAGCGCTCTTTGTTATTTGCTTAATGATACAGCCATTCCCTGCAACAACAGAGAAATCAGAACCTGAGAACAGCTCTGATGCTAACTAATTACGACAAAATAATCAAAAATGATATGTTTACATAGCCTGCAATTGCCTGGCCTTGCCACCTTCACATCTCACCAGGTTTACAGTAAAATTCATTTCAGCTTCTCTGGATTGGAAATCCATTAGGCTATAGGTAATGTAGTGGCTGTGTGACTAGACTTATAGACAGGAACTTTAATACCCAAAAGCGGGTGGGTTTGAGTCAGGTGGAAAGTGAAAATGATAAGCATCTCAAGCTCGAATCCAACCTGCCTCGAACACAACAAATTTCAGTTTTAACAGAGGCGGGACAGGGGTCAATTTGCTCCCAAGAAGCAGGTTGCTCATTTAAACGTTATAGTGAGGCTACATGCCTAAGATTTTATCTGCGTTTCAGGTTTAACGCCAGCTAGTCGCGTTTCTCAGGCTTTGGGAATCTCAACAGTTAAAGGGAGGTGAGGATTCATGCATGGAATAGGTAAGTGCCTTTACAGCAGTGCTTGTGTGCTAGGGAGATATGGATTGTTTCCCCGGCTAACAAAACAAACCTGTGAACCCCCACAGCGACCACTTATTGCATCCCTTCCCCATGCCTCCCTCGATCTCTTTTTAAGCCCCCATCCATCCCTTTGATCTTTCTTACCACCTATCCCTTTCTCCGATCTCTTTCTGATCCCCCATTTCTCCCTCCGATCTCCTTTCAGTCCCCATCTCTCCCTCCAATACCCTTCCAAACCTGCAATCTCTTCCTCAGATCTCTTTCTGATTCCCCATCTTCCCTCTGCTCTCTCTCTCTCTCCAACACCCCAACTCTCCCTCTGATCTCTCCCTGAACACCAAAACTTCCCTCTAGTCTCTCCATGAAGCCTATCTCTTCTACCGTTCTCTCCTGAATTCCCCACATCTTTGCACCCAATCGCTTTCTAACCCCCAGCAATCACTCCCGGCCCCTCCAAACCCAATGGTACATCAACCCTTCTCGCAATCTCTACCCAACCAGCAGAACACTTTCCTGCTCCTGGGCTGGGGCTGCTTCTGGAGCATTCCTCGCCCAACAGTCAGTTAGGGGTTTCTGGGTTGAGAACTTGTTAAAAAGAAAACAACACATGCCATGGGATCTGACCAGAACTGCTTCCCCCAGCAATAATCCTCCCTCCCACCGCCCTTGGTTTGGAAGTCCCACCATAGTAAATATAGGGGCCACAATCTTAGAGAACACAAGTTCAAATCCCACTGTGGCATTTTGAGAATGCAAATTCAGTTTTAAATATCTGCATTTAAAATGTGGTATCAGTATAATGTGACCATGAAATTGTTGGTTTGTCATTAAAAACCTGACTGGTTCACTAAGGTCCCTTTTGGGGGAGAGAACCAGTCACTTTTATTCAGTCAGTTCCTATATGTGACACCAGCCTCCACTTCAATGTGGTTGACAATTGCCCTTTGGAGTGACCTGAAGAAGGCTCACTACCAGCTTCTGAGGGCAATTCAGGATAGGCAATAAATTCCATGTCCCAAGAGTGAAACAAATATCATTCTTTCTACATTTGCTGGTCTTGAATACATTGGGACAGGGGGGGTGGTGGTAGGGCGCAGTGTGCAAAAGAATGTCAAGAGTTGGGCTTCAAATTCGGCAGTTAACGCAGGGGAACCCAGACTATTTCTCATTTGCAGGAGAAGAGGAGGGCCAGTTAGCTCACTTGGCCAGGGGTGAAAGTAACTTAAATTTCTTACCAGTAAGGTTGTATCACAACCCTCCTTCCCACCTATTAATACAGCATCAGGAAGTAGCACACCCCGTATATGTCACATTGGCCGGAATTTTCCGGCCCCATTGGCGCTGGGCATTATGGCGGGCGGCAGGGGGAGCAATACGGCGAGAAGGTCAAACATTGGTTTCACGCTGACGTGAAAGCACAGCAGGAACATCCCCAATGGTGGAACATGAATCCCGCTGGAGCCGGCGTGAACACAATTTGCATCCCGGTAATGGGATGCAAAGTAAGGCCCGGCCGGAATCATCCCCCCACACTCGATTTACCGTTATGTCGGCCCAGAACATGTCTGGACAAGTGTGATATGCAGAAGCCGAGACTTACTGTTAGGGATTTTCTCAGATCCTGGATACCCGAGGAGAAGAAGATGTTGGAGCCCTACAGCTATCGAACCCTGGAGGAACACGTGAATGACATGTTGGGTGGATTCTTATGGGTATGGCTCTGCCACAAAGCAGGTGAGAGTTCTTCACTGATGTCTCAGCTCTGGTTTGGATCATCACAGTCTTGGCCATGGGCTGCTATGGATGATCGACGAGGGGGTTGGGGAGGAAGATCTAGCTGTGACTGGGAGAGGAAGTTGGTGAGGTTGGCGGGGGGGGTGGTGGCGGGAAACAAAGGTGTTGGGGGGAAACGTTGGCGAGGGGGGAGGAGGGAGTGCGGGGTAGAAGGGTGTAATGGGGGAGAATGCAGCAAGCGGGGAGGTAGGTGTAAGGGGGGAGGATGGTGTGGAGGAGGGAGTTTGTAGGGAGAAAGGAGTTCAGAGGGGGGAAGGAATTTGGAAGGGGGAAGGAGTTTGGAGGGGGGGAATGGAGTTCGGAGGGGAGAAGGTGTCCGGGGGCGGAAGGTGTTTGCAGAGAGGAGGGAGATTGGAGGCGGGAAGGTGTCCTGGTAGAGGAGGGAGTAAGGGATGGGGGAGGGAGTAAGGGTGGGTGACGTCCAGGTGAATCTGCAAGGAAGGGGTCTGTGAAGTCCGTGACTGCCTCCTGGGCACTAAAAGGCGGCTTGGTAGGAGGGAATGGTGAATATGAGAAGGGGTAGAGGGAGCCGACAAGGTGGGAGAGTGAGGGTGCAATGATAACAGTAGAAAGGGTGGCGAGGGTGGTTGGCCAGGACTCAGAGGCTGATACAGACCCTGAGGTGGAAAGTGGCAGATCGGGGAGGTCAATGTGGATGGGGGTGGGATTCTCAGGAAGGTAAGGAATGTGCATGTTCACCTGGACATCCTGGAAGACAAGGGTTCAGGTTGGTAGGTGACGGTGGGGAGTTGCAAGGTGATGCCAGGGGTGTCAACAGTGATGGGGAAAGGACATGGGCGACTGGGGGAGGGGAAAGGATGGGGGAGCTAATCAAAAACTTAACAACCATCATGACTGTCAAAATCAAAAGTGAGCGGAGCCTCGTGTTGGATGGGCACAGGTGCTGCGGGTCAGCTCAGATGGACAATGGAAAGAGAATCCCTGCAGGAAGCATTGAAATGCTCTGGACAGTACAATGAACGTGATGGATGAAGGCTCCACGTGGGTGGGAGAGTGCTTACACGAGGCTCCGAATAGTTGTGTCACACACACACTTCTTCCTCCAGAATCATTAGTGGTCCAGCTGCGTGCAGCTGAATGGCCAGTGGGGGGATGCAGTGGGAGGACTCGTGAAGCCTGTCAATGAAGCTGAAATACAACATTACACATTATTCAGTGAAGGTGAATATATTTTCAGATTATAAAGTGACAAAATGTGTTCTCCACTTATGATCAGAATTTCTTAATTTTTCTCGGCCTACCACTTCTTCTAGGTGCTGCCCTGACATCCGCTGCAGGGGTGGAGACAACCTGTGCAATGATTGGCCCTGTTGCCTCTGATGACGTTGATTTGTGTCCCCTGGAGAGCCGAGGCCTTGAGGGTCCCGACTTGCTTTGGCTGTCCTCCTGTGGTCCAGCTGCTCTCTCTGCAGTGACAGAGGACAAATTTGAGGGGGTCACAGGCAAATGGGACTTGGAAAGAGCCTCTGGAATTCCTGACTGGATGACCCAGGGGTGTCCAGCTGCTGCTCCTCCTTCCTTCGGGTGCCCGATGACATTGGCCTGACTCCTCGAGGGGAAGGAGCACCTGGAGGGATGGCGCTATGCCCCATTTCCCTTTTGCTTTGCCACTGCAGGAATTCACCCATGGCTCCCACGATGGAGTGCAGGTCTGCATGCATCCCCTCGTTCTGCAGGACCAGGATCTCCATGGCATCTGCTATCCTTTCCATGCAAGCACATGTGGGCATCACTTCATCAGAGAGCAGGGGGATGCACTCCTCTGACTCGTGTGCCACTCTGCTGAGGGTTTCCAACAGTTCTGCGTGATGTTCCCCAGCCTTCTGCTGACTCTCCACAATGAGTTGGAAGGCAGAATCCAGAGGCTCGTCATCTGACCCGGACCTCACAGATGCCTCTCTGAACCAAAGTAGAGATAATTAGTGCATGGCAGCTGAGTCAAAAACAGGAGAGACAGCACTCACAATTGCGTTGAGAGAGGGATGATTTGGTGCAGGATCCTCATGTGGGTGCTCATCACCAATCTCACCATCGCTACAGGCATGGTCCACATCTTCACCAGTTAGCACAATGGCACACTTCTCAAAGTGAGTGAAGGGTTTAATATGGGTCACTTCACCCTTTGTCTGGGACCTCCTCCATGTTACTGCAAGCCAACTTCTCCTGTATGAGGACAGATGGAGAGCGTGTGAGCAGGATGCATGGCACTGCATGGAATGTTTGTGTGGTGAGTGGAGACATGGTTAGGATGAGGATGTGAGCTCCAGAGGCTGAGCTTGATGGTGATGTGAAGGTTTGTGTGAAACTTAGTGGTGTCCCTTAAAATGTGAGATCCCTGTGGCTTTGTGATGGGTTTGGGAGTGTGTTGAGTGTGATGAGGTGGTTGACTTACTCTGGTGGAATAGATGAGAGCATCATCCTCTTCCTGCACTGGATGGCTGACCTCCTCTGTGCTCTGGTGATGCTGACTGCCACTGCCACCGCTCCCAGGCTGGATTGGTGACTCTGGTGGACCTCCTGCAGCCAGAGCGAGTGTAAAGGACATTTTGGCAGCCTTCCACATCATCCAGCAGGCACCCCAGAGAGGCGTCACTAAATTTGGGGCTGCCATCTTCTTTACTTTCAGGGACCAGTCCTGGTCTGCAGACATGAAGTAGGTAAGCGCTCTGGTGCGCTTTAAGTATAGCACCTGTACTGAGCAAGTGCTGTATCCAATTCCAGAATAGCAATTGCAGCCGCTCTGGGTTAGCCAGTACCCCCAGCTTTGGAGATTGTTGTTGACAACGTTTCCTGCTGAAATTAACAGCAGTTTCTGGGCATAAGAATCTGTTTCCAATCTCACCGAGCCCGCCAGCCAGCTCGGTCGTGATACTTTGCTACAAACTTTACACCCAACATTTTCATCGCCAATTTGCAAACTTATTACAATGCTGTTTAATCTGAAGGCAGGGCAGGTTTGTTACAAATGATTAACTGGTGATGTGCCCGCAGAGCCGATGGGGTCCCATTCCTGGGATTCGTTGCTTTAATTTAATTGATTTACAATTCAATACAACTCAGGTAGATTTCAGTCCAAATGGTTACAAGTCAACTAGAAATTGTCATTTCCTGCAGCCCCTGCTTTCTGAGATTTCCGTTAATCTGAAAGGTTGCCTGAGTAATTAGAAAAGATCCAATAAATCTTCAGCGAGAATCATGATTCATTTGTACTGCAGTCTAATTTTGAGTCAGTGTCATCTGAATTTTTCCTAAGGTCAATGGTCCTGAGTGGTGAAAAGACCAGAGTGGTTTCAAGTTCCATATTCTGGGTCTGTGCTGTATTGACTGATATCAGGCAGACAGCAAGGCTGGGGGTGCCTGGAATTGACCTCAGTACCAGAATTGATGCATGCCTGCCAATGACTGCTCCCAGTATGTTCAAAGCAGATGGTGCATCCTCATACAGTGGGTTTAAAGGAGTCTCATCCTGTAATTTCTTCTGGCCTTCCCTCTGTCTTAAAATTTTACACATTTTTATTCACCCAGCTGACATCTCTTAATTGTAGAGGATGAGACATTCAGCCCATCTAGCTAATCCCAAAGAAACTGACTGTTCTCCCAACACAATGTCTGACTGCCTGGCACATGATTCCAGATTTTTGTGCCTTCACTGTCCTGACTCGAAAGCTAGAAGTGCATTGTTGTAGCACCTTTCAGGACCCCACAACATTGTGGTAACTATTAGGATGCTGAAAACATGCAGCCAATTTGCACCCAGCAAGCTCCAGTGAACAGAGGTGAGAAAATGAGCAGATGGATTTTGGTGTTGTGAGTTTAGGGACAAATGTTAGCCCCAGGACTCTGGGAGGTGCTGCCCTGCTCTTCTTCGAAATAGTGCCTTGGGATCTTTTATGTCCACCTTTTGTGTCAGGGAGAAGGTTTCAGGATTCGGAAACTCGGAAATTCAGAAAGGGGGATTTTAACTAGTGTAAGCAAGGCAGTGGCAACCTGAAAATTGCCTTGGACCACCTGCCACCCAGTCTTTTCCACTATGGCTACTGCCATTTTGGATAGGGATCTGAGATGGGCAGCAGCAGTTCAGCTTCAGGAGGAGCACTGTTTGTAATACACAAATCAAGGTAAAAATGGGTGAAGTGTGTCATGTGCACCCTATACATTCGCACCAGTGTTAAATGACCTAATCAATGATCCTTAAGGGGGCTTCTGGAGACTCGTATTTCTTTGAGTTATGGGCCCTGATATTAACAGGGAAGTTGTAGGGGCAGTGTGGGGAAACTGCTGCTGTTGGTTGTAGCTACTCCTATCAGGACATCTGCTGTTACGGTATATCACACTCGTCTGCCTTGCACCATCCTCACACATCCACTGTCGTTCATCTGCAGCTGCTCTGTGACATCCATCACCCAACCACACCTAGGTCAATGGCTCTTTCTCCTGCCGTCCACTTTGCCTTCTAGAGGAGATCTCTGTTGTTTATCAGCTCTGATCAAATGTTCAAAATAGTGACATACTCTTTTCTGGGTGTCACTTTTTAGAGTTTTTTTTTTGCTCTTGCAATTTCAAGCACCTCCTGTGGAGAAAACTCAGCCTTTAAATACCCTGCAATGGACTGGGACCTGGCAACCAGCTAGACTGGAACCTGGTTAGTGGCCAGTAGGAAGCTGCTTCACAATTAGTGGGGCTGTCTGGCCATGATCAGGGATTCTTATCACAATAGGCGGAGTCTTGCTGTGATTGCTTGTTGGTGAAAAGCTTCCAGTCCAAGGGAGGCCACAAGGAACTAACTGGCTAAGGATTCGACTTCCGGCTGGTTATACCTGACTGGGAAGCTGACACTGCCCCATTCAATGAGGCTGCAAGTTAAAATTGCAGATCAGGCCCTGATGACATCCGCTTCTTTAAAGCACACGTTAACATGGCTCACAGCAGGAAGGAAACAGAATCAGAGGGGGCGAGTAAGTGACTCAAGTTACTTTAACTGGACCACTTGCTCGGTTTCCACCAGGTGAGGGGAGCATTTAAAATTGGACTCAGTCTCACAAACGGCAAAAAAATCAATGGCAAGTTGCAGTATTTCTGTACATTACTTCTCACAGTTTCCTTGAAGCAGCATAGCTAATGAGCAGATTAGGACAGCAGTTATGTTATTCTATTAGTCTGAGACCTCTCTCTTTGGAGTGGCGTTCAGAACTGCAACATATGTGTACTCTGACCTGTCTGTCAATCAAAGTCTCAACGCCAGGAAAGGGGCCTGTTTAAGGCCACTTGCAGAGTTGGAACATTCACTTTCCGTAAACAGGAATTGAACATTTGTTCATAGGATCAGGAGGATACCATACGGCCCCTGGAGCCTGCTCTGTCATTCAATAAGATCATGGCTGATCTTCTAACTCATTCCATTCTCATCCCCAATTCCCTTAAAGGGCAAAAATCTGTCAATATTAATCTTGAATATATTCAACAACTGAACATTCACAGCTCTCTGAGGTAGAGAATTACAGAGATTCATTATCCTCTGAAAAATGTTCTCCTCAACTAGGTTTTAAATCCTTATCCTGAGACTATGATCCCTGGTGCTAGACACTCTAGCCAGGAGGAGACAGCCTTTCTGCATCTGCACTCCCCAAACATAATTTTATAAAATACCAACAAGTCAATCGATCCACCTGAAAATTTCTTAAATTCACCTTCAGTTTGAACTGAGGCAGCCTTAGTATGAGTAAGAATTGACCGATGGATTTAATTGAGAGTGGGAAAAGTAGGTCAGTCCGCAAGATGGAGTTGGTGAACAGATGTTGACTCTCTGTATCTTTGCTGCTTCAGAAGGTTGCAAATTTGACCCTCATTCTGTGCTGAGTTTGCAGGTCGATGCCAGCACTGCAATTGTCAGTTGTGTCCCTGGGTTCCAGAGGGTATTAGTTGGCTGAGGTCTCTGCTACTAATTGGTATCAAGCAGCTGCTGCTGGAAATGCATGGAACACGAGGTGGACTCAGTTGTTCAAACCCTTCCCGCACTGCCCACCATCCTGAGTCAAATGGTTTGATGCTACCTGTCAAGTTTTATTACCAGTAACAAGCATTAAAACAAGATGGCAGAAGGCAACAGGCATATGTGGATGTAGCCAAGAACGTTTTGGGAGAGGAGAAAATAACGAGTCTATGATTTGCTGCACCTCAGACCCTCAAAAAAACAAATGCAGATGGTATCACAAACATCCAAAGACTACAGAAACTGAAAAAAAAGAGAAAATGCTGGAAATAGTCCATGGCCCTGGCAGTATCTGCAGAGAGAGAAACAGGATAATGTTTCAGGTTGGTGGCCTTTCATCAGAACTGACAAACGTTAGAGGTTTTAAGCAAGGACATAGATAGGGAAAGGGGGAAGTGGAGGAAAGGATAAATGGGAAGCTCTGCTGGAAGCAGGAGAGATTAAGTGGAAAGGGATGATGGTGCAGGGCAAAAGGCTGTAGTCATGGGACAAGAGGAGTAACAAAAGATGAATCAAGAGTAGCAACAGTAGAACCATTACCAGTAGCGGCTGTCTGATAAAAGTGGGAGTGGTGGTAGTGGTCAGAAATTATTGATCTCAATGTTAAGTGTGGAAAGTTGTGGAGTGCCTAACAGAAAGATGAGATGCTGGTTCTGAAATCAATATGTGGGATCTCTTCATTTAGTGCATCTTAACAGCAGCCTGAGCACCCTAATATTCAGTACTTGGTGAACATTCTGAATTCTGCGATGGCAGATGTTAAATTCATTCCAGCCTGGGGACATTGAGGAACGCAACCTGGTATCAGTATTCTTATCAGTCGGTGAGTAAGATGACCAGAACATGTTAGACATTTTAAAGTGGGGGGGGGGGGGGGTGGTGGGGTGGGGGGGAACCTGCACACCTCCAGTAGCTTGCTGTTAAGCTCATTGAAGAACTTGAAGAAGGAAAGCCAAACTGAGGTTCTCATGCAGTGGCACAAAGTTGCCATCACTTGGGCGGAGAAGTTTGAGTACTTGGGGAGGAAGCGTGATCCACGAGGCTGCTGGCTTCCTGCTCTCTTGCCTGCTCCATTCCTCCAGGAAATGGCCAGCCTAGTAATGGCTGCCATTTACCTCTTCGAATCACCCTCCAATATGAGGTCCTTCCTGTGGCTCTGAACTCACCTCTGAGCCAATTATGGCCTTTACCTTGAAAAATTGCACCACGTGAGCCTACTTGTTGAACTGCTGCAGTCCATGTTGTGAAAACGCTCCCACAATGCTGTCAGGTAGGGAATCCTGGAATTTTGCCTCAGTGACGATGAAGGAACAGGGACATCTTTCCTTGGCAGGACAATGTATGACTTGGAGGGGAGGTTGGAGGTGAGGGATTTCACAAGCGCCTGCCACCCTTGTCATTTCAAAGTGGCAGAATTCAGGGATTTGGAGGTGCCACCGAAGAAGACTTTAATGGTGGCAGGGTTGTGGGGTGAGTGACCAATCTGTTCTGAGGACACAGGCCTATTGGTAAAATCTGTTAAGTTGGCTGAATGCCTCCATTTTAACAAGATTTCTATTTTTAATCAGGTTTGGCTATGTTTCCCAGGACTTGAGAAACTCGGCAGGGAAAAAGAGGCAAGAAGGGGAAGAACCATCAAGTAAGCACTGTGTGTGGGTCAAAAGGAGCAGCAGTGTTTCCCTAGGTCCAACAAGCTAATGCTGTAACAACCCCCCCACCACCATCACCACCTCCATGACTTTCCCCTCCCCATAAGATCTGTTGACCTCTGATCCTCCAACCCAGACCACGACCACCTTGTTCAATCTCCCTCCATCCATTCCTTCCTATTGTCCTTCCATCTCTCCATCATTCTTCCCTTCTTTTCTTCCACTCTTCTCTCCCCACCCCATGCTCTCTCCCCCCAGCTCAATCCATCCCACCCTCCCTCCACCAAGATCTCTCTCTTGCTCCCCACCTTGACCTCTCTCTTGCTCCCCACCACAATATCTCTCCCTCCCTACCTCGACTTTACTCTTGCTCCCCACCTCAATCTCTCTCTCCCCACTACAATCTTTCTCCCTCTCCTCCTCAATCTCTCTCCGCCGCCATAACCTCTCTCCCAGTCCAATGCAATCTCTCCACTGCAATCTCTCTCCCTCATCGTAATCTCTCTCTCCCCCGCCATGATCTGTCTCTTTCCCCCAGTATGATCTCTCTTCACCACAAACCCCACCCCCCCCACAACCCTGAACCCTCTCTCCATCGATACTGTCCGATGGACTGAATGTTTGCAACATTTTCTGTTTTTATTTCAAGCCCAGGTCTGCCTGTCATTCACACATACTGGTTTCAGTGGGTGTGCTGTGTCAGCTGGAATAAATTCTATGTGGCAGCAAGAACGACAGGCTTTTCCAAATGACAGGGCTTGCTAATCGATTGGAGAAAGGTAGAGTGTCCCCTGCCAGGGACTCAGTCCTCCTCTTCTGGTTAGAGAAGGAAGTACTTGACAGGCACTTCCTTGTGTGGGAGGTAAGGAGGGAGAATATTAAAACATGATTTTACTTTTGCTGTACCTCTCACTCTTGCCATGTGCAGAAGCACAATTCATTCCTAGGAATGTGAGAAGGCAGTTACAGTTGCATAAAACTCTGGTTATCCAGAGACCTGTGTTCAACCCTGGGCACAGCACCAAGAATTAATCTAAAATCTAAAAGGATTGAATTAGGAGAGCAGTTTGGATAAACTAGGCTTGTGTTCCCTTGTATATGGTAGATTAAGGGATTATCTAACTGAAGTGTTAAAAATGATTAAAGGAATGGGCAGTGAAAAGAGACTATTTTCTTTGGCAGGGTGAAACAGAACAAGGTAGCATAACATTAAAATTAAAGGTAAGCCATTTGGGGCGATATCAGAAGCATTTCTTCACATAAAGAATAATGGAAATCTGGAACTGCCTCCCCCAGAAAGCTGTTGAGGCTGGGGATCAATTGAAAATTTCTGAACCGAGATTAATAAATTATTTTTAGACAAGGCCATTAAGGGTAATTGAAGCAGGCTGCTAAATGGAGTTGATATTGTGCAGTCTTGATCTATTAAAATGGTGGAACAGGCTTGAAAAACTGAACGGTCTACTCCTGGCTCTTAGGTTCCTATGCTAGGATTTGGTGCCAGGCATGTATCAATACTGTTGTGTGAATACCCTGACTCAAAGCAAAGGAAGGAAAACGACCCAGGCTCTCAGGAGATCAAACACTATGGCTATGGGTTCATCAGCACCCGGCTTTTGGGACCTCCAAAATGGTGTCCGCAGTGTGAGTACACAATTGTGGTGTGAATTGCTGCAGACGCCATATTGATGCAGCCATTAGCACATAAGCAGTGAAGCATGCAGAATAAGTAGATCATGTTGTCAATCAATGTGCAATAGTCCAGCTGACACCCTCTCTTAACCTCATATCGCAGAACTTGTATTTAGCAAGGGAAAGACGACCCCTGCCCCCACAACCCGGCACCTTCCACCAATGTTATTTAAAGATGTCATCAACTACTTATAGGTTGGTTTATGCTTGATTTTTTTTTTCCAGCTGTTGTTACAATTTTATAAATATATGCTGCTTTCTGTGCTTGTTTCAAGTTGCAAAATCCTTTAGGGAGTGGTTACGTGACAGGTGCTGAAGGACTCTACACTGACTTCAAGGCTTCTGCACAAATCATTTGCTACCAGATGTGGCTGCAATAGTGATTTTGCCCTCAAAACACACAATTTGGAGAATGAACAAAGGTCATACAGAGCAGGACAAGCTACTGGAAGCAGGAGGAGAAGGAGGGGGAGAAGGGCTCTCAATAGTTGCTCATATCTGCCCAGGGTGTCGGGAAACAATTCTCCTACAGTGTGAGAATGAGTGAAGCATTTAATCCAGAAGAGAGGAGAAGCGGTAAGAGCATAAGTGCAGCTTTATTAACCTGTCTTGCCACCCTCAAAGATTTGCACACAACACCCAGGTCTCTCTGTTGTTGCATCTATTTTAAAACTGTACCCTTTAGCTTGTACTATCTCTTCTCATTCTTCCTGCCAAAATGGATCCCTCACACTTTTGTGTTTTGGATTTCATCTGCCATTTATCCACCAGCCTGTCTATGTTCTCTTTTCCTCCATGCTGTTTCCCACACTTCCAAGCATAACCCAAAATAAACCATCAGATTTCTAAAGCTTCACAATTTGGATGTGACCACCCTTTTAGTGAATGCCGGCAAATTCAAACACCTAGGGTGGAATTCTCCCATCCGGGACTAAGTCCCCTGGCAAGGGCGGGGATGGGGAGTGTTTCTCACCACAGAGGCTGCTGGGAATTCAAGCGGTCCAAGCCTGGCCTCATTAATTATGCAGTCAGGGGTTTCCTGACGCTTCACCCAGCAGGGCGGGCTGGATGGCTCGTCATATCTGAGTGCCACATTTAAAAGGCATCCAGACATCACCGGCTCACTGTCGAGGAAAGAAGATGGGCCTCCTGAAGAAAGAAGATTGACCCCCTCAAGAAAGAAGATGGACATCCTTGATGACACTGAAGCTGGGAGATCCACCTACTAGATGCTGCCCTCACCCAATGCTACATGTTCCAGGGTCCATGGTCACCGATGGTCTCCACCCGAACTCTGGAGACAAGCCCAGGCCTTCTTCAGGTAAGTCCCGATATGTACACGTCACGTTGGTTCAGATGTGTTCTGGACCAGCGAGATTTCCCGCTGGTGGCACAGACGATCGGGGTTGGGGGATGGGTTGGTGGTGATTCCAGTCCAGTCTTCGTCTACATCCCATTAGCAGGTTGCAAATCGGCTCTGCGCCGGTCTCTGGTGGGAGTTGCAACCCCTCCCCCCGCCACCACACACCCCCCAAGGTGGCCGGGCAAGGAAGATCCCGCCATCATTTTACACCAGTGTGAAACTGAGTTTTGGACCTCCTGCCACATTCTCTCCCACCGCCCGCCATTAAACCCACCACATGTGGCACGGGAGAATTCCACCCTTAGTCCTGAAATATGGAAATTATTTAAATATCAATTTATAAACCAGCATTTAGTAATGATGGAAAGGTGACCTGATTGATTTTCTGTAGTGTTTAATACTCCAAGCTCTGAACTAAATACTAATGTGAGGCATCTAAAAGCTACCTTTAATTGAGGGCCATTTCTATGGATTTTAATTGTTACAGGGAATTTGCTTTCAAAGAGCATTTATATTACTTCTGGTAGCTCCATTTGGAATTTGTCCTACTTCTGACATCTGCTCTTATTTGCAGATGAAAGGCAAAAATCTATTTTTACTGGAATAAAACATGATCAGAATTCAGAAACATGGGGATCAGAGGCTTCTCATTCTTTTTAGCTAGGGGCTATTGCAACACAGAACAGCTGGAGGGGCTGGGATTGAAGTGCACAGAAATTAGAGGGGCAGAGATTGAGACACACAGAAATTAGAGGGGCAGAGATTGAGACACACAGGAATTAGAGGGGCTGAGATTGAGACACACAGAAATTAGAGGGGCAGAGATTGAGACACACAGGAATTAGAGGGGCAGAGATTGAGACACACAGGAATTAGAGGGGCAGAGATTGAGACACACAGGAATTAGAGGGGCAGAGATTGAGACACACAGAAATTAGAGGGGCAGAGATTGAGACACACAGGAATTAGAGGGGCAGAGATTGAGACACACAGAAATTAGAGGGGCAGAGATTGAGACACACAGAAATTAGAGGGGCAGAGATTGAGACACACAGGAATTAGAGGGGCAGAGATTGAGACACACAGAAATTAGAGGGGCAGAGATTGAGACACACAGGAATTAGAGGGGCAGAGATTGAGACACACAGGAATTAGAGGGGCAGAGATTGAGACACACAGGAATTAGAGGGGTAGAGATTGAGACACACAGAAATTAGAGGGGCAGAGATTGAGACACACAGGAATTAGAGGGGCAGAGATTGAGACATTCAGAAATTAGTGGGGCAGAGATTGAGACACACAGAAATTAGAGGGGCAGAGATTGAGACACACTGAAATTAGAGGGGCAGAGATTGAAACACACAGAAATTAGAGGAGCAGAGATTGAGACACACAGAAATTAGAGGGGCAGAGATTGAGACACACAGAGATCGGAGAGGCAGAGGTTGAGACACACAGAGATTAGAGGGGCAGAAATTTGCCAACAGGACAAACACGAAGTAGTTACAAATTTTGCTCATTTTCTAATTATGATACATTAATTTATTGATGCCATAAAAATCATGCAGTGTGCTACTTTCACATCTCAAATGAAATTACCCAGTACCAAAGCTATATACAACAGCTCAGAATTAAACAAGCAAGTGATATTAATATTAAATATGCATTTAGTGTCAATTAAGAGTGAGCTCAAACTTAAAATAAATCTTTAACTTCGAAACCCACTTTGAAAAGTATAACAGTCAACGAATCACAAGATAGCTATGAAAGGAGGATACCATTCAGTTTATCCATCCAAATGGAGCCACTATTTCTCCCCATCTGTCTCTGAAATAATTTGATATTTTTGTCTCTGGATCACTCATCATCCTGGAAATGGCACCATGTTGTGTAATCTTTGCACAGTAAATTGGCAGATGGCTGTGGCTCAGTGGTTAGCATTCTTGCCTTTGAGTTAGTAGGGCATCTGTTCTATCTCCACCACAGACAGTTGAGTACAAAATCAACAATGATATGCCAGTGCAGTACTGGGGGAGCCCTGCACTGTCAGAAGCACTGTCTTTCAGGTGAGACATTTAAATTTAGACCCCTCTGCCCTTTCAGAAAATCCCACACCACTTGTCAAAACAGAACAGAGGAATTCTCCCTTGTGACCTGCCCAATATCTATCCCTTAATCAACATCACTAAAAATGGATTATCCAGTTATTATCTCATTGCCATTTGTGGGAGCTTGCTGTGTGCAAATTGGATACTGCATTTCCTACATTGCAACAGGGCCACACTTCAAAAGTACTTAATTGGTTGCAAAACACATGAGATTGTGAAAGGTGCTATATGAATGCGAGCCTTTTTTGCTAATGAATCCGGCAGCTTTTTATTGGCTCATTTGGGGCCTGGGAGATAGACGTGTCAAGAGCCTTGATCACAAACATATTATAAAATTGGTGTAGAAGCCACTTCTGGTTTTCACCTCCGCTTCACTAACTAGGAGACCACGCCTGATGCTGATTATTCATTGTTTACTCATCCCACTGCCAGGCTAAACTGGCTTGAATGTTAAGTGGTCTAAAATTGTAAGCGGAGGTGGGGGGGTGTGGTAAAGGCTAAATGTGAAATCCCAGTGGATCATATTAATTGGTTTCACCATGAAACAAAGCTATTGGAACAAATAAGTTCAAGCTGGTATGCCAACTCTACAGAAATGTTATTCCTGGAGGTTTCAGTCACATGACTTGCTACCTCCAATTGACTCCTCCACCCTCACATGCTCGCTATTACTTGCTTGAATGTCCATCCTCATGGCCAATCGGAAAGTGAATAAACCTTTTAAAAATATTTTAGGTAGTTTTTTACTGTGGGCTTCACGAACCTGATGCTGAGACAAAATGGACATTGTGACCGGCTCAGCTATTTTCCCCAAGGTGACCTCTTAATTGGCCTCCTAAGGGCTTACTGTCCAATTAAGGATGGTGGGTGGGATGTAGATTCCATTAGCCCAATCAGAGGGCCAGTGGGTCTGGAGCCTCAGCATCACCATTGGGAGCAGCAGGTGCTGCTGAGGCAGATCCAGGGATCGAGAGACTTAAGGGAGATAAGTAGAAAATTACTGATCAGACGGGCTAAGCTGGCAGGACTTTAGGTAGGCCAGTTGGTGCCATGGGGAATGGCCTTCCATGCCCATGGACCCCTTTCTGAGCCATGGAGACTCTTGCCTGTTGGGCTGCCACAGGGAGGCCAACTTCACGAAGCTGAGGCCTAGTCACGTATGGGGTCACCCCACCACCAGCAAAATGTTAGTGGGCTCAAGGAATGGATCCAAAGAGGGTCCTTAATTACTTAAATTGGCTGCTGGCATCCGTTCAGCAGGCAGCTGCTCCACATCCAGTCTCACCACTGGGAAACTTCCCTGGCAGTGGGGCTGCCGAGGGGAGCAATCCTGACACAGCTCCCCGATATTTTTCCAGCGCCCTCGCCTCTCAGGCCTTCACTCCGGAAGCAGGAAAAAGTTGCCTTTTGATACCGTATTGGAAGATTCTTCACAATAACCAACTGCCATTCAACCCTGTCTGATAACTTAATAACTAATAAACAAAAGTGTTGGAAGGAACTTTTTTGTTTGCCTCCCCTGTGGATTTCCTTCTAGGTTTGCTCGCAGCAGTGTCCTCGCGTTTAGTCTCCAGTCACTTGAGGCTGCAGGGCAATCGTGGAGGGTTAGCAACCCAAGTTAGAAAAGGAAATGGTGACAAATGAAAATGAAAAAAGCTAGAAATGTTGTTAGCCTGAAGCGAAAAAAGTAAAAGTTCAGGGCAGTCAGAACAACTGAACAGCCCTTAGTCAGATTGTGCGATGAGTCATGTTTTCAGCACGTACAAAAAACAATATCAAATTGGCAAGAACTTTGGTAGGTGGTAGATTGTAACATGAATGTTTCATTTCTCTGTGATTTTTTATTGAGATAATACGAAATCACTCCAGCAGCTATTACATGAATTTGCAACACAAACTGCAACATATACTCATTCCGTTTCATTGCTGCTCTTGTGGCCCATTTGCTACAGTCTACATTTCTACTTGCATACAAATTACAATATTATGATAATTGCAAGTGCCACAGATTTGCTTTTGGACACATAATTATAATTCACCATCAGTTAATTGAATTGCACACAAGTTGTGTACTGCAAAGCGCACCATCATTAGAATGATAGACCTCTTCCACAATCCTCCTCCACCCAGGATTCAGGGACGCCATTTGACTCTCACCATCTGGTCAAGATATCTAATGTTAGGGCATTGGTGATTGCCAATGTGACGATGGGTCTGAAGGTGACAATCTCCCTACAAAGCAGGTTTTCTGAGTTGGAAAACAACTCATATTATGGATAAAATTAGAGATTGTTTCAAGTGAATGATTATGAACACATGAACAATGACTGTCAGGAAAAGATCCATCTGATCCATCCAGTTTGTCTAAAAGAACTACAAAGCCTTCAGCAATGCTACATCATCACTTCCCATCCCACCTGAATCGCCTGGGAAAGGCATAAAACCAAACATAAACCCAGATCAATTGCAAAAAAAATCCAGAAATTTCTCACGAAGTCTAAGAGATCACTCTAGCCATGATTAATATTGTACAGTACCTTCATCTTACATACAAACATACAATATAGGAGCTGAAGTAGGCCATTCGGCCTCTTGATCCTGCTCCGCCATTCAACAAGATCATGGCTGATCTGTTTGTGTTTTGAATTCCATATCCCCATCTATCCCTGATGACCTTTAATTCCCTTGCCTAACAAGAATCTATCTCCCTCTGCCTCACCTCCGTCGCCTTCTGAGGCAGAGAGTTCCAAAGTTGCACAGCCCTCTGAGAGAAAAACATTTCTCTCATCTCCGTCCTATAAGGGCAACTCCTAATTTTAAAATAGTATCCCCTAGTTCTGGACTCACCCACAAGAGGAAACATCTTTTCCACGTCCACCTTGTCAAGACCATTCAGGTTCTTATAGACTGCAATCAAGTCACCCCTCACTCTTCTAAACTTCAGTGGAAACAAGCCCAGCCTGTACAACCTAAACTCATAAGACAACACCCTCATTCCAGGTATCAATCTAGTAAACCTCCTCTGAACCACCTCTAATTCATTTACATCCTTCCTTAAATGAGGAGACCAAAACAGCACACAGTATTCAAGATGCGGTATCACCAGTGCCCTGTATAACGAAAGCATAACATCCTTTTATGTTCAATTCCTCTCGTAATAAAGGACAGCACTACATTAGCCTTCTTGATTACATGCTGTACCTGCATACTAACTTTTTGTGACTTATGCGCTAGAACACCTAGATCCCTCTGTACCCTGGAATTCTGCAGTTATTCACTGTTTAAGTAATACTCTGCTTTTTTATTCTTCCTGCCAAAGTGAACAGTTTAACGTTTTCCCACATTATACTCCATTTGCCCAATCACTCAACTTTTCTATACCTGTCTGCAAACTCCTTATGTCTACCTATCTTTGTGTCATCTGCAAATTTAGCTACCATACCTTCACTCCCCTCATCTAAGTCATTGATGTAAATTGTAAAAAGTGGAGACCCCAGCACAGACCCCTGCGGGACTCCACTCGTCACATCCTGCCAATCAGTCAAAGACCCATTTATGCATACTCTCTGTTTTCTGCCAGCCAGCTAATCTCCTATCCAGACTAATATGTTACTCCCTACACTATGAGCTTTTATTTTCCGCAATTATCTTACATGTGACACCTTATCAAATGCCTTCTGGAAATCCAAGTACAGTATGTCTCCAAGCACCCCTCTATCCACCACACATGTTACTCTTCAAAGAACTCTAATAAATTAGTTAAACATGATTTCCCTTTCATAAAATCATGCCAACTCTTCCCAATTACCTTGAGCTTTTCTAAGTGCCCAGCCATAACCTCTTTAATGATTGCCTCTAGCACCTTCCCCACGACAGATGTCAAGCTAATTGGCCTATGGTTTCCTGTTTTCTGCCTCCCTTCCTTCTTGAATAGAAGGGTTATATTTGCTACTTTCCAATCTGACGGAACCTATCCAGAATCTGGGGAATTTTGGAAATTTAACACCAACACATCTACTACCTCATTAACCAACTCTTTTAAGACCTTAGGATGAAGTCCACCTGGACTCGGAGACTTGTCAGCCTGCAGCTCCATCAGTTTGCTCAGTACCACTTTCCTAGTAATTGTAATTTCACCAAGTTCCTCTTTCCCCTCCACCTCCTGTGTTACAGCTATTACTGGAATTTTTTTGTATCCCCTATAATGAAGACAGAAGCAAAATATTTGTTCATTTCATCTGCCATTTCCTTACTGTCTACTATTAACTCCCCATTCTAACTCTCTAGAGGACCTATACCCACTTTACCTGCTCTTTTCCTGTTTAAATATCTGTAGAAACTCTTGCTATCCATTTTTACATGTGTAGTTAGCTTCTTCTCATACTATAATTTCTTTCTCCTGATTAACCTTTTAGTCATTCTCTGCCATTGTTTATATTCTGACCAATCATCTGACCTGCTACTCATCATGCTTTTTCTTTAAGTTTGATGCTTTCCCTAAATTCCGTGGTTAACCACGGATGGCGGGTCCCCCCTTTAGAATTTTTCTTTATAGTAGAAATATACCAATTCTGAGTATTCTAAAATATCCCCTTAAATGTCTGCCATTGCTCCTCTATTGATCTATCTCCTAGCCTAGCAAACCAGTTCACTTCAGTTAGCTCAGCTTTCATGCCCACATAGTTGCCCTTGTTTAAGTTTAGAATACTAGTCTCAGGCCCACGCTTCTCTCTTTCAAACTGGATGAAGATTTCAATCATGTTGTACTTGCTGCTACCTAGGGGTGCCTGTCACATTACACGATACCAAATCTGATAAAGCCTGCTGTCTGGTTAATTCCAGAGCATGCTGCTCTGAGAAACTATCTTGAAAGCATTCTAGGAACGCCACATCCAGGCTACTACTGCCAATCTGATTTTCCAGTTTAAATGTAGATTAAAGTCACCCATGATTATTGCCGATCCTTTATCACAAACATCCAATATTAATTCTTTGTCCTACATCATGGTTACAGATGACATCTGTTGTAGGGAAGTGGCCTGTAGACCACTCCCACTAGTGACATCTTTCCCCTACTGTTCCTCATCTCCACCCAAAGCGATTCTACATCCTGATCTCCTGAACCAAGGTCATCCTTGATCAACTGTGCTACCCCTCCATCTTTACCTAGCTTCCTATGCTTCTTGAATGTCATATACCCCTCAATATTCAGGATCCAATCCTTGTCATCTTGCAGCCAGGTCTCTGTAATGGCTATCAGATCATATTTGTTCAATTCAATGTGCACTATCAATTTGTTTACTTTGTTATGAATGCTATGCACATTCAGATACAGAGCCTTTGGTTTACTCTTTTTGTATTCTTTGTGACATCTAGTCTTAATTCTTCGTGCGTTCTTAGGTATTTTTCTCTTTGTCCCTTCCTGCCATTCTCTGATCTTCATTTCCCATTTAACTATTTTACTCTCTTACCTTATCTCTACTCTTTGATGTACCACATCTTTCCACATTTTACCCCTTGCCCTTACTATTTAGTTTAAAACTCTACTTGTCTAGTTATGCAGCTTGCAAAAACACAAGTCCCAGTCTGGTTCAAGTGTAGACCATCTTAATGGTACATAAAAATAGGAAAGTCTTGCTAAAACTATACAAGGTACTAGCTAGACCACACCTAGAATACTATGAACAGTTTTGGTCCCTTTATCTAAGGAAAAATATAGTGGCATAGGAGGCAGCCCAGAGAAGGTTCACTAGGTTGACCCCGGGGATGGAGAGATTTTCTTATGAGGAGAGGTTGATTAGGTTGGGCCTGTACTCATTGGAGTTTAAAAGAATCAGAGGCAACCTTATTGAAACATATAAGGTTCTTAGGGGGCTTGACAGGGTAGATGCTGAGAGGTTGCTTCCCCTTGTGAGAGTGTTTAGGACCAGAGGGCATAATCTCAGAATAAGGGGTCACCCATTTAAAGCAGAGGGAGGAGGAATTTCTACTCTCAGAGGGTAGTCAATCTGTGGAATTCTTTACCACAGAGGGCTGTAGAGGCTGGGTTGTTAAGTATATTCAAGGCTGAGATAGACAGATTTTTAATCAGTAAGGGAATCAAGGATTATGGGGAAAAGGCAGGAAAGTGGAGTTGAGGATTATCAGATCAGCCATGATCTCATGGAATGTCGAAGCAGACTCAGTGGGCCGAATGGCCTACTTTTGCTCCTACATCTTATGGTCTTATGATCTTATAGCCCCCACTTTCCCCAAAATTGATGCCAGTGCCCCACAAACTGGAACCTATTTCTCCCACACCAGCCTTTGAGCCAGGTGTTCATCTCTAACTTTATGTACCCCATGCCAATTTGCACATGGCTGAGGTAATAATCCAGAGATGATAAACTTTGAGGTTCTGCTTTTCAATTTAGTGCCTAGCTCCTCATACTCTCTACACAAAACCTCTTTCCTAGTTCTACCTATGTCATTGATACCTACATGGACCATGACAACCAGATCCTCCCCCTCTCACTGCAAGTTGTTCTCCAGCCCTGAGCAGATGTCCCGAGCCCTGGCATCAGGCAGGCAACACAGCCATCTGAACTCTTGCTCTTTGCTGCAGTGTCAATCTCCCTCACTATGCTGTCCCCTATTACCATTACATTCCTTTTTGTTCCCCCCACTTGAATGGCTCTCTGTACCACAGTGCCATGGTCAATATACATATCCATCTTGCAGGCCTTCTCTCATCCAAACAAGCTGAGAGAATCTCAAACCTGCAGAGGCTCACACTCTTGCATTCTTTCCCTCTGGGTCCGCTTACCTGCCTCACTCACAATCACACCCTCTTGTCCTTGACCACTGACCAAATCAGAAGACCCTATCATGAGTGGTATGACTGCATCCTGGTATAAAGCATCCAGGTAACTTTCCCCCTCCCTGATGTGTCACAGAGTCTGCAGCTCAGCTTCCAGCTCAATGATTCTGAGCTGAAGTTCCTCAAGTTGCAAACACTTACTACAGATGTGTTTGCCCTGGATTACAATGTTATCCAGGAGCTCCCATATGCTGCAGCCTTGACACGTCACCTATCATGCCATCCTTAATATGTTTTAAATAATTACTTAATTATATTAATCACTTGCTTATGTTGCTTTTTTATATATTTTATTAACTTTACCACCAATTTGTGTACTATTTTAAACCTTAGGGATAGAATAGAACTTATCCACTTACCAGATACTCACCAGCAGCTACCTACAGCAAGAACCAATTTCTACAGGTTGAGAAAGATAGAAAAATGAAGCAAATGCCTCCTTCTCCCTCTTCACTGAACTCCCCCTCTCACCAAACTCCAAGTCCTCACTCAGTTACCTCAGCTGCACGCCATTTGCCAAGGCTGCACTAAAGAGACCTGAACTTATAGTAAACTGAACTGGGGCTACAGTAATTGGATTCAACCAGTTCCTATAGCTAGAGTGAGTTTACCCTTTCTAAGCTGCAAGAAAGAAAGAACTTAGCCTGCTTACACAGTACTTTCCAGTTATTGCTAATTACAGACCAGATTAGATTTTAAAATTTAAGAACAAAATTAATACTTAAACCACCCACCCCCCCCTCCCCACCAAACTCTTGTACAAGGTGATCTCTTTACCCAGCCAGAAACAGATCCAGCTCTGATTTGAAGGAATTGAGTGAATCAGTATTCTTGCACTTCACCTTCCCACCACAAGAAAAACTGACTTAAGAAGTATCTTTCCTTACATTGAGAAACCAAGTCAACAGGCAGAGACTATTTGCACTGGGTACCTCAGTGGCTGAAGTAAGTTAGGAAGAAGGTAAGGAGGATTAAGGTTTGAATTTTAAAAGTCACAAGGGTAGTGAGGGGTGGGTGAGGAAAGTCTGAAGGAGACAAGAAGCCCTCAATTTTGAGTTGACACAGAGAGCCTTACCGGTTTTGATTACCACACTGTGAGGAAAAAGGAAAGATGAAGAGTATGGACAATGCCATAGTTGGAGCTTAGGAAGAACAAGAGAGGCAGCTTTGGAGGACAAAATTATCATTGATAAAGACAATGCAGAGAAGATGTGATGGGGAGGGGATGGAGCTATTTAATCTACATTATTCATATGCAAATGTTATCCTTGGGCAAGATGGCTTCAGGGTATTTAATTGCTATTGAAGCTTACTTCATAAAGGCTGGAATATATAATTAAGCATTCATTTCTAGTTACAACTTATTAATGCTAATTATGTGCTCATTATATACATTTTAAGTCACTGCCTAGCCTTACACATTTCATTTTAAGTCAATTTGGCATCTTCTCTCAGTTTTCCATCTGCTGTGTTAGAAGGTAAACATGGACTGACTTCCTCTGTGGTTGAAAGCTTTTCATAAAGCAATGCTTATTTTTAAAACAAGGAGGTTATAAAGTACAACAAGGAGCGTTTACTCAAATAATTGGAAAATCAGTGTCTAAAGTGAATAGAGTACCAAAGGGATAGGGGTACGATGCACAAATCACTAAAATTTAGGTTCATGAGGCTATTAAGTAAAGCAATGAAGCACTGGAGTTCATTTTTAGAGTGATAGAGTTGAGAAGCAGAGAAGCTTTGCTAAACTCGTATCGAACTTTGCTTAGTCCATATTTGGAATTCTATGAACAGTTCTGGTCTTCATATTATAAAAAGGATATAGAGACACTGGAGAAGATTTGTAAGGATGATACCAGAATAGAGAGGTTACACCGAGCAGAAAAGACAGAACAAATTGAGACACTTTTTGTTTAGAAAAGAACAAACTGAGGGGTGGCCTGATGGAGATATTTAAGATGGTGAAAGGATTTGATAGGGTAAACAAAGGTAAAATGTTTCCTCTTGTGGTAGGGAGCAAAACTGGAGGCCATAAATAAAAGGCACTTACTAATAAATCCAATAGGGAAATCAGGAGAAACATTTTTATCCCCAGAGTGCTTAGAAAGTGGAATTCACTGCTGCAGGGAATAGTTAAGAAAAAGATTGGTGAAGACAAATGTAGATCCCTTACAGTCAGAAACAGGGGAATTTATATTGGGGAACAAAGAAATGGCTGACCAACTAAATACATACTTTGGTTCTGTCTTCACAAAGGAGGACACTAAGAATATGCCAGAAATGATGGGGAACAAAGGGTTTAGTGAGAGGGAGGAACTGAAAGAAATCAGTATTAGTAGGGAAATGGTGTTGGGGAAATTGATAGGATTGAAAGCCGATAAATCCCCGGGGCCTGATAATCTACATCCCAGAGTACTTAAGGAAGTGGCCCTTGAAATAGTGGATGCACTGGTGGTCATCTTCTGAGATTCTATAGAGTCTGGAACAGTTCCTATAGATTGGAGGGTAGCTAATGTAATCCCACTATTTAAAAAAGGAGGCAGAGAGAAAACAGAGAATTATAGACCAGTCAGCCTGACATCAGTAGTGGGGAAAATTCTAGAGTCCATTATAAAAGATTTAATAGCTGAGCACATGGAAAACAGTGGCAGAATTGGACAGAGTCAGCTGGATTTATGAAAGGGAAATCATGCTTGACAAATCTACTGGGATTTTTCGAGGATGTAACTAGTAGAGTTGATGTGGGGGAGCCAGTGAATGTGGCTTATTTGGACTTTCAGAAGGCTTTCGACGAAGTACCACATAAGAGATTGGCATGTAAAATTAAAGCACATGGGATTGGGGGTAGTGTATTGAGATAGATAGAAAACTGGTTGACAAACAAGGAACAAAGAGTAGGAATAAATGGGTCTTTTCCGAATGGCAGGCAGTGGCAGGTGGGGTGCTGCAGGGATCAGTGCTGGGACCCCAGTTATTCACAATATATATTAATGATTTAGATGAGGGAATTAAATGTAATATCTCCAAATTTGCAGATGACACAAAGCTGGGTGGGAGGGTGAGTTCTGAGGAGGATGCAGAGATGTTTCAGTGTGATTTGGACAAGCTGAGTGAGTGGGCAAATGCATGGCAGATGCAGTATAATGTGGATAAATATGAGGTTATCCATTTTGGTAGCAAAAACAGGAAGGCAGATTATTATCTGAATGGCTATAAATTGAGAGAGGGAAATGTGCAACGAGACCTGGGTGTCCTCGTACACCAGTCGCTGAAGGTAAGCATGCAGGTGCGGTGGGTGGTAAAGAAGGCAAATGGTATATTGACCTTCAAAGCCAGAGGATTCGAGTACAGGAACAGGGATGTCTTGCTGCAATTGTACAGGGACTTGGTGAGACTACACCTGGCATATTGTGTGCAGTTTTGGTCTCCTCATCTGAAGAAAGATGTACTTGATATAGAGGGAGTGCAGCGAAGGTTTACCAGACTGATTCCTGGGATGACAGGTCTGACATATCAGGAGAGATTGAGTCGATTAGGATTATATTCACTGGAGTTCAGAAGAATGAGGAGGGATCTCATAGAAACCTATAAAATTCTAACAGGACTAGACAGAGTAGATGCAGGAAGGATGTTCCCGATGATGGGGGAGTCCAGAACCAGGGGTCACAGTCTGAAGATATGGGGTAGACCATTTAGGACTGAGATGAGGAGAAATGTCTTCACCCAGAGACTGGTGAGCCTGTGGAATTCGTTACCACAGAAAGTAGTTGAGACCAAAACATTGTATGTTTTCAAGAAGGAGTTAGATATAGCTCTTGGTGCAATAAAGATCAAAGGGTATGGGGAGAAAGCGGGAGCAGGCTATTGAGTTGGATGATCAGCCGTGATCATAATGAATGGCGGAGCAGGCCCGAAGGGCTGAATGGCCTACTCCTGCTCCTAGTTTCTATGTTTCTATGTTAAGGGGAAGTTAGGTAAGCATATCAGGTAGAAAGGAATAATAGAAGGGACACGTTCAAGAAGGTTAAATCAGGTTAGATGGAGGGGTGGCGTATGTGGAACACAAATACCACCATGGACTCTTCAAATTGCCAGTTCCTGTGTAATACTATTACTTATGTAATACTATGCAGCACCAGAGAAAATTAAAAGCTATTGTGTAAAAATTCATTTTAGACAGTGGTGCTGAGTGGACGTTAATGGATTGGCTACTCATTATATGCAGTGCCTGATATTCACTACCATTACAGTCAATGGGATTAAATATCAGACGCTGTGTAGAATGAATGGTTGATCTGGTATCACCCTTTTTGTGCCACTGCCCTGGTCAAAATTTGAACCTGACATAGTTTCAGACATAGTGCAGATACACAATGAAGGTCAGGAGGTTGGAGAAATAGTCCTGAAGCCTAGTCTGTGTTTGAATCGACTGTTTTCAGATGAGACTCCATTTGAATTGTTGGATGTTCTCAGCACTGGTTGCAGTCAACCAAATAAAACCTTTGAAGGGTTTTAAAAGCATAAATAAGAAATTTCAATTGGTAGGAGGTTGGTAAGGGCAGGATGTAGATTTCAGATAATTGGTAAAAGAACCAAAAGTTTTCTATTTTGGAGCAAGTTGTTGAGATCTGGAGTGCACTGCCTGAAGGGCTGGTGGAAGCAGATTCAACAGCAACTTTCAAAAAAGAATTGGAAAATACTTTAAGGGGAGAAAAAAATTTCAGGGCTGTGGGGGAGCAGCAGGGGAGTGGGTCTATTTAACTAGGTCTTTCAAAGAATCAGCAGTCTGAATGGCTTTTTTCTGTGCTGTAAGCTGACAGGATGAAATACCAGGTACAGGTGCTCACCTGAGCTAACATTTCAAGCATCCACACCATATTGAGATAGTAACAATTGAGTTGGGCTGGTTACATAGCCATGATGCCTGACACTCACTTACCAAAATTAACCTCCTATGGATCACTTGAGTCTAGGATGCATTATCATGGCCGTCAAGGAAGTGCTGCAAGAACACTCTGAAGGCTTTGCTTAAGGAGTTTCGATATCCATTCCAAGTCCTGGGAGAAGTTCACCCAGGATGGCTTCACCTAATGCAACCAAGTAAAAAATGGTGTGGCCTCAAAAACGAGCGCACATCAGAGGCAGGAAGAAAATGCAAGAAGAAATCCCGAGCAGCAACTCGTCCAAATTTCAGTTGTCTGTGGCATCCTGTCCTGTTCACAGTAGAAACTACCAGTGCAGTTGGACCTTAGCGGTCATATGCTTACCCACCTGAACCCCACCAAACAACGCAGATGATGGACATGCTCATCTTTGGTTCAAAGGACAGACAGGATTCTGTGGAGATGTAGTAACTGAAGGTACAGCCTCTCCTGTTGCCTATCAGGGATCACGTGATGATTTGGGAGGCTCCGACCAATGAGCCCTTAGCGTGGGCAATCCGGGGGGGTGGAGTCTCCTAATGAGAGTCCTGATCAAGCATGTAGCACCTGAAAAGCTCTCTGCAATAAAGCTTATCTGTTTCTTGTTGAAACCTGTCCGCTCCATCGAGTCATTACTTCTGGCGATGAGGGTAAAGTATTTCCAATGCTGCACCTTGCTTTGTCACCTTGAGTACATTGAATCTTAAGAAAAAGAAGATTACTCACCAGTCATACCACTCTTCAGCAGAATCGATCCTTATGATGCAACTATGGAAGACTGGAGCCAGTATGTAGAGCACCTTGGATTTTTCTTCATATCAAATGAAGCTACTGTGGAGGAAAAGCAGAAAGCCACCCTTTTGAGTTTATGTGACAGTAAGGCTAACAATCTCATTCACAACCTGGCGGCCCCGAGTGCGTCCAATCCGAAGTCCTATCATCAGTTAGCGTACCTTGTGAAAATGCACTTCCAGCTGAAGCCATCCATACTAATGCAGCGTTTTAAATTTAATTCCAGAGTTAGGGTCCCAGGAGAGTCCACTACAACCTATGCAGTGAACCTCAAGCAGTTAACAGAACATTGCGACCTTGGGCACCCACTAAATGAGATGCTGCAGGACCGATTAGTTTGTGGAGTTCAGGACAACGCCATACAGCACCGTTTATTCACTGAGGCCGACATCAACTTTAGGCGCGCCTTTGAAATCTCCCTTGCCATGGAAAGTGCTGCGAGAGACTCACAGGTTTTGCAACGCATAGAACATGGCGCTGTTATTCATGTGGAGTGGCGACCTATCACTGAGCATGGCATGAAAACTAGACCCACAGCATCAAAGCAAGATGCCATGTCTGCTGTTAGAACCATGAAAAGGCCTAGTAGAAACTCTTCAGCAGTGACTCCACAATTAAGTAAGCTGTTATGGATGTAGAAGTGACCATGGACCAGACTCCTGTAAATTCAAGGAGGCAGAACGCCATTACTGCCATAAGAAAGGTCACATAGTAAGGCAATGCAGGACAAAGTCAAAACCGCCCATAAACCAACATGATTGAACTAAAAAACACAGCAGAACCTGAAGCTACCAACACCGACATTTATTCCCTATATAACTTAACCGCTGTAAAAACCAAACCTATAACTATCACAATCCAAGTTAATGAGAAGCCACTAATAATAGAGTTGGATATGGGTGCCTCAACTACAGTGGTGGGAGAGCATGCTTTCAAATACCTTAGTGAAGGTAGACAGCCAATAAACCTGGAGCGGACAACCGCTATATTAAAGACATACACTGGGGAATCTATTCAGGAACATAGCATCGCCACAGTACCAGTGTCTTACAGGCAACAGGCAGCCCAGCTGCCTGTGATAATATTGAGAGGAGAAGGACTAAGTCTTTTAAGCCAAGACTGGCTACAGAAGATCAAGCTTGACTGGTCTGAGATGTTTCACTTGAAAACAGGAGGAGTTCCTGAGCTGCTAAGGAAATATGACAGTGTATTTCAGGATGAATTAGGGAAGTTAAAAGGCATGCAGGCCAAGGTATATGTGGATCCTCAGGCAACACCACGTTTCTTTAAGGCCAGACCTGTGCCTTATGCATTGAAGGAGAAGGTGGATGCAGAACTGTGCCCATTGGAAAAGCTGGGCATCATCCACCCTGTCCAATTCATGGAATGGGCAGTACCCAAAGTTCCAATGGTTAAGCCTGGCCAAACCATACGCATTTGTGGGGACTATAAGTTGACTGTAAATAAGGCAGCAAAACTAGACAAGTACCCCATTCCAAGGGTAGACGACTTATATGCAAAGCTGGGTGGAGGCAAGTTCTATACAAGATGGGACATGAGACACGCTACCAACAATTAGAACTGGACAGCACTTTGAGAGAATACTTGACTATTAACACACGCAAGGGTCTTCATCAGTATACACACCTACCTCTTTGAGTATCATCTGCATGCGCTATCTTCCTGAAAGCAATGGAGAGTCTTTTGCAAGGCCTTCCCCGAGCAGTAGTATACATAGATGATGTTCTGATCACAGGGTCAACTGAGACCGAACACTTGGCCAATCTGGAGGAGGTGCTAAGAAAGTTTTTGGAAGCCATTGTATGGTTATAGAAGGAAAAATGCACATTTCAAGCGGCAGAAGTTACTTACCTGGGCCACAGGGTGAATGCCATGGGTTTGCATCCAGTAAAAGAGAAATTTTGACAATACAAAATGCGCCCCCATCATCCAATGTAACCCAACTCAAGTTTTTCCTGGGTATGATCAACTAGTATAGGCGCTTTTTACCTAACTTATCGACTGTGTTGGAACCATTACACTTGTTGTTAAAAATGAATCACCGTTGATGATGGAATTCACAACAGGAAAAAGACTTTGTAAAAGTGAAGGAACTGTTGCATTCATCGTGTTTATTGGTACACTATGACCCATTGAAAGAGTTGGTATTAGCACATGGTGCCTCTCCTTATGGCCTAGGAGCCATGTGATCACAAAGAATGGAAAATGGATCAGAAAGGCCCACTGGCTATGTCTCGACTACCTTCTCTACAGCCAAGAAAGGTTATTCCCAGCTAGAAAAGGAAGGTTTATTGGTGATATTCGGAGTGAAGATATTCCAACAGTACCTACATGGTTGCCATTTTATCATAGTATCAGACCATAAACTATTAATGGGTTTATTCAGCGAGGATAAAGACACTCCACCAATAGCCTCAGCAAGAATACAACATTGGGCTCTGACATTACCTGCGTATGAGTATACTTTTATGTACCTTCCTGGCTTACACATTGCAAATGCGAATGCACTCAGTCATCTCCTGTTACCAGGTAGCATTGTACATGCTTCTATTCCACAAGATGTTGTGCAATTACTGAATTTCTTAGATTCATTGCCTGTGTGTGTGAAGCAAATTAGAAATTGAACTAACAGAGATCCAATATTGTCAAATGTCAGAGACTTTGTTTTGCAAGGATGGTCAAATTTACCTGCATCTGAAGATTTGAGACCCTTCCATGCCAGTAACACAGAGTTAAGCTGTCAAGATGAAATTTTGTTGTGGGTATCAAGAGTTGTCATCCCATTACAAGGTAGAGAACCATTCTTGGCAGAGCTTCACAGCGCACATCCAGGCATACTGAAGATTAAAATACTTGCACAAAACTATGTCTGGTGGCCAGGCATTGACAGTGACATTGAAAGCATGGTCAAGCACTGTCTCCACTGTCAGCAACAACAGAAGTTGCTTGTTTCAGTTCCACTGCATCCATGGGAGTGGCCTACTCGACCCTGGGTTAGACTACATGTCAATTATATAGGACCATTCTTAGGTACCATGTTTTTATTGATTGTAGATGCACATTCTAAATGGATGAATGGATATGAAGTCAAATCACCAACATCAAGCACAACCATCGAGAAGCTGCGTCATTGTTTTAACATACATGGCCTACCTGAAATCATTATTTCTGATAACTGTACAGCCTTTACCAGCACAGAGTTTCAGAAGTTCATGAATCTGAATGGAATCAGACATATTAAAACAGCCCCTTACCATCCCTCATCAAATGGTTTAGCCGAGAGAGCTGCACAAACTTCAAGTCCTGGTTGAACAGATTATCAGGTGGTACTCTAGAAACTCAACTTTCCTGTTTTCTTCTTAGCTAACGTACAACACCACATTCAACCATGGATTCAATACCAATGAAACGCTGCCTACGTACGTGGTTAAGCCTGGTGTTTCCAAATTTAGAGGGGAAGGTAGAGCGGAATCAGAATAATCAAAAATTGAACCACGATATACGCAGCAAAGCTCACACATTCAGTATAGGTGACATGGTATTTGTGCAAAATTTCAGAAGCGGACCTTGTTGGGTTCCTGGAACCATCAGAGGCTGGTCCATTATCTTTCCAAGTGCAAGTGGAAGATAGAATTGTTCGTAAGCATGTAGATCATATTCCTGCTAGAGACATTCCAACAACCAACTATTACATGATTAATGTCAAAACGTCAATTCCTGAGGTGACAGAGAATAGATATGCCCGATGTCTCTGTAGAGCTGCCAAACCCAGAACTGCCACTTTCTAATATGTGTCTCATGTGGCAGTTCTAGATCCTGTCAGTCCTGTTGAGGAGCCTCAAGTGGTAGAGCTACACTGCTCTAGCCATATAAGGAGAGCACCTCAGAGACTTAATCTTTAATAACCTGAAGTTGTGTATATATATATATATATATATTTATTGGATATTCAAATGTTTCCCTGCAAATAGAAATTGTAAAAAACTACAGGGGGAGGAAATGTAGCAACTGAAGGTACAGCCTCTCCTGCTGCCCATGATGTTCTGGGAGGCTTTCACCAATGAGCCCCAAGCGCAGGCAATTGGGGGAGTGGGGTTTCCTGACGAGAGTCCTGGTTGAACATGTAGCACCTGAAAAGCTCTCTATAATAAAATTTATCTGTTTCATCAAAAGGAGTCCATATGCTTTGATTTCATTAGGAGAAATTTTGGTGAACAGTACTATTTTGATATGCTACCTCATATCTTTTAATACATCGTAATTTATCTATTCTGAAACATTGCCTTCGCCAGATGATCCAGTAAGGTCATCACTGAGCTGATTTCTCATTTTGCAGGTTATGACTTTCAAAACTTGACTGTGTGGACAAACAGAACGATTACAGATTTCTTGAAGAAGTTGGATCACCTTAGGCTATTTTGTTCTAATAGCGAAAGAAAACACACACACACATAGGGCAGAATCCTGTGCCCTCTCTGTAGTGTGTTTGGTCCTGGTTGGGCATCTAATCGGGTTGGAGGGTGGTGGGGAGGACCCCCACTGCCTTCCTGCCTCTACCCCGAATAGGCCCACAGCAGAAAGGCCTGTGGACGGCTTTCCTGTTCCGTTGCCCACATTAATGCCCACTTAAGGGCCTCATCCTTCTGCTGCTGGTATTCACCCAGTGGTGGTCAGGGGCTCATCATGTAGAGAGTGTGACAAGCAAACCCATGTGTGGTTGTTTGCAAGACCCTGGCAGAGTTCCTCGTTCAAAGGTACTCAGTGCCTGATCAAGGGATCCAGTCCTGGGGAGGGGGTGGCCGCTGACAGCCAAAGCCCCATCACCCCGTCCCCTATGATCTTGCTTGAGAGATCCCACAGAGGTCCCCAGTTGAGCCCTGGAAAGAACCACTTGCATACAAGTTAAGAACAGTGACTTTCAGAGCTATTGGCAATGATGCCCTCCCAGTCCCCACAGTGTCAACTCATGCGATGATGCAGGCAACATTAAATACACCCTCCATCTTCCTGAAGGTTTCCACTCTGCAGGAACACCGAAAGAAAGACTTAACTGAGCAATAGCCTCCAAAGGTCCTCTTTCCGTCACTGACTTGTGAGTGACAGTGGGTTCAAGATCATGGTTTCAGTCTAAGCACCTATTAACCAATACAATCCTGGCCATTACATTGACCACTCTTAATGTCACTGTATGCTTACCCCACCACCACCCTCCCACCACCGCCCCCCCCACCACAACTCACCCCCTCCCCAGCACTGCACCCCCTGCCCCGGCCCCACTTCAGTAGGCCTACTGCTATGAGATGGATTTGGCCAGGCTCTTGGATGTCCTGCATTTATTTTAGGTGATAAATTATTCATTTGTTGGACTCTATGACTACATCCTTTGGAATATGCAAAAGGGCATATGTTCTGTGAGGGAATGAGATTCTTTTAGTGGGGCCTGGGAGTTCCCATCTCTGAACCTGGCAGCTGCAAGGTGTAAGAGGCTCCTCCTGTTTTTCCAGGTGCCCACTTGTTTTTGGAGTCATGATCACACTGGGGAATTACCACAATTGGTACAATGGGTTATTGCAGGGAGATCAATGATTGGAATGCATCGGAATTAATCTCACATGGATGCACTATTACACTGAATTCTCCAGATTGCCTCTATAGTTGTTGAGATGCTCCTAACATGTCTCAGCTGTGCATTCCTCCTCATGTGGTAATATAGATTCCAGATACATATGCCTTTAATCGCACCCCCCCTCCCCCACCAGTGCTGTGATCCACACCTCCCAGATGCTTTTTAGTTTCATTTCTGCTGCGCCATTGCTTGAGATTCCAAGATGGTGGTCCTCCGGTTTTATTCCCAGCCCAGCTTCGATCCTCCCTGCGTGACCATGAAAATCCCTCCCGTTGTCCTGGAGGAGCATAACATTCATATTTCCCTTCCTCCTATTGCTCTCAGTCCTCCCCCTGTAATCTTTGATCCCATTGTCATTGTGGCTGATATCCCTGTATTACCCCCTAGGTCATTTGAGGTGAATGTGTCTATGCCCTTATCCTGTAGACCTTACCCTGCCCCATCTTGAGGCCTATTGTACCATCACATATGGGAACATCCCACCGTGAGACCATCAAGTGCCCATCCCTACACTGCCTGTTCCCCACCTACAGGCTGCAGATGCCTCCCATGACTGTGACTGTACCATCTGAGGCTGAGTGCTATGCCAGAAACCCCCCCAGACCATCATGCATCAAGTGATGACCATGCCTTGCACACACTATGTTGGGCATGACTAACAGTGGACTGACATGCCCTCTTCCTCCCTGGTTTGGGACAAGGACTGTCTCTGGAAGCTCAGCAATGTAAGCTGAAGCACTTCTTCACTTCGCAATCCTCTCACTTTAGCCCTGACTCGCTTATGTCCTTCTGTAAGAGACTCTCTCCCAATTCTGGCCCAGAGGATGCTTCGCCCGCATCCCCTACCCTCCCCGGTCATGTGTCTGAATGTAACCTTCCCCAGTCCCCCCGCAACAGTTATGTGTCTCAGTGCAACCTTCCCCTGTCTTCCTCCTCCTCCCAGTCAGGGCCTTGCTCTCCAGCCCACTTGCCTTCCATCTGTCTTGTCCCCTTCGCCAGTCAAGCCCCTGCCCTCCAGCCCCTTCCCTTGCCTCTGTCTTGTCCTCCCCTTCCCCAGTCGAACCCTTGCCGTGCAGCACATTACAACCCACCCCCGCGTTATTGCCAGTCTGGTATATAGAGCCTTGCCTCTGTAACCTCCCTTGAAAGTGAAGTGGTGCTGCCTGGGAAGCCAGAGCGGAGTCCGAGGTGCTGCAAGCACTGGTAGCTCAACAAACCTCGAAGTTACAAGTGAAGTGCAGGTCACCAGGTGGGGGCCTTATATGCGGTAGTTAATCATGCCAGCCTAATTAAACGCCAGTGTGGCCTTTTGATTCAGCATGGGAGGGCGTGATTCCAGTGAGCTGCCTTGATAATGAGCATTCATGATATTCTAGTATATTTAAATGGTGTTCCCAACATGGCACAGTGGGGAGGGCGGGAGTGGACGATTGCAACCAGTTTTTACGCTAACGGGAAACTGATTTGTTCGCTCCTGCAAAACTTTCCCCTCCCATCCACCATGACACTTGCTGCAGGTGGGACCGGAAAATTCCGGCCATAGTCAGAATTTTTTGTACCTAAAACTTGAAACTAAAACTCCAAAAAAAAATTTGAATTCAAACCAGTTCTTCAGCAGTTGCAGCAATTACTCTATGCATTCTCAAACTTGACAGATTTTTGTTGTGGCTCAAAATGGAGAATTTTGCTCCCCCTTCAGGCAGTCGGAGCTTATAGTCCACAAGCTATGTGCAGGATTTTACCATCGCAAACGGGAGCGGGGGTGGGGCCCGCTCGCCGACACATAAAATGATGCAGGAAGACATCAGGCGGAACCCCCGACGTCATCCTGGCCCATTTAAATTTTCAGGAAGGCGGGAGCGCAACAAAATCAGCTGCAGGTCCGCCGACCTGTCAATGGCCAATTGAGGCCATTGACAGGATCAATTAAGTAATTAAAGGACCTGCCCGTCCAATCTTAAGGTTGGTGGGCAGGCCAGGAGCCCCGGCGGTGAGTAGAAAAAACATGAAACCTCATCCAGCGGCGGCTGGTTTCATGTTGGGTTTTAAAAATTGTAATAAAGTTGTTCTGTACATTTTGAACATGTCCCAACTCATGTGACATTGTCACATGAGGGGACATGTAAGTGATTTTTCTTTTCTCTATTTTTAATATTTTTAGAAGTCAAGGCGATCTCCCTGAGGCTGCACTTAGCCTCAGCGAGATGAGCACGCTCCTTCGCGCACGTGCGTGAAAGAGTGCACTCTCGATTTTAGGGATTTCCCCTCCCACCCCCGCACAGGGAGCGCATAGCACTTCCCGGCGGACGTCACACTGTGCGGGCCTTAATTGGCCCACCCAGTTAAAATGGTGGTGCGGCCCTGATCGCTGGTGGCGATTGGCTCCACACCCGCCCGCGACTGAGTCAGGCCCGCCCGCCGGAAAATTCAGCCCACAGTACGTCTGTTGGTTTTGAATGTGGGCCATTACAGAATTACCAGCCCCAAGCTATGAAGTGAAATTCCCATGATGCAATTACAGGTTTCTTGTGCATGTCAGCGTAATGACTGGAGGTGTCTCATTTTCACACTTGTTATTGGGAAAGGGAAATTTCAGGAAATGAATCACAATATTACAATGTCTGCCACAGCTGAACGATGGGTTCGTTTTTGCATTCAGTACAATCAGTAACCACCTTCCCATGTGGAGTCAATAAGGCATTCAAAAGTTGCAGTCATTTATTCTTTTCCATCAATGGATTGGGTAGTACGCAGGGTACATCAAATACATACACTTTTTCCTCAACCCTTGATTTCTACTCCTGTGCTGGTAGCTGCTCAATTAGCCAATTCTCTCCTGCCCCTTTCACTGCACATCAGTTCTCCATTCCAGCCTCTCCATTCCCCTGCTTTATGCTTCATACCCATCCTTGCTTCTATTTTGGTAAAGTGTTCTGAAACATGTTCCTGTATGTGAGGAGCCAAGCATGGAATTACTGCATGTTCAATTTAAAGGAAGGAAGAACTTGCATTTATTTATAGCACTTCTCAGGACCTTGGCCAATGAAATAATTTTTGAAAGCGTAGTTACAGTTGAAAAGTGGGAAATGCAGTAGCCATGTTGGGCTCAGCCAGGTTCCACAAATAGCAATGAGATAAAGACCAGCTAATCTGTTTTCTTGATGCAGGCTGCAGTGAGGCTGAGCCAAGGTTTCAGGGTAAGGAAGACTGACACTGCCTACCCCTATTTGTCCCATTCCAACATAATTAACTTTTAACTGCCCTCTGAAGTGGCCATTCAGCTGTATCAAACTGTTTCCAGTGGTTCAAGAAGAACATCAATTTCTGAGGGCAAATAGGGATGGACGAAAAATCTCAGCCTTACCAATGAGAATTGAATACACAAGAAACTTTTTATGCTGATGCACAGCCAAAGAATTATTGCATTCTAAACTGCTTTCATGAAACATTGATGCAATCACAAAACCTTTTTTAGTTAAAAACCTGCAATTTGTGAAGAAATTAAGGGCATTTTATGAGACTGCAGCAGGTTGTTATGATAAAGATGGATTAGATCCTTGGAAGACAAGGAAGGATTTCTAATCATTAAACTCTTATTGGTTTACATTGATTGTTGTTTTTCTGATTAGGGTAACCAAGATAATATATAAGTAGCATCTAGAAAATCTGCAGTTTACCATTAACTCACAAACAATACTTATAAACATCAGATGTCAGGTTAATCTGCAAAAAACCCTTATCTGATGGATGTGATCAGTTTTGTTACTGCAAATTGCTTCAGACTCCTCCCTAAGTTTTTCAATGCATAAGATTAAAATCTTTAGAAAATCTATTGAGTTTAAATACCATTTGATGTGAAGTTCAATTGATCTTTCTGCAAATTATCTCAAGACTCATTCCAGATTGATGTATGACCTTTAGACTCCAAATAACACTTTTGTTATTTGTGCCATTCATCATTTGTTATCTCTCCATTTTCACAATTTGAAGACCTGAAATTGAGAGCACTTATACAACAAAATGGTTTGACTTAATGATCTTAACAGCAGGTAGACAATCATAAGAGGAGTTTTATTATTTGAATGACTTACAACCAGCAGGCAGTAGAAACTAAAAATTCTCCCCATGCATTGGCTCCTGGTCAATCTGGCAATACCTTGATTTTAAAATTCTCATTCTCATTTACAATTTCCCCCATGGTCTCGCTCCTCCCGGCCTCTATAATCTCCTCCAGCTGCACAACCCTCTGAGATATCTGCTTTCCTCCTATTCTGTTCTTGTATATCCTCAATTTCCCTCACTCCATCATTGGTACCCAGGCCTTCTCAGCCAAAAGCGCTGGCATTTCCATCATAAACCTCTCTGCCTCTCTAGCCCTCTCTCATCTGCTTCAAAACACTGTTTAAAACCTACCAAGCTGTTTCAAAGTAGCTACAACACTGGCATCTACTCAACAATGTGGAAAACTGTCCCACGTCCTGTCCATAAAAAGCAGTCTACTTTCGATCATGAGCAAGATGATGGAAGATGTCATCGACAATGCTGTCAAATGGCACTTACTCAGCAATAAGCAGCCCACTGAAGCAATCCATATCCATATGCAGTGAGATCTGGTCAAATTTGAGGCCTGGGCTGTGTTACAACCGATCCCCAGGTGAGGTCCCCCAATTTGTTATGATCCCGGATGAGATACTCCAAATTGTTAACTTCCCAAATAGGACCCCAATTTTCTTATGCTCCGGGTGAGGAGGAATTAGCTGGCTCCCTTTCTTTATTCAGCCCCTCAGTTGGTCGCAACAAGGTTAATTTAAAAGGGATCTCTTCCCTCATGGATACCTTTTCCCAGTCTAAATGAATTTATGTTTTTGAAGGCACCAATTTAACCAGGCTTTCTTGAGACAAAGAAAGAGTAAGTTTATTAGTTACTAAAAAGCTGAGAAAAAAGTAATAAAAACACAACACACATACAGATCAGAAATAAAAAGTTGAGTCCAAATAAATATTTAAAAAAAGATATACAAATCAGTCTTTGGCATGTCTGTGAGGAGTAGATGGTGAAACGTTGCAGCTGTTAAGTTGAGTGATTCCGGTAGAGCTGACCTTGGAAGTTTAACAGTTGGTTTGGAGACACTTGGTTCTGCAGGTTAGCTGAAGAAGCTAAAAGCAAAATATTGCGGATGCTGGAAATCTGAAACAAAAACAAAAATAGTTGGGAAAACTCAACAGGTCTGACAGCATCTGCGGAGAGGAATACAGTTAACGTTTCGAGTCCATATGACTCTTCATCAGAACTAAGAAATATAGAAATGAGGTGAATTATAAGCTGGTTGAGGGGGATGGGACAGGTAGAGCTAGTTAGAGGGTCAGTGATAGGTAGAGGCAAAGAAGAGACTGCCAAAGATGTCATAGACAAAAGGACAAAGAGGTGTTGACGGTGGTGATATTATCTAAGGAATGTGCTAATGGTGACATTAAGGGTAGAAAGCAGGATGAGCAAGTGACAGATAGCCCTAGTGGGGGTGGGGTGGGGGGAAGGGATTGAAATAGGCTATAAGGTAGAGATAAAACAATGCATGCTCCTATTTCCCATCTATTTCTTCATTACTGCCCCTCCAACAATGTGGTGCTCCCTCAATATTACCTCTCCGACAATTTAACTCTCCCTCAACACTGCCCCTCCGGCAATGTAGCACTCCCCCGGAACTTCCCCTCTAACAGTGCAGCACTCCCTTAATACTGAACTCAAGTACAGAAGCCAGATTATCAACTCAAGTCCTGGGCTGAGACATTCCAGCCTCATCATGGTGGGACCCACCGTGGGAGATTTGGCAGCCCAGCCAAAAGCCGATCGACTTTCGGCAAGACTGGATGGTCCTGGCAGCAGACGGGGCTGGAATATCCCACCCCTAGTTTGCATGCTTAAAAAATCCCATTGGCTAACGTTCTTCACTCAGTCACCCTTACAAAAAATAGACTATCACTCATCTCATTTACTCAACACATAACTTTCTGGTCCAGAGCCCAGGTCATTAGCAATGGCAGCAAACTGGCACTTCTCATAAAAACAAAATTATAGCTGTTATTTATTCACTCCAGCCTCCAACTTCTCCTTCCATCACAATTATATCAGCAGTGCTACAGTTATTACTCCTTTCTGTTCTCTTGTCCTGCCTTCGCATTTTTCCAACTCTTCCTCCTCCCGGCATCCTCACTCATTGTATTGAGACCACAGCTGATTGTCCCCATCTCCTGCCCTCACTTATCCTTCTTCAGGGCCTCTGAACAGTCAGTGGAATTTTACACCGTTGGGATTTTACAATTCCGGCGAAGTCACTGGACTTTTGAAGGGTTTGCTGCATTTTACTCTTTCCACCACCCCCACCCCCAACCCCCACCTCTCCCCCCATGCCAGGGCCGTAAAATTTCACCCTGTGAATCAGTTTCACTCCCTCAGGTGGTTGGTCCCTTTCTCCCATCACCTACAAGGGCTTTAAAAAAACCCATCATGCCATAACTTAACCATGACTTAATGAAGTACCTTGTCTTCTCTCCCTAATCACTTAAGTAATATTGGTATCATACACAATGGATCTTAGGTTCTCCATAAAATTGTAAATATGCACTTTATGGCAGCTTATGAGGGAATAATAACATGGCAATGCAAATGATGTTGTGATATCAAAACAGCTAGCTGGCTTCATTACCCAAGACCATTTCTGTTTTTTAAGGAGGAAATATTTCTTGGAGGTGCTGCGAGATTAACACTCTTAACGTGGGAAGACATGAAATATACCTCAATTATGCAAAACCAACTGAGCCATAAAGCAATCCCCAAGCAGCATATAAAAATAATCTAATAACTATGATAAAAGAAAAAGATAGGAGGCAGGAGATAGCCATTCCAGTAGGTCTTGGAATTGATGAGAATGTTAGATAGGCATAAAGAAAATTATTTAAATTGGTTACATAATGCTTGAATGATTTTAAGTGCTGAATTGAGTGCAGAACAATGGTTCTAGTTTTAGGTGAGTCATTTGAGGCCTCTTTGCTACTTGAAAGAGCAGCCACAGTTATCATCAATGTTGCCACTCAGCTGCACATGTATGTGGCCGTACAGTAGGCTGAAAGGTACCGCATATTAACAAAACTGGACTAGCACACCGCCAAAATTTCATAGGGAACATTAATCATCACATTAAAAAAAGAAGTGAGCACTGTGCTTGGTACAGTGCTAAAGACATAGAGAGCACTTTCCTATCCTAGCATCCTTCTATTTCTCATCTCTATGTTGCCCCTTGGTGACATCATCTGAAAACACATAGGGTTCCACATGTAACAACAAGATTATCAACAACTTGCATTTTATCTATACAGATATAGCATCCTTATGTAATAAAATATTCCAAGGTGTTTTACAGAAACACAATGGAACAAAATTTGGCATCAAGCCACATTAGGAAATATTAAGCCAAATGAGCTAAAGCTTGGTTAAAGGTTAAGGAGCATCTTAAAGTGGAAAAGACAGTAAGAGACAGACATAGTGAAATAATTCCTGACCTTAGGACCTAGGCAGTTGAAGGCATAGCTCCCAATGGTGGAATGAGTAAAAGTGGGAATGTTCAAGAGGCCGTATTGGTGGAGCGCAGAGCTCTTGGGGAATAGTTGTGGGGGTGGGGGGCTGTAAGGTTATAGGAGATTACTGAGGTAGGAAAGGGCAAGCACCTGGAAGGATTTGAAAACAAGGATAAAAAATTTAAAATTGAGGAGTTGCTTGACCAGGAACCGATGTAAATCAGCGAGCAAAGGGGATCTGGTGAACAGGACTTGGTGCAAGTTAGGGCACAGACAGCAGAACTGATGCTGACAACACAGCTACTTCTCACCACCACCTCTATAGATCCTTCTACTGCCTCATTTGTCATGCTGCTTATCCAATGACCAGCACTGGATGGGCAGAAATTTCAGCTAATTAAATATTGTGAGGACAAAAGCCATTGTCTTTGGTGCCCGCTTCAAACTCCATTCCTTTGTCACTGACTCCTTTCTTCTTTCTGGGCATTGCCTAAGGCTGAACAGGCCATTCAAAACATTGGAGTCCAATTTGACCCCGAGCTATGCTTCTGAATCCCTATCTTCTCCGTCACCAAGGCAACCAACTTCCACCTGCATAACATTGCCAATCTCCGCCCTTGTCTCAGCTCATCCACTGCTAAATCTTCATTCATGTGTTGGTTACCCACAGATTTCACAATTTCAATGCTCTCCTGTCTGGCTTCCCATTTTCCAACCTTCATAAATGTGAGCTCACTCAAAACTCTGTTATTCATATCTTAAATCACACCAAATCCCATTTACCCATCACCCCAGTGCTTGCTGACCTCCATCAGTCGCCAGTCCTGCAATGCCTCAATTTTAAAATTCTCGTCCTTGTTTTCAAATTTCTCCATGACCTACCCTCACCCCCTATCTCTGTATCCTCCTCTAGCCCTACAACCCTCAAAAATCTCTGTGTTCCTCCAATTCTGGCCTCTTATGCAGCCCCCATTTACTTTACTGTACATTTGGCAATCGTGCCTTCACCTGCCTCGGCCCTAGGTTCTGCAATTTCCTCCTTAAAGTTCTGTGCCTCTCTCTCCTCCTTTAAGACACTCTTTAAAGCCTACCTCTTTGACCAAACATTTGGTCATCTGCCCAAATATCTCCTTATGTGGTTCAATGTCAAATTACATTAATGCTCCTGAGAAGCGGTGTTCTATTACATTAAATAGGATATATAAAAGCAAGTTGTTGTTGCTTTTACTCAGCAGAAAGTCCAAGAATCAGTCCTTGATTTGTGTTGTGTTCACTGACCTTGATTGTCTCCTTGGCTGAAAGTCGGAGCATCTTATCCCTGTATTAAGACACTTGCTGTTTCAAGCACTACCCAAAGAGAGGAATTTTCCCCTTGTCGGGCGAGTGCACTGGGTGAGACTGGGAATGGCCGTGCAATGGCCAATTAACAGCCAGCGAGTGTGAATCACATGCTGAAATGCTCAGCGCTGCCTGGCTGGGGGGGATGGGGGGGATGGGGGGTGGGGGGTGGTGTGGGGGGAGGTTGTGGCGGTGGAGGAAGAGGCCAAGCGTGGAAGTCAGCACGTGCACGCGCGGGGGTGCTCAGTGAAAGCTCCCTGAAGGTTCAGAGCTGCCTCAGGGAGTTGAAGGTTTTTAACATAAAAAATAAAGGATGGATAAATAAGGGAAACATGTCCCTCGTGTGACCCTATCACATGCGCAGGGGCATGTATAAAAATGAGTTTTAAGAGCTTTTTTTAAAATCACTGGTTGAAGCCTCATCCTGCCCTTGGACGAGGTTTCGCAAAAAATGCTAAGGCCGCTTGGCCTATTCGCCTGTCGGTGAACCGAAAGGCTGGACAGGCAGTGAAAAATTTCATTTAATTAATTGACTAAGGGCCTTAATAGGCCACTTAATTGTCGGCTGGAGCGCTGGTGCCGAGCGAAATATTGCGAGAGTGGGCGATGACATCAGGCGTCCGCTCAGCGTCATGGCGCATTATTTTACTCCCGTTTGGGACGGGCGAGCGCCCACCCGATGAGGGAAACGTTCTACCCAAGGATCTCCATCTGCTCTGTCCAATGTATTCTGCAATTTCTAGGCTGACTCATCAATCCACTGCCCCAAAGTAAGCTCTAACTTACATCGCATTTTAACATAACTCATCCTTGCATCCTTCCCTTGGAAAATAATTTCAAAAAAATCCCTTTCTACTGCTCCTTTTCACTCTTATGTTGAAGGTCATCATTCTTCAGACCCATAGTGCCATACAAACATGTAAAAAGGCCGAAACAAAAACAGAATTACCTGGAAAACCTCAGCAGGTCTGGCAGCATCGGCGGAGAAGAAAAGAGTTGACGTTTCGAGTCCTCATGACCCTTCGACAGAACTTGAGTGAATCCAAGAAAGGGTTTTGTTTTGGATTTCCAGCATCCGCAGTTTTTTTGTTTTTATCTCTGTGTAAAAAGGCCGGTTGGTCTATTTTGCCTGTGCTGGGTCTTTGAAAGAACAGTCATGCTTAGTCCCACAACCCCTCTACTTCCTGTCCATAACCTGGGGTATCTAAGCAACTCCCTTTTCAAACCACTTATGTCATCAGTTTCCACCACCTTTTCGAGTGTTGCAGATCCTGACAACTCTCTGAGTGAAAACATTTCTCCTCTAGATTTCTGCCAATGATCTTTGTTACAAACAAGGGAGAGAGATAAACTGAAACTCCCCTCCCCCCAAATTTCCCTTCTCTTCTGTCTATAATCAGTGTATATTTTTGAAAAGGGCTAATGGTCAATTTCAAAGTCATTAGCAGCGGGCTTTCATGCATTTAAACAAGGAGGACTGTTTATGCTTACCTAAGAAAGTCTAACGCTGCATCAATTACATGTCTTATGGCCAAGTAATATTCAGTTAAAGAAGGTAGTACAAGTATTATAACCAAACAGAACAATGAGCAGTTCATGTGTCTTTAAGAGCCCTGTTAAGGGGGGTGGGGGGCTTCACCACCTCTAGAATTGTATTTCAGGTGTAAATTCAGATGGCTGGGGTCAGATTGGATTAACTGCAGGGTTCCTTCAGGGGTGAGACTGTACAGCCACTCCTGCAGACAGGCACTGGTGGCCGCTGTAACCAGAAGTCAAATTTCTTTATAGGTGAATTTGGAGCTTTTCAGAAACAGACTGGGGGAGGTTTTCTTTAAAAGACGCTTAAGCCTCACAGTTTTTGAAAAGCAAGATGGGCCAGCCTTTCTCTGCAGCTGTGGTATTGCTGTCATTTGTCCGCAGAGTGCTCCAGAGCAGGCAGGGTCTTGGAATCAAAGATTTTCGATTTCATGAAACAGATTCAATCACATGCTTCACGGCCATTGACGCACAATAGAAGGCAGATGATGGATATCAGTAGCAGAGGAGTAGTTTCAGTCACAGGGTCAAAGGCCATTGATATTCAATAGAAGGTAACTGGTGATCTTTTGCACTTCACCTGTGGATAACTGGCCTCGATAACTCTCCATTGTTACATGGCTAACCTGGAGTCACAGGAGTCTATTGTCTCTGTGTTTTGGAGTAAGTTTTGATAATATCAGATGTGAAATTCCAGAGGGGACTGTTGTTTAGGGATGTCCATTCAATGGGGAGACCCCCACCTATTATGAACCAATACAGAACTTTCCAGAAAGCCTGTTAGTCTGTTGAAGTGAAAAATCACCTGACTCTCTTGGCAACCATTTTAAGCAGTTCATCAGGGTACATTTTAAAAGGAATGCAGTTCTTAAAAGTTGTAATATTATCATGCCTATACTGATATGACATTTTAAATCGAAGACATCTGGTTATTGACGCTAGTTAACGTGAAGTTCCCCTTCACCTTTGATATCTAATTTCCACATGAAGTACGCAGATAGCAAGATAAGCTGCATTAGCCTGACTGGGTTAGAATAAGGTCAGGCTCCATACATATTAATCAGAGAGCCTCTATTTTATTGACTCATACAAACTCAATATTATAATCCTAAGGAAACTTAGTAGGAATTTTGAATGCGTTTCAGCTTCCAGAAATGCCTTATCCTATGATGTGTGGGAAGGTGCCAATGAAGACTCACTGTAGTGCATTAATGTCAGCAGTCCAAACTTTCATAATAAGAGCCCAATTACTTTATAATTTAGGATAGTATTACATGCCTATTCATCAACTCCCCTCGGGCTCAAGGGCAGCAGACACAGGGGAACACCACCGACTGGAATTTCCCCTCCAAGCTACTCACCATCCTGACTGGGAAATATATCATGATTCCTTCCCTGTCACTGGGTCAAATCCTGGAACTCCCTCCTTAACAGCACTGTGGGTGTACCTACACCACATGGACTGCAGCTGCTCAAGAAGGCAGCTCACCACCACCTTCTTGAGGGCAATTAGGGACGGGCAATAAATTTTGGCCTAGCCAGAGACGTCCACATCCCAGGAATGAATTAAAAAACTCCTGTTCCCCCACCTCCCCAGTCAAGAACTAAAGGTCCTCCTCCTGTTTTGGTCAAGGACAGTAGGGAAGTGAAACCCTTGTCCCCTTTCCCTGCTGTCTGCAATTGGGATGTTTTTAGAAAGAAGGGTGTGTATGTTTCTGAACTCCTGAGTGTGTGGTCAATTTTTTAATAATCAGCAGCAAGCTTTTGTGAGATTAAATAAAGTGGATTATTTATTCAGGCATTCACCCTGAAAGCCTAAACGCTACATCACCCCCTCTCACATACACACTCAACAAAGATACAGTTCAAGAGGATAGTGCATTTTTACAAGTTGTAAACAAATGAATAGTTCATTGTTCATGTATTTTGCTCATCATAGGGAAAACAGTCCTTGTGGGCCCAATGAAGAAGGCAGTTCACTTCTAAAAGGTGGTCTAAGTGATTTCAATAACTGGGGTCATGCATCTGCGTTGTTGCAGGACTCCCTCAAAGAGATGGCTTTTTCAGCAGATCATGAAACTAGTTACTTGTTGTTTTCTTCCCAGGAGATAAAGTTTCTGTTCTGGTGGACTTTTGATAAGGAACGGCTAGGAGACTTTTACAATGTTGCAGTCCCCAGGTTTTAAAAGCATAGAATTTACTGCCTTTTCTGCTGCTGCTCTTTCTGCAGCTGGTGTTCTGTGTAAATTGACCAGTTTGTCCTTGGTTCTTGGGATAATAAAACTTGTTATCTGAAGACAGGTTCAATCAGATGATCAACTGCTATTGTCCACCCAGAATGGTTTGAAAGTCCAAAGCCATTCCTACATAATGAGAGATAGATGATGGCCATTTACACCTACTTGTGGTTAACTGATTCCAGTAGCTCTTTTTCGTGCTTGGAGACATGAAGTCCAGAAGTCTATCGACTTTGTGTTTGGGGTGAACCACAAACATTAGCAGGTGTAAATTCCACAGAAATGTTCCGTCTGGGTATGTCCATTCAAGGTGGAAGCCTCCATCCATGGTTATTTAATCAGGAACTTTCCAGAAGCTTGAGGCAGAAATTGCAGAAGTCACCTGACCTTCAGCGGTCATCTTAATAGCCTTGTTAATGTCTGCCTTTTAAATAGAAGATAATTCCAGTAAATCAGATATTCAATACGGTCCATGTTTTAAGTTAGGAATAGGACATGCCTTCACTGGGCATGACACCCCGCTCTACAGCTGAGGCCTGCCCCCTCTCCTCAACAGCTGAAGCCTCCTCCCCACTCAACAGCTCTCATACCCCCCAAATTTTCATTCTGGGGTCACATTTTTACATTCAGGGGTTCGGCAAGCGCTCGGCCTGACCGAGCGTCAAATATCGTCAAATGATGTCAAACGTGCTTCCTGACGTCATAGCGCACACCCTCAATTTCACGGTTGGCGGGGGCTTGCCCGAATCAGATCCACGCCCGCCGGTATTTAAAGGTCCAACTAAACCCACTAACAAGCCAACAAACAGCAATTTTACACTGCCCATGTGATTTTTAACTCATCACATGGGCAAAATGGGTGGGTGGAAATCACATTTTAATCATTTCCTGCAGACTGGATTAAAGACCCCGAGAGCAGCCTCACTTTCTCTGTCATTGCCAATTCATTGCTAAGTGAGTACAGAATTGTCCCAGAGTTTCTTTGCAACTCTTTTGATTGTCAAACCTGCCTTTCAGCATCTCAGGTCCTCATCACAAAAACAGAATTACAGAGCACACACCCTCAATTTCATGGTTGGCGGGGGCTTGCCCGAATCAGATCCACGCCCGCCGGTATTTAAAGGTCCAACTAAACCCACTAACAAGCCGACAAACAGCAATTTTACACTGCCCATGTGATTTTTAACTCATCGCATGGGCAAAATGGGTTCTGAGCAGAACAGTTCTGTCGAAGGGTCACGAGGACTCGAAACGTCAACTCTTTTCTTCTCCGCCGATGCTGCCAGACCTGCTGAGTTTTTCCAGGTAATTCTGTTTTTGTTTTGGATTTCCAGCATCCGCAGTTTTTTTGTTTTTATCTCAGGTCCTCATCCTCTCTGGAAGGTTCCCCTGAGTATCGCAGTTCAGTGCTCCTTCATTTTCAAGCCACTGCTCCTCTGCATCTCATCTAATGGGGAGAGTGTATTCTGCTAGTGGAACCTCCTCTGAAGAGGAAGAGGGGGGCAGGAGGGAGAGGAGGCCAGGTGGGCACGGGCAGCATCCCAGAGACAGACCTTTAAGAGGAGAGGTACAGGTTCAGTTGGTGCTGGGCCAGCAGGAGAGCACGCCAAAGACGCCACTACCCAGCAACTAGAGTGTTCAGGTAGTGCTCCAGCTAACTCCAGATGTCCGGGGTCCAGTGCCACAGAAGGTGCTGCCTCTCCAGGAACACAGTGACAGCAATATGTCACATGACAGGTCCAGAAATCACCTCCAAAAGCATGGGTGGGCACCCCAAGCCAGAAGCTTTGAAGGTCACAGTGACCCTCACCCTTTCCGCCTCTGGTTCTTCTCAAGGCTCAGTGGGGGATCTGTGCAGCTTTTCTCAATCAGCTGCACACAGTTGTGTCAAGCTCGTAACTGGAGCTATCTTTAGACATGTCCGCACGTTCATCCACTTCCGGACAGACTAGACGAGCCAGATGGGGAGAGCACGAGACTTCACTGCGTTGGCTGGGTTCCCCCGTGTCCAGGGTGTAATAGATTGCACTCATGTGGCCATCAAGGCACCTGTAGGTGAGCCGGGAGCTTTCATAAACAGAAGGGGGCTCCCGTCAATGAATGTTCAGATCGTCTGTGACCATAGGACACAGATCCTCCAAGTGTGTACCCATTACCCTGGGAGCTCACACGATGCTTACACCTGCAGCACTCGCAGGTAATGAGGCTGTTTGTGGCTCCTGCATGAGTGAATGGGTGGCTCCTGGGTGACAAGGGCTTCCCTTGAAAAGGTGGCTGATGACCCCACTCCATCATCCAAGAACTGAGGCCAAGGAGAGATACAACCGGGGACATGCCTGCACAAGGGCTCCACAAGATGGAGAGTACCATTGAGCTGCTGAAGATGAGTTTCAGATACCTCAACCAATCAGGTGGAGATTTGCAGTGCCCTCCAGAGTGTGTCTCTCTCATAGTTGTTGCATGCTGTACCCTACACAATTTGGCTCTGTCAAGAGGGAACCCACTGGAGGCTGAGGAAAATGAGGCAGCTCACCAGGCCAGGAGGATGACTCAAGTGGTGGCTCAGATAAGGAGCCTAGGGAGGTGCAGGGTGAGGACCTCGAGGCAGAGGACAGGCACCTTCATGCAGTCAGGCACACCAGGGATGCTTTGATCCAATGAACCTTCTGCTAGGCATCCAACGCATCAATGCCTTGTCAAACCACTGGCACTGTCTCCTTTACTAACAATCAATAAGTGAGAACCCAACCCAGTGTGCCAGCACCACACAGCACCATACATTTACAAGCCTGTGCTGCATCTGGCACCTGTTCAACGCATCCATCCAACTCAGCCCAACTTAAGTCAAATAAATGTTTATGTTCGTTCACATGAACATACAAAGAACAAGCAAAGTGTCCATCCCTAACACAAACATCAAAATAATTAACGCAACTAATGTCACCCATGGCAAGTCCCTGTTGTGCTCAAGGTGCCTTCAACTTATGTCTGCAGGTGTTGTGTCTTGGTGCCCCCCAATCCCCCCCCCCCCCCGGCACTCACCCCCCCATCCCCACCCTGTCACTGATAGTGGTGTTGGAGGCAGCTGCTGACTCTACTGTCCTGGTGGCCTTGATGAACTTGGCAGTCATCCTCTGGATACTGGAGCCTGAGCAGGCAGCACCTGGGAGGAAGCATCCAGCCCCATGTCTGGGCACTTCTCAGTCATCAAAGCATCATCAGATGCAGCAGCCACTGGCAGAGGGGTGGAGGAGCTGGTGCCCTCGACCGGAGCGCCCTGAGAGGAGCCCACACAGGTGACAGGCAGCTCGTGCGCCAGCATAAGCTGCATTTGCATCTCCCTACTCACCATTGATGGACGGGCATCCAGCAGAGAGACTAGGTGCCTCATCCATCTCCCACATTGGCAGTGACCTCCTGTGGGAGGGTTTGCAGATACAAGTGCAACCCCAGGAACCCCTGAGCCTGCTCCTGAAGCTGCCTGTCCGTGAGAATCACCACTCTCTCCATGGAGGAGGTTGTGTGCTCAGCGTTAAGGGTAACCGCAGAAATCATACTCCACATGGACTCCTCCATGACAGAGACTATGGCATACAGAGCCTCATAGATCTCCACCAGTTCTCCCCACACATCCCGCTGGACATCCAGCATCTGCAGCATGATGGATGACTCCAGATTCTCATCATCTGTCTCGGACGCAGCATGGTCCTGGTCTCCAGCTGTGCTCCCACTGTCAGCTCCTTGGGACCTCTGCCTCTGCCAGCCTCTAATGCGCTTGTGATGTGCCCTCAGCACTCTGCATCACCCACTGAGCCAAAGAACTAATGCCCACCGACATATGAATATATGCACTGGTGCCTGTTTCAGAGAGACGGTGTGATGCTGATGCAGGTGTGATGTCTTCCTCAGGGCTCAATGGGCGGCTACTGCTGATGGCGTATCTGTAGGAGGAAGGTAACAGGTCAGCACATTCAATCATCAAAGTCACTCTGCATGCTAGGCGGGCTGAGGAGACAGTGGAGAGCTGCTGCATGGTGCCACCTGCATTGGAGCTTCAATGGGTCCCTGGCTACGACAGTTCCGTTTCTGATGAGAGGAGCCCACTATGTTTCCAGCGCCCACCACACACGCATCTGTCATCTGCACTCTTACCTTCATCCGAGACCCTCGCCTCACGTGGCCGGAGGAGTGAGCTGGCCAGTGGCGTTCCGGCTCCAGCACATCACTTTCATGCTTCATGAGGATTCACAGATTTGGCACTCCTCCAGCTGTCCTGTGGTGCTCCGCAGCATTATGGCTGCTCTCCTGACAGGGAAAAATAGCCTCATTATTGCTCCGTCTCCATGAAGGTCTTTTCCTGGTTCCCCAGCCCCCTGCCCACCTGCCTGGGCATTACGCAGCCCAGGTCACCGTGGCACATCTCACCCTGCAATGCACTGTGGCCCGTCGTGCTGACATCCCAGCCTTGGCAGGACAGGCATCAGTGCCAGTTGGCATGTACACTCTTAGACAGCTGAATGTTCTGAACAATGGGCACCCGCCTAAAGTTCTCCGCACAGGTCCATGCCATCTCTGCACTTACCCTTGCTGCCCGCAGCAGATCATTGAACCTTTTGTGGCAATGAAGCCACTGTCGAGGCCTTCTTGGTCAGGTGGGGTGGCCTTCACTTGCCGTCTCTGGGGAATTAAGTTATGCCACCTGGAAGTGACCTCCTCGACCAGCACTCCCAGGCACTCATCTGTACAATGAGGGGGCCAAACTACCCACGCGACTTGCTGTCCCACCTTCCATGACCACAGGTATTGAGGCCATGACCGCACGCCAGGACACTTCTTGGACAGCTTCCAGAGAGCTCCCCCTCCCCCGCCTGCCCCAGAACTCCTGGCAGCCTCCAGAGAGCTGTGTCTTCCATTTTTGTGCACACCCGAGGTCCCCTTTGGGCCTGGTGCCCAACCCGTACCCACCCCCTGCACACAGAAAAACCAACTGGCAGTCGCGTTTCACACTGGGTGGGCCTTAATCGGCATTTACAGAGCGATCTCGGCCAGGAATGGGTTTTACATCCGCTTCCACCGCACCGACTTCATACAAATTAGGAGCAGGAGTCGGCCACTCAGCCCCTCGAGCCTGCTCCGCCAGTCAACAGGATCATGGCTAATCTGATTGTTCCCTCAACCCCACATTCCTGCCCACCCCTGATAACCTTCCACCCCCATGTTAATCAAGAATCTATCTAGCTCTGCCTTAAAAATATTTAAAGACTCTGCTTCCACTGCCTTTGAGGAAGAGAGTTCCAAAGCCTCACGACCCTCTGTGTTAAATGAGCATCCCCTCATTTTTAAACAGTCAACCCTAGTTTTAGATTCTCATACATTCAGGTGCACCCCAACGGTAAAATTCAGGCCTTAAAGCCTGAGGCATTAAGATTGAGTCACGCCAGGAAAAGGTTTGGGAAGCACTGTTTTAGAACTACCAAAAAGTTAACTTTGTCTCAGTAAGCGACGTCTTAGCCTCTGAGTCAAATGGTTGTCGGTTCAAGTTTCGTACCAGTGGCATGAGCACTTGATCCAGGCCGACACTCCAGTGCAGTTCTGAGGGACATTGTCACGGGCACCAAGTGCAAAATTCTTTCTTCAAACCAAGACAAGGGAGGACTAATTCACTCACTTCACCATCTCTCACAAAACAAACTTATCAATGAGCAAAAGCGTATGCTGGAAATTTGATGAAAGGTCACAGACCTGAAATGATAGCTCCGTTTCTCTCTCCACAGGCTTGCTAAGAGTTTCCAGCATTTTCTGTTTTTGTTACCAATAGAGCAACTTGGTAAAGTGTGGAACCTTTAAGCTTGTTTCTCCTTCAATATCTGACGCATGCACTTTGGCCAAGCTTTTGGTCACGCCTCCTGATGTCTCCTTCTTTGGCCCTGCACCATTTTCTATTCATGTCTGTGAAGCAGGATGTTGGTGTCAGTATTAATATTTGTGTGTGAGGTAGTGTTGCCAATCCTCCAAGATTGGCTTGGAATCTCCAGGATTCAAAGGATAATATCTACGAGACTCTGCTAGATAAATCATTGGACCAACACAAAGATTGTATGTTTTTAGTATTTTCTTTAAACATATTCATTTACTAGATATAAAAATATTGGTGATGTGGAAATTGGTTATTTTACTGAGAGTCAAGAAAAATACAATCAAGTAATTAATAGCCTGTTCACTTCCCAATGGGCTTGGGAAGACGGAGCATGCAAGGATAGAGGAAGTGGGAGTGTGGAGGTAGAGAGATTGCAGGTAGGGATTGTGTAATACCACTTCCTGCAATGTGCCCAACCAGAGTTGGCAACTTGAAACCAGGGTTGACCAATGATATGATTGCAGTCATAAATATGTTTTCAGCTTGCAAACCCCTTATCATCTTCTTCTTCAATCTCTATGTTTGATGGAGGATATACAGTTCCTATCCTTTTAACTGCCCACGCTCAATTGAGCAAATCATGTTACATAATTTTCATCACCATTATTAATGTCTGTCCGTGCTATGCACGGAAGGTATTTTTGGCAGAGACAGCTGTTTGGGACATAATTTACCTCTTGTTAAGATGCAATAATTTGGATACTTCTAATCCCATATCACTTTCTTCACCAAGACGACCTACTTTCATGTCCATAACTTTGTCCTTTCAGCCCCTGTCTCAGCCCGTTTGCTGCTGAAACCTTCATCCATGCCTTTGTTACCTCCAGACTCGACAAGGCTAACGGTCTCCTCGCTGACCTCTCACCTTCTCTGTTATTGTTGGGTTGTCTCGGAAGACATTGGAAGTTTTACCTCTACAAAGAGATCTGGCTGGAGGCAAAGATTTTTCCTTAAACGTACTTTTACTCATATAATTATATACAAGATTACAGAACGTCAGGACAGAGCCACTGCTTCTCTCTTAGGGTCTTCTCACTCATCTCTCTCTGAGTGATACCATTATGACATAGCTCCTTACACAGATGCTCAGTAGCATTTAATAGAGTATTATTAGAGTTAACCCTTTACTTTACATCTCATCACAAGTCGTTATACCTATATTATTGTACACATCCTCCTATATCATCCCCAGAGTCTCTATTGTTAAAGGGACAGGCTCCTTGGTGGTTTCACCAATCTCCCTGAATGTGTGCAGAGTTCTTTTTGAGGTTGTTGTGGATCTTTTTGGTCTGAAATCATTCCCTGAAAGCAGGGGTCAGGGCCCGCTCGATTATGCAGGATGACGTCAGGCGGAACTCCCAACATCACCGCTCCCCATTTAAATTTTCAGGTAGGCAGAGGCTCAGCAAAATCAGCTGTGCACCCATCGACCTGCTAATGGCCAATTGAGGCCATTGAAAGAGTTATTTATGGACCTTAATTAATGGACCTGCCTGTCCAACCTTAAGGTTGGCCGGCAGGCTGGGAGCCCTGGCGGGAAGTAGAGAAAGCATGAAACCTCGTTCACGGTGAGGGGGATGAATTTTCATGTAGGTTTTATAAAATTTAATTCAAGTGTTTTTAAAAGTTAAGGACATGTCCCAACTCATGTGACAGTGTCAGGGAATTTTTTTTTTCTATTTTTAATATTTTTTATTGTAGCGCTGATCTCCCTGAGGCAGCACTTAGCCTCAGGGAGATGAGTGCGCTCTTTCGTGCACATGTGTGAAAGAGTGCGCTCTCTACTGAGGGATTCCCCCCGCCCGCATAGGGAGCACTTAGCGCTTCGTGCGGACATCATGCTGGGCAGGCCTTAATTGGCCCACCCACGTAAAATGGCAGTGCACCCCCAATTGGGGGTGCCGATCGGAGGCGTGCCTCCGCGTGCCCACTCTTCAACATCCCCCTCGACGGGGAGACAATTCTGCCCACTGTTTCTGTCTGGGCAAGGTTGTTGGATCTTCTCCATTACAGTCCCTTTCTGCTGCTGGTACCTAATCCAAACCATCTCTTCCCTTTTAATTGTGGGAAGGTCGTGAGCCTCATGTTGTTGGCTGAAAGTGCAAGCTTGTCTTGCTATGTAACCTTCTTCCCTTTGTTTCCATGACCATGGTCTTATACATTTGGTATTGATTTGTGGGGTAGAAACGGAAGCTGGGCTCTTAGCCTGCGGCCCATCAAGGGTTCACATGGGTTGAAATTGTTCTGCAATGCTGTAGAGCGATAACTGAGCAGAGCTAGCTCAAAATCTTCATTTTTCCTGAGGAGGTCGTTAATAGTACATCTCCCTCTCTCAGCCTCTCTGTTGGCCTGAGGGCACTTCAGCAAACTGGTGACGTGGCAAATCCATATGGTGCTGCAAAGGATGGGAAACACTTATTGGAGGGATGACAATGTCCGAAATGCCGTTTGTGGAAAGCATCCCCTTCAGTGAGGTTACAACAGCTTCAGAGGCAAGCCCATGTAGCTTGTGCATCTCAATCCAATGAGAATAATGATCCACAACAATGAGAATGCTTTCTCTTTGAATTTGAATAGGTCCATACCAAGGTGTTCCCATGACTTGAATGGGAAAGAGGAAGGCAGAAGTGGCTCCTTCTCCTCCTGACTGTGAATGGCACAGATGACTCAGTTGGAGAACATTTCTTTGATAGAGTGTGAGTTACCTGGCCACCACGAGGACTGTTATGCCCTGGCTCAACACTTAGTAATGCCAAGATTCCTTGGTGAATCTTCTGGAGGGCTTCCAAGCGGAGAGTTGGCGGTACCACCAATCGTTCGTCATAGACCAAGGGGTCACCTATGATGCTAATCTGGCAATATTGTTCAAGTACTGTCTCAGGGTGGAGTTACTAGGAATATACTGTGGCCACCCATCAAGGCAGTATATGTGAATCTGCATACATTCTTCATCTCGTATTTGAGCCTCTCGAAATTCTTGCAAATTCTGCGCTGCTGCTGGAAAATGCTGAGTGATTAAGTTCATGAAGGCTTTGACTTCTTCAATGAAAGTTTTATCTTCTTGTTCTGGGTAGTTGGTGGGTATCTGTGCTGGCCATAGTTTGGTATTCACACCACACATGGGGAAGAATTTTCCCTCCACTGGGTGGGGGGGGGGGAATGTAGGAGCGGGCGCGTGCAGGCAAGCCTCTGATTAGTACCCCAAATTGGGGAAAAGCTGCCATTTTATGTGGGCAGGCCAATTAAGGTCTGCGCTCGAAAGAGTGCACTAATCTCCCTGAGGCTAAGTGCTGCCTCAGGGAGATCGGTGCCAAATTCAAAAATGGTCAATGCACAAAATTAAAACGTCCCTGACATGTCCCCTCATGTGACACTGTCAGATGAGTTGGGGCATGTCCATCACTTTCATTCAAACTTTTATTAAATTTTTAAAAACCTACATGAAACCTCACCCCACCCGTGGATGGGGTTTCATGCTTTTCCTGAAGCCCGCCAGGGCTCCCAGCCTGCCCACCAACCTTAAGGTTGGATGAGCAGGTCCATCAACTAGCTCAATTACTTTTTAAATGGCCTCAGTTGGCCATTGACAAGTTGGTGGGCACACAGCTGATTTGGCTGCGCCTCCCACCGACCTGAAAATTGAAACTATGCAGGGTGACATCAGGAGTTCCGTGTTGATGAGTGCCCCCCCACCCCCACCGCCCCCCGGCTTGCCGACCTCAATATCCTGGCCATGGTAGCGTCATATCACATGAGCCTCAATCTGAATCTCTAGATTTGGGGTGGCATCTTTGCAATTTCCTTGGTGTTCAACAAAATTACCAGCAGTTTGTGATCAGTTTCACTCTTGAACTGTAGGCCCAAGGCTTACTCAGAAAATTTTTCACACACCTAAGTCACTACAAGGGCTTCATTCTCTATAACAGCCTAGTGCTGTTCAGTCTCAGTGAAGGGCCTTGATGCATAATAGGCAGGTCTTTTTGTTCCATTACTCTGGGTCTGAAATAACACTACTCCCAGTCCTGTTGTTGACGCATCTGCCACTACAATAGTTGGCAGTTTGGGATGATAGTGAGCTAGGATCTCCAAAGATATCAATACCGTTTTGGTTCATTCAAGGATCGCTGTTGATGCTCGACACTCAGGTCTTGTCACAAAACTTGTCTGAGAGCTTCATTTACTTGAGGTAGGTGAGGCAGGAATTTTCCCGGTTGGTTGACCATGTCCGTAAATCTTTGCAGTTTGGTGATATTCCTGGGCAGCAAGAATTCTCATGGCTTTTTTCTTCCACGGGTCTGCAGTGATTCCTGTTGCCTGTATAATATGGTCTAGGAACTTAATTTTGGGCTTTGGAAACTCACTTCTCATGTAGTGTTAAGCCAACATCTTGCAGTGTTCTTAATACTTCTGTTACTTTTTGTCATGCTCTTCCTTTATTGAGCCATGGGTTAAAATGTTGTCCATGTGCAATATTATGCCTTCCATACTTTCTAGTATGTTGGACATATCCTTTGAGAAATTTACGGTGCAGATGTGATGCCAAAAGGCAGACAGTGGAAATGGTAATGTGGTTGTGATGTGATGTGATGTGACAAGGATGTGATGAAGATGGTTAGAAATTTCGACTCCTGATCCAGCGGTAATTGCCAGAATCCATTGTTTACATTGAGCTTGGTAAAGGTGGTACTCTTCTTGAGTTTGGCTATGTTCTCATCTACCAACACCATTAGATGGATTTATCATTCCATTGCCTTGTTCAGTTGTGTCAGGTCAATGCAGATTTGCATGGGGCATTTTGGTTCTGGAACTGGTACCATTCCAGAGAACCACCTGGTTGGTTTAGTGACTGCTGAAATAACCCCTTGTTGAAGCATTACCTCAATCTCATTCCTTACCTGTTTTAGAAGTGGACGTAGTCACTGCTGCCACCATCTGTTATTTTTGGGTTGCCTCAGAAGACATTGGATGTCTTATTTTAGTAAGAGATCTGGCGGAGGCAAAGATCTTTCCTTAAAAGTACTTTTATTTATATAACTAACTATATACAAGTAACAAAACATCAAGACAGAACTACTGTTCCTTTCTTAGGTTCTTCTCACTCATATCTCGCTGCATGACATCATTATGTCATATTGACTTACACTGATGCTCTTAGCTATTATTAGAGTAAGGTTAGAGTTAACCCTTTACTCTGCACCTTGCAACCTACTTAATCTTGAATTCATCCAAAACTCTACTGCCTGTATGTTAACTCTCATCGAGTTCTGCTCACCTAACACCCCTGTGCTTGTTGACCTACATTGGCTCCTGGTCCAGAAACTCATTTTGAAAATAGTCATTCTTGTTTTCAAATCCCTCCATGGCCTCGTCCCTCTCTATCTCTGAAACCTCCTCAGCATTCATCTCCTTACGGCCTCTTCCCCATCCCCAATTTCAAGCTGGCTGGGTCTTAACATATGGAATTCCCACCCTAAATCTCTCCAGCTTTCAACCTCTTCCTTCAACGTCAGTTGATGCTTAAAATCCACTTCTCTGACCCAATTTTTGGCCACATGCCTTGGCCATTTTATTATGTTAAAGCTGCTATATAAGTCCAATATTGTTATATTGAATCCCCTCAAAATAGTGGGGGATAAGAGATTGCTGCACTGTAAATTTCTATACAGTTATTTCATTTGTAATGTAGAACTGATTACTTTGTTTAATAGTAATTTGGTAGCAATCTGATTCTGAAATTGATGGATGCCAATGCTATCACAGTGAGTGATCTGCCACCTTAAAGTAGGCAGTCATATTAGCATCAACATGCCCCCTGTAAGCAGTTGGGAATGCACTCAGCTGCTATTGTTAGGTGGAAAAGTATGAATAGGAATCAAATATTCAATACTTGGTCTACTTTAACCTACCTTCCACATACACACAGTCCATTCAATCACATCGCATGCTAATATGGCAATCACCTTGTTAAAACCAATTGTTAGTTAAACAGGTGATGGACATTAATTATCCCATCTAAATAAAATAAAAAAGATACAGCTGGAACACATTGTGTAGTAGCTACTAGGAAGTTAGCAGCACTGAGGCGTTGTCTTGGAAATAAACCAGCTTTAACCAAGAGACCAGCCTGGATTAATTCTTCCACCACAACCTCTTATTGTGAGTGACATTGCATCCCCATTATCAGTATACATGCCACATATAGGAACATGAGAAGGTCACTCTGCCCCTCTGAAGAATTGCTTCCTGACATCACCCCTAAAGAGCCTGGCTCTAAGTTTAGTATTACCCCACTTTGGTCTAGACTGTCCCCAGCAGAAGAAATAGCTTCTCTCCATATACCCTATCAAATCCTGTAATCGTTTTAGACATTTCAATTGTTTTACCGCTCAATTTGTAATCTTAGAAACTTCCTATTACCAAAATGCATATTTCTCATTAGCACAAAATTCATGTTTCAGGGTATTAAAGACCTCTCCCTCATAAATGTAATTATTATTAATGCCAGTCTAATAAGAAATTCTAAACCACTATTAAATGTATAATTGTGAATAGTTGATGCACAGAAATGAATGGATTTCTACCTATTGCTCAAAGCTACATTTGACTAATAATTTGGGTCCATCTCATCTGTTATATATCAGTCCTCCTTGGATATAACTGGTCTCATATCAGATATTTTTCCAGGTAAAGTTACGTAGCACTGCTCATGATCTTTCAAAATTCTGATTTTGATGAGTTACCTATTTATGATGGGGGGGCTTGTGCAGTGGGTAGCATCTCTGCCTCTGAGCTAGAAGCTCAGGGTTCAACTCCCACTCCTGGACTTGATAGCTGAGGAAGATAATTGGTCACTTAAGGGCCTCAATTGGGCTAAGGGTGGGTCTCCTGCCTGAGGCCTTGCCTGCACCAGCGTAGAATTGCTGTGTGGTCAAAGTGGGTGGGAACCCAGAGAGAATCCCATTCCTACAATTTCACGCAACCCTCCGGCAGGGGAAGTGTAAAATTTTGGCCACAGAGAAAGAAAGTCTGTTCTAAAAATTAATCAAATAAAGTTAAAAATTTCCACTACTTTAACATGTCATTGGGAGACGCTCTTATTAACTTTTGTGCAGATTCTTCATCTGTTATAGCTACATGGGCCCCAGTCAATAAAATGTAAACCATTTCAGCATATGTCCATGGTCCATTGATTGGAGACAAAGGGATATCAACACTGGTTAGATATATCAATGGATATTTTGTTACATACCCTCTGGCCTCCAACCACCCGCCTGGTCAAAAAGCCCTTCTTTGCTATCCTGACTATTTTTATAACTAATAGATGAAAATGTACAAAGAAAATTTTAAAAAGCTCCTTTTTTTATTCCCCCTATGATTTTTTTCCCCCACTCACTACAGTGTTTTGGAGATTAATCTTAAATTTCTGGAGACTCCAGGGCCAAAACTGGAGGGTTGGCAACCTTACGGACACACTATGCACATCTCTTAAGCTGCAACTGTAATGCAAAGTGACTTTTTGATGGTGTATGCCCTCAGGTTATTTGGTTTATGGGAAAATCACAACAGAGTTCACAGCAGGTGAATCATCAGCCATTTGAATCATAGTCAACTTTTCCACCCTCAAACTTGGGAACTCTAAGGTGCCATTTAACTAGTCAATGGTGATCTCAGCTGAACCCAGCTGCCCAAGGCATAGACTGATGGCCCTACCCAGTGAAGTTTGCTCATTTTAGTAAATGGCTTTAAGTATTTTTCTCCCTGTGCATTACTGCACTGTTGCAAAGGTTAAACATTGGGCCATTTCAGCTTAGTTGGTTGGTGATGTTGTGAGTTCCAATTCAGCAGGCTTAGGGGGCAATTTTTAATAACCTTGCCCATCTATAGTAAGCGCACAAAGGGTGGAGACAGAATTGCCAAATTGGATTGTTATTTGGTTTGTTATTCTGAGGGAAGTTGGCTTGGGAGCTATAAGTAGTATGAAAATTCGGTCATCGTTAATTTTGTGAGCATGGGAGGATAGTATTTTTAGCTATTAAGGGCAGATTTTTCAGGTCGACAAGCGTCCCGAAGTCACTGCGCGTTATTTAGATTGTCGGTTCGGTGGGCGCACAGCTGAGTCGGCTGCACGCTCGCCAAATCGTCAAAGGCCTATTAAAGCCATTAAGAAAGTAATTAAAGTTGTTTAGAAAGCTGCCTGTCCAGACTTAAGGTTGGCGAGCTGGTGAAGAGCTCAGGCGGCCTTCACATTTTTCATGAAACCTCATCCATGGGCAGGATGAGGTTTCATGAAGGGTTTTTTAATTAAATAAAAAATGAATTGACATGTCCCAGCTCATGTGACAGTTTCACATCAGGGGACATGCCCTTAAATTTTTTTTTTCCCTTTATTAAATTTTTCAGAACTTAAGCTAATACTCCTGAGGCACCTCCTCAGGGAAACCGCGCCCCCCCCCCCCAACCCGCACAGGGAGCACACAGCACTTCCGGGTGTGCGTCACGCTAGGCGAGCCTTAATTGGCCCACCCACATAAAATGGTGGCGCGCACCCAATGGGGGGCGCTGATCATGTTTGGGCTCGCTCTCGCACAACCCTCCCCCGACTGGGGGGGTAGGGGGGCATTCAGCTCTGAGTTCAGAGAGGGAATGCAAGCTACCTGCCAATTTTAAATCACTGATAGCAATTGAGAAAGGAATAGGATTATACTTCCACTGAGCAGAGGGTCGATAATCAGAGGGCATAAATTTAAGCCAATTGGCAAAAAGCCAGGAACAAGATAAGGAGAAATTTTTTTACAGAGGGAATGCACTGCATGCAAATGTGGTGCAATCAAATGCAATAGTAACTTCCAAGAAGGAATTGGATAAATATTTGGGAAGAAATTGCAGTGCAATGGGAAAGAGCACAGGACTGTGACCAAATGGATAGCTTTTTCAAAGAGCCAGTGCAGACATGATGGGCTGACTGGCCTCCTTCTCTGCTGTAAAGTTCTATTACTCTATACATCGAGAGGGTGAGGTCCAGTAAGGTGGGAGGAGGTCTGTGTGGAGCATAAACACCAGCATAAACTGTTGAGCCGATTGGCCCATTTTGTGCTGAGAAATTCTATGTAATCTAGATAACTGGTGCAATTAAGATACTAGTCAGGTTCTGCATAGTAATGACAAGCAAAGCGCTGTACTTGTTTTCTAGTTTCTAGTTTTGTTTTGTTTTCTAGTTGTTTCTAGTTTTAAACCCACGACCACTGCCATCTAGAAGGGCAAGGGCAGCAGATAGATGGGAACACCACCATCTGGAATTCCCCTCCAAGTCACTCACCGTCCTGACTTGGAAATAAATTGCTGTTCCTTCACTGTCGCTGGGTCAAAATCCTGGAACTCCTTTCCGAACAGCAAATAGATGTACCTAAACCACCTGGACTGCAGCGGTTCAAGAAGGCAGCTCACCACCACCTTCTCAAGGGCAATTAGGGATGGGCAATAAATGCTGGTTCAGCAAGCGAAGCCCACATCTCATGAATAATGAAAAAAAACATAAATTCCAAGATGAGTTGCAATTTCCTACACCTCGAAATCAGTGACGGAAGTGATTTATTCAGTTCTCACAGGCACCGACCTACCTCTGGCCCAAGACTTCATCAACCTCCCTACATACCCAGTCAGACTAAACCAAGTGATATGTAACATTAGTATTCTATTCAACCTAACCATAACTTCACATCCAATTTCCAGCCCACCAGCAATATTACATTCTTCTACCTCCTGAACTCTTGGCAAGCAGGAGGCCAAGAAAGAAGGAAAGTAGCACTTTTTCAGAACCTCAGGATTTTCCTAGACACTTTACAGTCAATAAAAATAGAAAATGCTGGGAATACTCAGCCTGTAAGACTGCAACTGTGGAGAGAAAAACTGAGTTAACATTTCAGGTCGATGACCTTTCCCTAGTTTTAAGAGATTAGTCTTTAAATCCTGGAGAGTTTGCAACCCTAGTCTGTCTGACCTTAGCAAAGAATTAATAAATCCCTTTGTCTGCTATAGCACTGAAATGGTTAACCACTGGGTGAATCATGTGTTAAATGACATAGCAACTTCATATCAATCTATATGTTAATACAGGGTGAGCGTCCTTTATTTGAAACTGTCAGGGCCGACTGCATTTCAGATCTCAGATAATTTCAGTTTCGGATAACGCATATAAACTTACATTACAATAGGCTAACTATAGTCTGAAGTAAATAGAATGGCTAGCAAAGTAAAGTTGTATCAGCGAATAATAAATACGGGGTTCCTGTAATAAGTTTCTTTTTGACATGTTCACCACAAAAATCATGAAGCAAACAGTGCAGACAAACAGCTAGATTTCCTGTGCTAAAGGTCGATGGGGTTCAAAAAAAGTACAGTTTTTGGATGTGTTTGGTTTTCGGATTTACTGATAAAGGATACTCAACCTGTAGCACGGCAGAATTTGATGCCCATAGGTCATTTTATATTTTCAAACATAAAGAACTCCCCAATTAGTATTCACACAATAATTGATTGTTTTTCAAATGATCTCATGTTTGCTTCTCTTTCACCCTCCATCCTCCACCCTCCCAGCCTCGCCCCTATTTTCCAGAGGGAGACCAATAGCTTCTTGCAAACAATCTCTTGGCTACATCATTGAATCAGAACCAAGAAGTGTGATTACTTTTGCAACAGAATTCCAACTCCTCCCGTTATGTTGCTTTAAGCAGAGATTTATTTAAAGGCTTGCAATGCTGTCAAAAGCGCTTTTGACAAGCAAAGAGCTTGTTGTTATATAGCTCCTTTCACAAGGTCAGGACATCCCAAAGAGTTTACAGCCAATGAAGGACTCTTTGAGTCACTACAGTAATGTAGGTACTGTGGCAGCCAATTTACGCAATGTAGGCTCTCACAAACAGCAATGTAAAAATGACCAGCCATGATCTTATTGAATGGCAGAGCAGGCTCCAGGGGCTGAGTGGCCTACTCCTGCTCCTAATTTGTATGTTTGTATCTGTATTTTTTTTTTGATACTGGTAACTGAGGGATAAATATTGACCTGCACACTAAGGAGAACACCCTGGTTTTTCTTCAAACATTGCTGTAAGACTTTTCACTGCCCCAGAGAGTGAAGACTCTCTTTAATAATTGGTCTCACTGACCCAAGAAAGAGAGAGAGAAAATATAAGAACACAAGAAATAAGAGCAGGAGTAGGCCATTCAGCCCTTCAAGCTTATGCTGCCATTCAGTAAGATTATAGCTGATCTACTACCTCAAGCTCACATTTGTACACTGTCCTCAACACCGCTGGCCAGCTTTCCCATTCTTTAAATCCCATTGTAGTGACCCTTTGTGTGTGTGTGTGTGAAAGAAAGAGAGAGGGATAAAAGAGGGATGCACCAAGCTGCGATATCCTCTCATGTTTGAATAGCTCACTATTCTTGTCAAGATTCAAACCAAAGAATCTTCATCTCGTACAAGAGAGATGGTGAGACAAATTGGAAAAGATAACTGTACTGTTCCGGTGATAGTAGCTGTTACCTAATACAATAGTACTTCCTTCAATTGATTGGCATGTTGACAACCAGCTTTGGGAGATTTGAAATACTTTCTTATTAATCAAAGCATTCAGCGATTGTTTGGTCATTTGAATTTTTTTCAAATAGTGGCAGATTTAATAGCATTTTGTTACCACCTCCAAGATTACTGCAACAACAGAAATATAAGAGAAAACAAAAACAGAATTACCTGGAAAAACTCAGCAGGTCTGGCAGCATCGGCGGAGAAGAAAAGAGTTGACGTTTCGAGTCCTCATGACCCTTCGACAGAACTTGAGTTCGAGTCCAGGAAAGAGCTGAAATATAAGCTGGTTTAAGGTGTGTGTGTGGGGGGCGGAGAGATAGAGAGACAGAGAGGTGGAGGGGGTTGGTGTGGTTGTAGCGACAAACAAGCAGTGATAGAAGCAGATCATCAAAAGATGTCAACAACAATAGTACAATAGAACACATAGGTGTTAAAGTTAAAGTTGGTGATATTATCTAAACGAATGTGCTAATTAAGAATGGATGGTAGGGCACTCAAGGTATAGCTCTAGTGGGTTTTTTTTTATTTTATATAATGGAAATAGGTAGAGAGCTTGTAAAAAGTTCAAGCATAATTTTTTTTAAAAAGCGCATGGCTGTTACAAAAAGAACATCGATCAGTTCTGCAGCTTACAGTCATGAAGAAATTCTCACTGTGGGTGTATGTTAATGAAATATTCATTGCCATACTGCAGGGAGGGAGGAGAGCTTTTGTTGCAAATCTTTTGGGATTCTTAATGAGCTTTCCATCAGTTATAAGGATAAATATTCCACTCTTCATTAATCAAGCCACATTCCACTGATTGAATATTTGTCTCCTGTGGGCAGTCGTATTGCAGTTATTTTGTTTGTTCTGTTTTATTAACCTGATTCCTTTCGTTCCTACTGAAAGGGCAAACCTCGCCAGGATTTATTGGTTTACAAACAAGGTTCTAACCCTACACTTGCAAACTGAGAAACAGGACAGGAAGCAGAATCTTGGGCTGAGTTCTGATGATAATTCACTGTAAGTATCAATAATAAATATTTCCACATCATTAGACAATGAATGGATGACCTGGACACCTTTTATCCCTCAACCAAAGTCACTAAAACATATTTAATTGTTTGAGGCCTAGCTGTGTGCAAATTGGCTTCAATATTTAGCTACGTTGCAACAGTGATCAAAGTATGTAATTAACTGTGAGGCACATTGGGACTTTCTAAAGATAAGGAAAAAGTAATAGAGATGCGGGTCACTTCTCTTATTCCATAATTTTTTGAGTCAACTGCTTTCTGTGCACAAGGCTATACGCTTGGTGAAGCTGAGATTGATCCCAACAGTCCATGCTAACACCCCTTTGACCCTTTGTCTATGACATCTTTGGCTGTCTCTTCTTGGCCTCCACCTATCTCTGGCCCCCTATCGAGCTCTCCTGTCCCACCCACCCCCGCCTCTACCAGCTTATATTTCATCTCATTTCTATATGTCTTAGTTCTGATGAAGGGTCATACGGACTCAAAACATCAGCTGTATCCCTCTCCGCAGATGCTGTCGGACCTGTTGAGTTTTTCCAGGTATTTTTGTTTTTGTCCATGTTACTTTGCTGTGCTGCTGTCTTTCTACACCCTAATAGGCCATTTCTGTTCTGCTCAACTGTGCCGCACTTTGCTGGAACCTGGTAACACAAGGGTTGGTGCCTAACTATGGGAGGGGTAGACTGTAGAGACCACGAGCTGTCCCCATTACATAAAAAAGTTATTAAACTTAAACATTGGCCGGGATTTTCCGGCCCTGCCACCGGCAACCATTGTCACAGACGGGATGGGAAAATTTGGAGAGCTGTTAAAAGTCAACGGCCCTCCCAATTTTCCCGTCCTGCTCTCAACAATGCCCACCGGTGGCAGAGCCAGAAAATCCTGGCCAATGACTGGAAAATAAATAGAGATGAGGACAAGCCTCATAAAAATTGAAGAACAGAAGAATTTCTCCTGAGTCCTAGCAGCATCTCATAGCACAGATTTGTATTCCGATAAAAGCAGCAAATGACACATTAATTAGCCCTTGGGAAGAAAATGGATAATGAACAATTAAGAATGTTTATTGTCTTATTAATAACTTGTTTTAGAGTTCATTTTAATTCAAGATTAATTGAAAAGGGGATAACTGCAAGAAGCTTTAAAACAATGTTGCATAAAAGAGTATACAGTATGCCAATTGTCACACTGTTTGACCAAAGTCTAATATTAGATAAGCAGAATTTTCTGCCAGTTATATATTCGGAAGATTAAAGCCATTTGGGTAGATTTTCACTGAGTTGAGATGACTCGGGAGCCCTTTAAAAATAATGGGCATGTCCCAATCCCAGGATTCCCAACCCCATTCCCAGGTTGTCTGATTTTCAGGAGTACCTTTAAAGGGTGCTGGCTGGCTCCTGTCAAAAACCTGCATCGGGCATTCCCAACCTGGCTGGCTCCATTGCGGAGATGGTCATGTCCTACTTCTCCACAATTTTCATGGAATCGGGCCTAGTTTTTAAACAGTGCCTCAAAGAAGTCATGAGCCCTAGTCTGCATGAGGGGACCTTTTAAAAGGTGAGTTCAAAAGGCCCTCCTCATGCCCCCCATGCCAAGGTCTGACACTTCCATGCCCAGTTACCCACTATACACTGTATAGAACCAATGATCCCTATAGTGACAGTAGGACGTGTTAAAAAAAGCTTTACAATGTAATTCATTCATAACTTCCACTATGTTAAAAAATAGTCATTCCTCTACAAGAGAATAAAAGTGTCAATCATCCAGGCCCTTTAATGTATCAATAACAAATACCATAAGCCATTGAAATCACTGAGCCTTGTGTAAATAAACATTGTGAAATTGACTGCAGTGATCAGAGAACTTGAACTGTCAATCAAATAATATTTTCTCTGGGTTGCAGCTGTTTCAGCAAGAGTAATGGATGTCAGGACTTTCAGCCAAGCCTCATTATGGCCAATGTCTGAGGCTGAACTTTGGCATCCTACTTGAGCTGAGCTTCAAACCCCATATCCTCTTCATTACAAGGCTTTCTACCTCTACCTCTGTAATATTGCCAATTCTCTGCCCAGCCTTAACTCATCTGCTGCTAAAACTGTCTTTTTTTAAAGGGCTCCAGAGTCATTACCTTTCTTTCTTCTTCACAGGGCTATTCCAATACTATTCTGGCCTGCATCCCACCTGCACGCTCCCTAAACTTGACCTCATCCAAACTCTGCAGCTCCTCTCCTAATTCACCAAGTTCCATTCAACCATCACCACTGTGCTCACTGATCTATGTTGGCTCCTGATCAAGCAATGCCTCTTCCTTCTTTTCAACCCTTCTTGGCCCTCACCTCTCCCTATCTCTGTAAACTACACTGGCTCTACGACCCTCCAAGATTTCAGCATTTCTTCAATTCTAGCCTCTTGTGCATTCCCAATTCCTTTACCCACCATTAGAGGCATGGCCTTTTCCCATCCAGGCCCTAAGCTCTGGGATTTCCTCCACCTCTATCCTTCCAGAAGCTCCTTAAAACCACTTTGGCCAAGTTTTTGGACACTTGTGCCAATATCGCCTTGTGTAGCTTTGCCAATTATTGTCTGATTACACTCCTGTGAAACGCCTTGGGTTTGTAAGGTGGAATGTAAATGTAAGTTGTTGATATTGTACTGTTTTGTATTTACCTGATGAGGTATAAGCTGGAGTTTTATGGCCACGTTGTGGGCGAGGCGGCTCCCCGGCCAGAAACCTGTTGACTTGCGGCAGGACCGGAAGATCCTGGCAGCGGGTGGGTGTGGAAAGTCCCGCCCATAGTGTTATTCATGGTATCAAAAGGTGCCCTTGGATGTGGGATCTCCTGATACACACAAGCCACCTTCATAACCTTAATTTTAGCCCTTCCGGGAGGGCACAAACTAACCTGTAGTTGAATAGAGTGGTTTAGTTAAACAGGAGCACTCAATAATTTTTAATTTTATGCATCATTGCTCAACGTGATTATAATCCTTAACCACCCAACTTGCAGTTCCAGTTGAATTTGCAAACATTCTTATTTCCTGTCCTTGCATCGACTAGGTTTACATTCCCTGGAACATAAACAATTAAGAAGTGATCTGCTGAGATGTTTAAAATTATTAAATGAGTTGATAAGGTAGTACGAGAGGAAATATATCCTCTGCTGGGAAATCCAAAAACAAGAGGAAATAGGGCATTCTCTGCCCCAAACAGCTGTCGAGACCAGGGATTATTTGAAATCTTGAAACTGGAGGTAGATGGATTTTTGTTAGGCAGGTGTTTTAAGGGTTATGGAATTAGGTGATGGAATTAAGATACGGATTAGCCATAATCTAATGGAAGGGCAGAACAAGTTCAATGGACAGAATGGCTTGCTCCTGTTCCTATGTACAGAAAACCCCTTGCAACCAAATCTGAATGTTTGACATTAACACAATTACATTCACTTTGACAATTGCAGTTTTTTTTCAGTTCACCGAGCACAGTTCCAAGTACTGACAATTCCTTTTGCTGTGTCATGTAATGGTTGAGCTCGTTCATGTTAAGGAATCAAGCACATCCAACCAAGTTCAGCCAAGCGGGAAACAAATTATAATTGCAACAATCATTCACTTCCTGTTAAGGAAAAGCATCTCTAGGTCTTCCACAACAAGCAGACTTGATTAAAGGAAAAATGGCTCCGTGGAGTAGGACAACTCATTTTTTAAAAACCTACTTCCGATCATTTGCAATTTTGAGCAGTGTACTTTTTTCCCAATTTAATGTGTTTTTTTTTTATATAATGAGTTTATTGTTTTTTTCTCTAATCTTTGTAGAGACCCATTTTGCAATTAGGATCCCAGACAGCCAGGGTGTTCCAGGATGCTTCACTTCTCAGGCTCCTGTGGCAGTTGGGTTCATGATCTCTTAAGTTAGGGTATGAAAAGGGTTCTTGTTGCTGAGCTGTCGATTCTCAACCACTTCTGCTGGCCACATGTCAGATGCACGAACCTCGTGGCACCATGTGTGACCAGCTGTTGTCGCATATTTTCACAGAAAAGCAGCTGCTCAGTGCATGATATACTGGCAGTGCCCTAGGATCAAGGGAAAGGTTATCTAGCACCGACAGTTATTAAAAGGCTGCAGGTCACCATTACAGTTGTACTGCCATACAGAGAAATGGCTGCAACAAGGCCAGGAGGTAAAATGGCACCATTGCAAGGTGTTAACTTGGAGCAAGGCGTGGGCACGTTGGACACAGCAAGATCCCACAAATAACAAACAGAGCAATGAACATTGAATCTGATTTTTGTTGGTGCTGGGTGAGGGAGGAACGTTGGCCAGTACACCTTGAAGACGCCCTGCTTTTCTTTATAGTACCAATGACATCTTGAACCCCAGAGACAAGCAGATGGGGCCGATGGATGTAACTTCTGAAGTAACACGTTAGACCTGCTGCATATGTTGAAAATATTATGATTCATGAAGGTGGACAATATTGCAATGATCTGATCGCAGCACTGTTTCAGTCCATGAGATAGACTACATACTGAGGCATGTAATTAAAACTATCACTTTTAAATCAGGCCCATTGTTCCCTTGAAGGGATTTAGAAGCTGCCATGTCTCTGGTCGTTCTCTCAACTTAGAATCAGAAGGCTGTGGATAAAAGTTCCACTCCAGACACTTGCAGCTGGACACTCCAGTGTAGTATTGCAATGTTGGTGATGCTGTCTTTCAGATGAGACATTAAACTAATGTCCTAAGTGCTCTCTCAGACAGTCATAAAAGATCCCAGGGTACTATTCAAAGAAGAGCAGGTGAATTCTCCCTGGTGCTTGGATCAATGTTTATCCCTCAATCAACATTCAAGCATCAAAGGCTTGAAGCAAACTGGTGGGGATGATGTGACCCTGTTCCAGGTTTCTCCAATCACACATGAATCCTTCATGGATCATTCAGAGGACCCATCCCCTCACTCCAATTTTATGCATGGTAGATCTATGGATGGTGACCTTTGCCTGGTCCTGGAGCAGGAGGTCCTGTGACCTATTCCTCCCCTGGGCACTGGTTGGTCATTGTTGACCTGCCTGTTCTCTCCATGGACATTGTTTCACTTGATGGGTGTTTTCAGTATTATTCCCCACATTTCATGTTTCTGCTTTTGCTGTTTAACTTTTTGTACAATGAAGGTGGAATTTAATACCCTCCCCCAAAATGAGTCTGGTGGCAAAGGAATTATTTAATCAGACAAGAGAATAATGGGTATTCTGCCACTTTCCAGCCTCCACCTCAATTAAGTCAGTGATGGGAGGGCCCATGGATGGCCTTCCCAGTCCACTCGCCAATTGAGGCTCTTAAGTGGGCAATTAATGTCCACTTAAGGCCCTCCTGCTGCTGTCGCTGGTGGGCAGGTTGGAGGGAGGGTTCCCATTCTGGGACCATGACAAGCAACCCTCGCATGGGATTACCTGCAGGCTCCCAGGCGGTGTCCCTCGTTCAAAGGCACTCAGTTTCTGTTTGAGGGACCTGCAATCAGAAATGGTGGGGGGGGGGGGGGGGGGTTGGTGGTGTGGCATTGGCCCACTGAGAGCCACCCCCTACCCTTGCAGCCAACAAAACCTTGACACCACCCCGCATAACCCCTACCCCGCAACCCTCTCCCGCCATCACTCACCTGTGGTCTGCAATTCAATGACAATTTCCAAGGCCTCGGGAGGGAGTAGTACTGGCAGTAGCCACCACCTCCCCAGTGGTGCTGCCGTTCAGTCGAGTTCCGAGCATACAACTCTCGGCCGGCATGACTCCCGTTCCCAGGGTCCATGATGCTGGAGAAGGCCCGCTGCCCTCCAGTTAAGTGCTTGACTGGCACTTGAATTGGTCAGCCTTCTCTAAAAGAGGCAACTCGGGGATCTCGCCGGCTCTCCCTACGATTCCAGCCCAAGGAATGGCCGGAGACCTAATTCGTAGATGAGGCCCAGAAATTGTCAAAAGTAGTGTCGGGTTTACTGTGCCTGGAGTTATCAGTGTGTAAAAATAACAACAACTCATGACAAGGAAGGGGTACACCATGAGTTGCAAACTGCCATAATTGCTGAAGAATTTGCAACGCTCCTCTGTTAATCTCACTAAAACTAGAGCTTTTCAAGGAATTACTGCATGTGAGCAGTAAATTCCAACTAATCTAGTGGGAGACATTTAAGTCTGCTGTTTCACCTCATTAGGACACTGTTAATGGGGTGATTAATAATCCAGATATGAAACCTAAACTCAAAGGTCCAAAAAGAGAACAATTGAAACTGTGGAGTCTCATGTTTTTAAACATTTAACTTTTCGTACTATTTCTTTTTCTCCCTCTCATAATCCAGACTTCCTCCTTCTGTCTTTATTATCCATGGAGCCCCATTATTCATGGAGGGGTGGGGAGGGAGTATTTGACGGTGGCTGTTAGGAAATCTAAGAGAATGGGTTTTACTGACATCGTGCTGACTTTAATGACAGGACCTGATCAACCTTCTTCAGGAGATCAGAAAGGGCAGGGGGAGGTTGGAAAGGCTGGGAGGGTGGGGAGATCAGAAGGGACAGGGCAAGATCAAAGACCAGGGGAGGGATGGAAAGATCGGAAATCCCGAGTCAGTGGCTGAGACTTATTTGGGGGAGTGGAGGTTGATTTTGGGGAGGAGGGATCCATGGATCGTGGGAGTGGTTTGCAGGGAAGCCTGTGGAATGAGGCAAGACAACATTCTTGCTTCATCAAGTGGTGCTAGAAAGGGATCCAGCAGTCCTCACTTCCCTTTAGCTGCTGGACTCCAGGGGAAGGCCAGGGGAACCTGGCTGGTTGGCTTAAATCTAAAATGGAGAAAATGTGAGGCACACAACCTCATTGAAATATTGAAATAAGATACCAGCCACTTGGCAGCAAATTGTCACCGTCATCCTGCTTTCATTAAAAGTGGAAGTTGGTGAATCCAAGGTTGGAGTTGGTCTTGAGGTTTTTAAAATATTTTACCTGATCTAAACCCAGCGTTTTTGGAGGGTTAGAGTTACTTCCTTCATTTCTCTTTCTGTATCTGATTTGACTTTCATTCATCTTGTTTCCACCTTCTTCATTCTCTCCGTTTCTTTTTCTATCTTAATCTTTATTGATTAAGAAGATAGACCATTGGTCCTGTGTTAGATCCAGTGCCTTTGTCTTGTTGGGGCTAAAAGATCCAGGTTGCACGCTTGTTTCGAGATGACTGAGTTAATACAGAGACAGAGAACATCAGGAGATTATCGTTATTTACAAACTAAACTCAGCAGCTACATTACTGTGCTCACAACATAAAACTCTGTCTTCACTCATCAGTGATTAACTCAAGACTCTTTCACAGAGGTAGCCTGTGCTACTCTGCTACTGGATATTAAGATCATGTGATATTACATTACAATACTTGTCTTAAAGGTATATTACATATCAGATTACTACTTCCTGTCATTCAGAAGGTCCCAGATGCCCCATTGACCTTGCAATTCCAGCCAGTTTTAGTCAAAAATAATTGGAGCTGAAGGATGAGCAGAAGAACCAAGGAACTGATAAAGAAAGGGAGAATAGAATAGCAATGTAAACTAGCAAAAAACATAAAAATGGGCTGCAAAATATTTTATAGGCACGTAAAAAGGAAACGTTTAGCTAAGACAAATGTGGGTCCATTACAGGCAAAGCCAGGAGAATTTTCATGGGGAATAGAGAAATGGCAGAGAAGCTAAATGATTACTTTGTGTCGATCTTCACTGAGGAACATACAAGAAATCTCCCAAATTTAGACATCCAAGGGACTAGGGTGAATGAGGACTTGAAGGAAATTTGTATTAGCAAGAAGGTTGTATTGGAGGAATTAATGGAACTGAAGGATCATCTTCCAAAATTTTATAGATTCTGGAATGGTTCCTGCAGGCTGGAAGGTAATACATGTTACCATTTAAGCAGGGAAGGAGTGAGAAAATTGGGAACAACAGGCCTGTTAGCCTTATATCAGTACAGGGAAAATGTTGGAATCTGTTACAAAGGATGTGATAAATGGACACTTAGATAGTAATGATCTGATTAGGCATAGTCAACATGGACTTATGAATGGAAAATCATGGCCTGAGCTTTTCAGGTGGTGGGCAGGCTCGGCAGGAGTGGGTGGGGGTGGTCACATTCACGGAGCCACCCACGATCGGCTCTGCGCCGCCATTTTACTCAGCGGGCCAATTAAGGCCCGCCCAGCGTAAGACGCGAGCGGTAGCGCTCGGCACTATCTGTGGGGGCAGGGGAAGGAGGGAGGGTTGGGGCCAGCGCTCTTTCGTGCATGTGCGCGAAAGAGTGCTTCAATCTCTGAGGCACGGAGCTGCCTCAGGGAGATTGAATCGAAGTTCAAAAAACTAAATAAATGGTTGAAAAATTGATTTAAACATGTCCCTTCATGTGACTGTGTAACATGAGATGGGACATGTTTTTATATTTAGGAAAAAAATGTATTTATTTCATAAAAGCTTTAGGAAATCCCATCCCGCTCGTGGATGAGGTTTCCTAAAAATGCTTGGCATTTTCGCCAGCCCGCCAATCTTAAGGTTGGACGGGCAGCATTACTAACGACATCAGTTACTTTCTTAATGGCCTTAATAGGCTGTTTACATATTGGCAGGCACACAGCCGACTCCAGTGCATGCCCATCGGACGAAATATCGCGGGACTGCTTGATGACATTGGGACGCACGCCTGACACCATCGCACGTCACTTTACCCATCGGTGTGTTGGACCCGCCCCCCGCACGCTGATTGAAAAATCCTGCTCCATGTTTGACAAGCCTGTTGGATGTTTCTGAGGATGTTGCTAACAGAATTGATAAAGGGGATTTGGCAGATGTTGTGTTCTTGGATTTTCAGAAGGCTTTCAATAAAGTCCCCCACAGGAGGTTGGTGAGCAAAATTAAAGCACATGGTATAGGAGGTAATATACTGGTATGGATTAATGATTGATTAACAGGCAGAAAGCAGAGAACAGGAATAAACAGGCCATTTTCACATTGGCAGGCTGTGACTAGTGGGGTACCACAAGGATCAGTACTTGGGACCCCAGCTGTTCACAGCATATATCAATGATTTGGATGTGGGGACCAAATGTAATATTTCCAAATTTGTGGATGACATAGAGCCGGGCAGGACTGTATATTGTGAGGAAGATGCAAAGCGGCTTCAAGGGGATTTGGACAGATTTAGCAAATGGCCAAGAACTTGGCAGATGGGTTTTAATATTTAAAAATGTGAGGGTATCCACTTTGGCAGGAGGAACAGATGCGCAGAGTATTTCTTAAATGATGAGATTATAAAGTGCAGATTTACAAAGGAACCTGGGTGTTCTAATCAATAAGTCACTGAATTCTAACATACAGGTGCAGCAAGTACTTAGGAAGGCTAATGGTATGTTATCTTTTATCACAACAGGATTTGAGTACAGGAGTAGCAAAGTCCTGCTTCAATTGTATAGAACCTCGGTTAGTCCGCACCTGGAGCACTTTGTTCAATTTTGGTCCCCTTAGGAAGGATGTTACTGTCGCAGAGGGAATACAACAAAGGTTCACCAGACTTGTTTCCAGGGTGACAGCACTGTCCTGTGAAGTGAGATTGGGGAAACTGGGCTTGCATTCTCCAGAATTTCGAAGAATGAGAGGTGATCTCATTGAAACCTACAAAATACTTAAAGGGAGAGACAGGGTAGATGCAGGTAAGGTGTTTCTCCTAATTGGAGAGTCTAGAACTAGGGACACAATTTCAAAATAAGGGGGTAGAACTGAGATGAGGAGAAATCCTTTTACTCAGAGTGCTGTGAATCTTTGGAATTCTCTACTGCAGAGGGCTGCGGAAACTCAGTCAATGAGTATATTTAAAGGAGAGATCGACATAGTTCTAAATACCAATGACAAAGGGATATGGGGATAATGTGGGGAAAAAGGTACTGAAGTGGATGATCAGCCATGATCATATTGAATGGTGGAGCAGCCTCGATGGGATAAGTGGACTACTCCTGCTCCTATGTTCCTATGAGGACACTCAGTACTTAGCATGTGTGTCCCACTCCAGCAAATTCTGGGCCAAAATTAAAAGACCAATTCAGTTGGGCAAGTAAACAAAGCTTTAAAAAATAGAACAAATGAAATATTGTCCTTTATTGTAAGGGTGATGGAGTGTAAAAGCAAGGAAGTTTTGTTACAACTGTACAGGGCATTGGTGAAACCACACCTAAAGTGTTGCATACAGATTTGGGGCTAGATTTTCATCTGCTCATAGAAGAGGGAATTAGCTTACAAAACACAAGATTTTCTTCACAACCCTTCCCAAGCCCTTGCATTTACATGTGGCCTTTTCACAGGTCGGGAACAGCTTGGGTGCAAAACGCACATGCAACTCTTCCGAGGTTGGGTTCCCCATCACGAGGACCACAGGAAAATTGTATTTGCTCTTGCACACTATTTCCATGTGCTGCTGTGGGTTTTGTAAGTCCTATAAAACTATGCTTCTTTGGTGTGTTCATGACCCCTGGAGAAGCCTGTTGAAGAGTCTGGAGCATTCAGATAAGTAAAGGTTAAAAGATTTGACACCTTCAAATATCACTATTAGGTGCTTTATTGAAATATGTTTTTATGCAGTGATTCATCATAGGGCTCTGTCCTGCAAAGATAAGTTGACCATTACATTGACAACCATTGTGTAAATGTTGACTTGTATTATAGTCCATTTTCCTATGGAGAAAGTGCCATAATGCATTCAAAAACGTAGAAAAATATAGCAAACCTGCAAGTCATATTTGGTACTCAGATTTAAATGTGCAGACAGCTCTGACTTCCCCTGCTTTGAAAAGTTAAAAAATATCTAAGCACCTTCTCTCCTCCATTGATTAACAGGTAATCTGCTTTGAAATGGGAAGGACACTGTCTGTTCTTTCAATTTCCTGAACTTGGAGTTGCAAGCTAATGTGTTGATAGCTGTAGTGATTATGAATGCTTGGCTGAGTTCCAAAAGCTAAGGCTCTGTTGCCACAGCTGCTCAAAAGAATGACTGATGGTTTTGGAGATTGTTAAAAACATACTCTGCCTTTGATGTAGTTTCTAAGTACATCGTTTTTGTTTACATAACTTAATGGATGCTTAAGATCTGGAGTACAGTTTTTTATTCTTGAATGAGAATTTTATTAGATTGTCATTTAAATTAATTCCAATTGCTATTGCATGGTTCCTGAGGAATGTACATAGTAGATACTGGGTGAGTGGCTGTGGAGGATACATGGAGGGTGCATGAGGAGGCATGAAGGGTGGGTGGAGGGGGTGAAGGTTGAGATTTACGGGACAGCTAATCAATGTTGGGAGCCGGGCTGCTATCTCTGAGAACTGAGGTGGGCCTTCTAATTATTCGAGCTCTGCGCTCTGCAATCCATCACAGCCCCCAAACTACACTGCAAACTCGAACCCTGTGTGAAAATACTCAAATTCCAGTCAGTCAGTTATGAGTTGGACGTGTGTGTCAGAAGCCGCGAAGTGCCCAACTTGCAATTCCCTGTGCCTGCACAAAAGTCCGGGCCTTGTTCTCCTTATTTAAGGAAGGATATGCTTGCATTGGAGACGGTTCAGAGAAGGTTCACTAGGTTGATTCCTGGGATAAAGGGGCTGTTTTATGAGGAAAGCCTGAGCAGGTTGAGACTACACTCATTAGAGTTTAGAAGAATGAAAGGTGATCTTACTGAAACATATAAGATCTAAGGGGGCTTGACAGAAGAGATGCTGAGAGGATGTTTCCCCTCATGGGGAAATCTAGAACCAGGGGGCACAGTTTCAGATAAGAGGTCTCTCATTTAAGCAGGAAATGAGAAATGAATTTCCTCTCTGAGGATCATTAATCTTTGGAATTTTCTGTCGTAGAGAGCAATAGAGCCTGGGCCACTGAACGTATTCAAGATTGAGTTAGGCAGATTTTTGATCTAGAAGGGAGTCAAGGGTTATGGGGGACAGACAGGAAAGTGTATCTGAGGCCACAATCAGATCAGCTATGAGTTTTTTGAATGGCGGAGCAGTCTCAATGGGGCAAATGGCCGACTGCTCCCGTCCCTTATGTTCTTAAAACAAAAGATGGGTGAAGGGCAGATTTTAAGGGAAAGGCAAGACAATGGGGGAGCTGGCAAAGGCAGGAAGACCGTGGGTTTGAAAGTTAAAAAGCAAAAATAAAAGTGCTTTTGAAACACTGGGAAACAGTCTTTCTCTCAGCCTCCCGGAAACTGGCCATTCAGCTCCTTGCATTTCGCAAGACCTTGCAGAGAATCAAATGGCTTCTAACGTTTACCTGGACAGCTAGTGCAGCCACAGTGCCTTCGAAGCAATTACATTTCTGAGAGGCAGGAAGAGATTTTAAGTGCTTCTTCTGAAGCTTATTGTGCCCAGTTAGCTCATTTTCCTGCGGGCCATGACTGGATTCTTGCATAACACGAACAGGCTGACAGAGTCAGCAATTTATTTTCAAATGCAAGACAGGCCAGAAGTCTGTACAGTTAGACCTGTGATCATCTACATATCAGAACTTTTCTGTCAGCAGTTCTGCATCACTTGCAGCCTTTGAAACTGCATCTTCATCAAAGGAAATGATCCTCAGAAGATTAAAAGACTTAATGCAAAAAGTAACTCCCTAAATTGATTTTTATTCTATTAAAGAAGGCTCAGTGCTGATGACAAAAGCTGTTTCCCTGAGGAAACAATTATACTTTTTGTAAAGTGCAATTTTAATTTTATTTCAGAAATAAATTTCACTTAAAGAGGCCACAGTCCCTCCCCTATTCTACTATTTATTCCAGCACGGGCACGATGGGCTGATTAGCCACCTTCTGAGCGATGAGATTTTATAATTCCCTTTACCCTCTCCCTCTCCCCGTAGGGCTGTGCTTCCCAAACCGTTCCCCAGTGTGTTTTGTGTGCCCCAGCCAGCAAATTCAGGGGGTATGAGAGTTGTTGAGCACCTTCAGCTGTTCACTGGGGGTGTGGGGCTGGGGGGTTGGGAGCAGGCGCAAGTGAGGTTGAACGTGCTCAGAAGTGTTCAAACTGCGGAAGTTTTCTTTTCAAAAAAGGAGCACCTAACTTTTCCACAGCCTTAATTTGCAGCAGGAATCAGGCCTCAAAGATTTGTCCAATAGGCCAAGGCCACCACTGGGGGGAAAAAAAAATCAATGATTTAAAGGGACCTCGCAGCTTAGCACTCAGTCCGACTCCACAGCTCCCCATTGCTGCCTTGGAGCTCGCAACCCCATGGGGGGGGGGGTGGTGGGGGTGGTCATGACCCACAATTTGGGAAAACCTCACTCAAGGCGATCCCATAAAACCATAGAAGTTTACAGCCCAGGAACAAACAGTTCGGCTTGTTACAGCGCATTGTAGAGAAAGCTTTGACTAGTGACAGTAAAGGAGATTAACTCATCGTTCATCACATTGCTATTTGTAGGGCATTGCTGGCTACCATGCTTATCCCCATAACAACAGTGACTGCACATTAAAAGTAGCTCATTGTGTGAAACACTTTGAGCTGTTTCAACATGATAAGGCACTGAATAAATACATTAGCTCCACATGTAACCATCTGCATTTTTATTGAAGAATCCGGCGATGGAAGGTTAGCTAAATAGGAATCTATCCAGTCTCAATTCTGACTCTCAATACTGATTAATGACTCACTTGAAATAATTGCTTGTGTTAACATTAATGAGTTCATTTCTAATCTCACCCAGTTTTTAGACTTTGATCATTTCTTCCAAGCTTAATAATTCCCCATAACCTTTTGCCAACAAGAGATGTTTAAATAAACCACTGGACTCAAAGCAGAATGTCAGTGGTGGAGCAAGCATAGCATGAACATGAAATGGCTAACTTCAACCCTAATAGAATTTTGTCTGCAACTTAGTCATGGTACACGATTTGGGTGCTTTTGTGCTAATGGCAAATCCTCACTAAAATTTACTGGAGATTAATTATCAGGTGGATCCCTGGGAAGGGGAAATTGTGCCTGGTGTGGTAGCTGGCTGGACTTTCTTGATGCTATACTTTCTCGTGCTCATGTTGGTCAGCTTCCATTTCCTGAAATGTCCACTTTGTTAAGAAATTGATCTGAATACCAAGGCAAAAAGGGCAGATTGTAATGTCACCTCCCCTGGCAGAGGTATGTTCAAAGGCGGGAGGGTGAAGGATGGGGACCCCATCCTTCCTGCCTTCACCAGGTAAAGCTCCAGGTGGGAAGTGTGGAGGGCAGCCTTCCCGCACAGTGGTCAATTGAGGCCAGCAGCCAGCTAGGGACTCTCTATGCAGGAAAACCACCCAACTTTGCCTGCTGCTTAGGAGGGAGGGGTCCCATGTTCTCCGGCATGCTGTGCCTGATCAAGGGACCCAACAATGGGAAGGGGGGCCCACTGAAAGCCACCCCCTACTCTTCCTTCTGACCCCTTCTGCCAGTCTCTGACTGGCCAGCAGCTCTTGTTGTAGTATGTCTATAAGGAATGGCAGCATGTCATCACCAGAAGGGAAGTGTGTCATATGACCTAGTCACAGTTTCACTTTGGCCTGTGAGCATAACATGACACACAGCTTTGTTGTTGCTGTCTTCAAGCTTCCTACTCATGTATATCCATTCCCATATGCCTAGTCTAAATCAATGAACCCACAATATGTTTACACAATCCCTTATGAGAGATCGGTGCCTTTGCATCGTTTTAAAAACATGACAACTCTCGGGGCGGAATTTCCACCCTTCGTGGGGCTTCAATATGTTAGAAACTGGCTGCTATCCAGGTAAGTGCTTGATTGTCTAGTCATTGTCTTGGGCCTCCTGGAGGGAAATGAAGCGGGGTTCTCACCCATTCAACAACCGGTGGGCGGACGCCTGTCACACACATTAAATTCCACCTCAAGAGTAGGTATCAAGCACCAAAAACAACTTGCATTTATATAACACATTTAACATAGTAAAACACATATTAATGCTTCACAGGAGACATTATCAAATTAAATTTGACGCTGAACAACATAGGGAGATATTTGGACAGATGACCAAAAGCTTGGTAAAGCGGTAGGTTTTGAGGAACGTCTTAAAATTGAAGAAAGATTTATAGAGGTTTAGGGAGGGCATACCAGTGCTTAGGGTGTAGGCAGCTAAAGACACGTGGAGTGGTTAAAATTGGGGATGTGCAAGAGGTCAGAATTTAAGCAGCTCCTTTCTCAGAACTGTAGGACTGGAGGAGGTTGCAGGCATTGGGAGGGAGGAGGTCATGGAATGATCTGAAAGCAAGGATGAGAATTTTAAAAGTGAGGTTTGAAGAGAGTGGAAGTGAACAAAAGAGAAATGAAGAAGTGGTGGTCAGGTTGTGACTGGCTAAGGAATGATTTCTGACCTTTTCAACCTTGATCACCCTAACACTATTGATAATTTACAGCGACAGAAGGGAGAGTATGGAATATCCTCAACCTCAAAGGAGATCAGACTGGGATCAGGGAGATTTGTCAAGACACCTCAGAGTCTAACCCTGTGAAGTCTGAGACTTTGGGGAGTAATATAGGAGGATGTATATAATTGGAATAAAGACTTGGGAGGAGATGTAGAGTAAATGGTTAACATCAGGAGCATACATGATGTTGATATTAATCCTTATAATGATGTCAGATCACATGACTGAAATGTGAATGAGATCTGAAAGGAGGTGAAGCTCCAACCTCATGCAGAGGTCCAAATGTGTGAATGCTTGCAGTAAATAAAGAGTAATGGTTTATGAGGAAATACAGACTCGAGCAGCATACTTTGGGAGAATAGACAATCCCCAAAATACCTGTCCAGACCCCGACCACATAACGAAATGTTAATGAAACTCCTCCTTCCCTATGCCAGGGTCCCTCGTTTGGGCTGATAGGAAGGGGCCCCCAAGAAACTGCTGGCAAACCTGACGGGCACATTATTGAGTCTAATTGACACTCTGCCACCGAAGGCCAGGAATCCCTTGTCCGCTCATTCCGCTCTCCAAATTAATCGGGGAGGGGTCCCCCACTGCCAGGAGACTGAAGGGAGGTCCTCACCCACGTTAAGTGGACCTAGCTGCCCTGGTTCCTGCCAAAACACAGGCCGCATTCAATCCAGCCCATTGAGTCAAAGGCTGACACATTGGGGAAAATTGGCCGTAAAGTACTGAAATGTCAGCCTAAATTTTGTGCTCAAGTCTCGAGTGGGTCTTGAATCCACATTTTGACTCAGAAGGAGAGATTGCTAGCTACTGAGCCAAATCTAGCATCAATTGTACCAAAGTCACCCAACAATAAATTTTCCTGGGAACCATGGTCACTCTCCCTCCCAAAGGTGGCAGCCAACCGTAAGATTGGACGAGCAGCGAAAAATTTCTTCTAATTACCTTTTTAATGGCCTTAATAGGCCTCTTAATTGTCAGTAGTGTGCCTGACAACCAAAATATCACGCATCATTTTACCTTCAGTCGGCTGGGTGGATGCCCGTCCACCAGGCTAGAAATTCAGCCCTTTATATTTGCCGAATGCTAAATTTCTCCATTCCATGATAACAAATTTCATAGAGTTTTAAAAGAATAAAAGTTATTTTTTTAAAGAAAGCATTAGAATATTTTAACTTCTCCCTTAACCCCATGTATATTATATTCGTTCATGGGATTTGGGCATCACTGGCTAGGCCAGCATTTTTTGCCTATCCCTAATTGCCCTTGTTCAGAGAACATTTTAAGGGTGAACCACAATGCTGTGGGTCTGGAGTCACATGTAGGCCAGGCCAGGTAAGGACAGCAGATTTCCTTCCCTAAAGAGACATTGGTGAACCAGATGGGTTTTGCAACAATCAACAATGGTCATCATCAGACTTTTAATTCCAGATTTTTATTAAATTGAAATCTCACCAACTGCCTTGGTGGGATTCAAACCCAGGTCCCCAGAGCATTACCCTGGGTTTCTTTAACACTAGCCCAATGACAATACCACTATGCCACCCCTCCCTTATATGTCCCAATCTCTATTTTGCTCCCCGCAAGATTAGAAAAGGTGAATGTTAAAATCTGCTTGCTACTTCCTTTGTTTGCTGTCTATGAGAATTCTTCAATATGCTGAGCCTATTTGATGATATCACCTTTTCTGGATGACAGAAAGCCACTATAGGCTGGAGTGTAAATGAAATTAACATTGTGAAGGTGAAATCCATGCCACAGAGCTAACTAGATCTTCGTGGGCAGCTTTCTTCAAGGTTAATGATGTTACTTTTAGTCCCCAGTCAAGATCTGCCAATTTGTTATGATCTGGGATGAGATACCCCAAATTGTTAACTTCCCAAATCGGACCCCAATTTGTTATGCTCCTGACTGAGGAGGAATGAGCTGGCTCTCCTTTATTCAATCGCTTGGTTGGTCGCAACAACATTTAATTTAAAAGGGATCCCTTCCCTCGCAGATAGCTTTTCCCAGTCCAAATGTATTTATGTTTTAGAAGGATTCAATTTAACTAGGCTTTCTTCAGTCAAAAAAGAGTACATTTATTAGTTACTAAAAAAACACGAGAAAAAAAAATCAAAACGCAACACGTATGCACACAGATCAGAAATGAGAAGTTGAGTCCAAAAAATAAAAAATGATATACAAATCAGCCTTTGGCTTGTCCATGAGGAGTAGAGGGAGAAATGTTGTGGCTGTTAAGTTGGGCGATCCTGGTAGAACTGACTTTGACAGGTGAGCAGTTGGTTTGGAGACACTTGGTTCTGCAGGTTAGTTAAAGGAGTTGTCCTGTTTCCTTTTTGCTGACTCGCCTCCAACCACAGAGAGAGATTTTTACCTGCAAGCTACAGGGATGCCTAGTTGCTGTTCTTCTGCTGTGACCTTCACAGCACATGCTAGCACACAGATCAGGTTTGCAGCTGGCTTTTTAACCCATTCCTTTGTGTATTCCTGGAAGGGAAAAGACAAACATGCCCAGAATCTGCTTTCTTTCAACTCAGATCATTTCCACATTCTGAGCTATAACTCAACAGGAGATGCTTTCTGCTGAGATGTGTTAATCAGTCTCCATTGTCTCCACAATCACAGAAGATTAAAGTTCATCTTTTGTATTGCATCTCTTCCTTTCAAGTGTCACTATCTGAAGTTAGCCTTGACACCTTTTTAGGCACAACATTCCAGGGCCTCTCTGGACTAGTCGGTTAGGTATAATCCACATAGGAATTTTCCAGAAAGTGGTTACTTTACGGTCTCAGCCAACTTTTGATTGTATGTCCTTTTTCAAAAAACACAAGTCTTCCTCAAAGAAATTCAATATGCCTGTAAGTCAATCGGGGCTATGATCCGCTGTCATGATAATTACAAGTATCACCACTTTGCCACGGACTGCAAAATCCAGATCATTATCTAAATTTTTGTTTGAGGGAGCTTGCTGTACTACACCTAGCTGCCAGGTTTTCTATATTACATTCTTGACTACACTTCAATAAGCACGTCATTTGCTATAAAGCACTTTCAGGTATCCCAAGGTCATAAAAAGGTACTATATCAATGCAAGTCCTTTTCTTTTTCTTTCAGCTAGCATTGCTAGAGCCTGGTAGGGGAGCCTGCTTGTACACCTCTAGAGGTCAGTACACCTCATTTCACCAGACATACCACACATCAAATCCCCACCAAGCTTTCGGGCAGTAGGAAGTACAAACATGGCTCCAGTGCAAGGGGACCATGTTGGCCGGACTCAGATTCCGTCCCACACAAAGTCCTCCAGCAGCTCCCAGCAAAGCCTGGGACCTGGTGCATCAGGGCTTTGTGCTGCACTCCCACCAGACTCATGGTAGGAGTTGACAGGGCCCTCAACCGTGTCTGGCCCATCTCCCGCGCATCCACCCTCACATCTTCTTCTCCCTCCCAGAAACATGATAGGGTACCCCTTGTCCTCACTTATCACCCCGCCAGCCTCCGCACTGAAAGGATCATCCTCCGCCATTTCTGCTAACTCCAGCATGATGCCACCATCAAACACATCTTCCATTCACCCCCACCCCCGGCGGCATTCCATAGGGATCATTCCCTGCATCACCCCCTACACCTCAAACCCCTCCCCACGGCACCTTCCCATGCAACCGCAGAAGGTGCACCACTTGCCCCTTTACTTCCCCTCTCCTCACCATCCAAGGGCCCAAACATTCCTTTCAAGTGAAGCAGCATTTCACTTGCACTTCCCTCAACTTAATCTACTGCATTCGCCGCTCCCAATGCGGTTTCCACTACATTGGAGAGACCAAACGCAGACTGGGTGACCTCTTTGCAGAACACCTTCGGTCTGTCCACAAGCATTACCCACACCTCCCTGCCGCTTGCCATTTCAATACTCCACCCTGCTCTCGTGTCCACACGTCCGTCCTTGGTTTGCTGCATTGTTCCAGTGGAGCTCAATGCAAACTGGAGTAACTGCACCTCATCTTCCAACTAGGCACTTTACAGCCTTCCAGACTGAATATTGAGCTCAACAATTTTAGATCATGAACTCTCCCTTCCATCCCCACCCCCTTTCCAATTTTCGCCCTCCTTTTTGTTTTTTCCAATAATTTATATAGATTTTTCTTTTCCCACCTATTTCCATTATTTTTAAATGTATTTCCATCTATTGTTTTATCTCTACCTTTTAGCCTTTTTCGATTCCTTCACCCCACTCCCACTAGGGCTATCTGTACCTTGCTCGGCCTGCTTTCTACCCTTAATTAGCACATTCCTTTAGATAATATCACCACCTTCAATACCTCTTTGTCCTTTTGTCTGTGACATTTTTTGGTTATCTCCACCTATCACTGGCCCTCTATCCAGCTCTTCTTGTCCCACCCCCCACCCCCCCTTAAACGAGCTTATATTTCACCTCTTTTCTATTTTTCTTTAGTTCTGTTGAAGAGTCACGTGGACTCAAAACTTTAACTGTGTTCCTCTCTGCAGATGCAGCCAGACCTGCTGAGTTTTTCCAGGTATTTTTGTTTTTGTTTTGGATTTCCAGCATCCGGAGTTTTTTGCTTTTACCTTAGTGTTTAAATGACTGCTACTTCTCTTCAAGGAATGCCTACCTTGAAGATGTTTTGCTCTTCTTTCCGTCAGGATTTTCGTATCTCTCTTTTGCCTTGTTCACCTTCATTGCTTTCCATTTCTCTCCTGGTGTTTGACAAGGTGTTTACTAAAACTCACTTTCACAGCCGTCTTTCCTTCCTCAGTGAATGTCTCCGTCTCTGACTTACCCCACGTGGATTTCAACTGAAGTTCCAACCCTCAAGTTTCGAACCCACCCAGGATTATAGGTATAAAAACAAAAAACTGCGGATGCTGGAAATCCAAAACAAAAACAGAATTACCTGGAAAAACTCAGCAGGTCTGGCAGCATCAGCGGAGAAGAAAGTTCTGTCGAAGGGTCATGAGGACTCGAAACGTCAACTCTTTTCTTCTCCGCCGATGCTGCCAGACCTGCTGAGTTTTTCCAGGTAATTCTGTTTTTGTTTAGGATTACAGGTATCTCCGGGACATATAACGCTCCTCGGATTGCTGTTCTCGTCGCATTCTGGGATCCACACTCAGTGCCATGCGCCGTCATATGAACACACTCGACCACTCCCTCTAGCAGCACCGCCACACTCTTTTTCAAAGCTGTGCGTGCCCCCAGTTTCATTTTATTCTTCGTCTCATCCAACGCCTCAACAAGAAATTTTGTCTCTTTCTCTCAAGTGCTAAGGAACACAAGCTCCAACAACTCATCGACACCAACACCCATCTAGGACCCTGCACCCCTGCCTGTTCCTCCGTCCCCACCCCATCTTCCAATCCCAGCCCCGGCCGTGTATTCACCATACCCCCCCCGACCTTCACCTCTCCGACGCTGAATGTTCAATGCTCAGCAAAGGACTTAGTTTCATACCCTTACGCCCTCATCTCAATGAATTTTGGGCTCAGCACGATGCTGAACTCTTCTTCCGCCGCCTTCGTCTCCGTGCTCACTTCTTTGGGCAGGAGTCCTCACCCCGTTCAACGGATCCTTTTACCCACCTCCAATATTGTTCCTCCACCTGGACCCCTCCCTCCGGATTCTTACCTTCTCTTGATCTTTTCATTGAGAACTGTTGGCATGATATTAGTCGTCTCAATTTTTCTGCTCATCTCACCCATTCAAACCTGTCTCTCTCTGAACTTGCTGCATTCCATTCTCTCAGGTCCAACCCCAACATTGTCATCAAACCCGCTGACAAGGGTGGTGCTGTTGTTGTCTGGCGCACTGACCTCTACCTCGCGGAGGCTGAGCGTCAACTCACAGACACTTCCTCCTACATCTCCCTGGACCATGACCCCACCACTGAACATCAAGCCATTGTTTCCAGGACTGTCACTGACCTCATCTCCTCTGGGGAACTTCCCTCCACAGCTTCCAACCTCATAGTCTCCCAACCTCGGATGACCCGCTTCTACCTCCTACTCAAAATCCACAAACAGGACTGTCCCGGCAGACCGATCATGACAGTCTGTTCCTGCCCGCACAGAACTCACTTCTTGCTATCTTGACTCCATTCTCTCTCCCCTTGTCCAGTCCCTTCCCACTTACATCTGTGATTCCTCTGACACCCTACATCATATCAACAATTTCCAGTTCCCTGGCCCCAACCGCCTCCTCTTCACCATGGATGTCCAATCCATCTACACCTCCATCCCCCACCAGGATGGTCTGAGGGCCCTTAGCTTCTTCCTCGAACAGAGGCCCGATCAATCCCCATCCACCACTACTCTCCTCCATCTGGCTGAACTTGTTCTCACACTGAACAATTTCTCCTTAAACTTCTCTCACTTCCTCCAAATAAAAGGTGTGGCTATGGGTACCCGCATGGGCCCCAGCTATCCCTGTCTCTTTATGGGGTATGTGGAACATTCTTTGTTCCAGTTCTACTCCGGTACCCTTCCACAACTCTTTCTCCGGTACATCGATGACTGCTTCGGTGCTGCTTCATGCTCTCGTCTGGACCTGGAAAAATTTATTAATTTTTCTAATTTCCACCCCTCCATCATTTTCACATGCTCCATCTCTGACACTTCCCTTCCCTTCCTTGACCTCTCTGTCTCAATTTCTGGTGATAGACTGTCCACCAATATCCATTACAAGCCTACCGACTCCCACAGCTACCTCGACTACTGCTCCTCACACCCCGCTTCCTGTAAGGACCTCATCCCATTCTCTCAGTTCCTTTGCCTCCATCGCATCTGTTCTGATGATGCCACTTTCAAAAACAGTTCTTCTGACATGTCCTCCTTTTTCCTTAACCGAGGTTTTCCACCCACGTTGGTTGACAGGGCCCTCAACCATGTCCGGCCCATCTCCCACGTATCCGCCCTCACACCTACTTCTCCCCCCCAGAAACATGATAGGGTCCCCCTTGTCCTCACTTATCACCCCACCTTCCTCCACATTCAAAGGATCATCCTCCGCCATTTCCGCCAACTCCAGCATGATGCCACCACCAAACACATCTTCCCTTCACCCCCCCCCCACCCCGGCGGCATTCCATAGGGATCGTTCCCTCCGTGACACCCTGATTCACTCCTCCATCACCCCCTACACCTCAACCCCCTCCCCACGGCACCTTCCCATGCAACCGTACAAGGTGCACCATCTGCCCCTTTACTTACCCTCTCCTCACCATCCAAGGGCCCAGACACTCCTTTCAAGTGAAGCAGCATTTCACTTGCGCTTCCCTCAATTTAGTCTACTGCATTCGTTACTCCCAGTGCAGTTTCCTCTACATTGGAGAGACCAAACGCAGACTGGGTGACTGCTTTGCACAACACCTTCAGTCTGTCCGCAATCATTACCCAGACCTCCCTGTTGCTTGCCATTTTAACACTCCACCCTGCTCTCATGCCCACATGTCCGTCCTTGGCTTGCTGCATTGTTCCAATGAAGCTCAACGCAAACTGGAGGATAGCACCTCATCTTCCGACTAGGCACTTTACAGCCTTCCGGACTGAATACTGAATTCAACAATTTTAGATCATGAACTCTCTTCTCCATCCCCACCCCCTTTCCAATTTTCCCCCTCCTTTTTGTTTTTTCCAATAATTTATATAGATTTTTCTTTTCCCACCTATTTCCAATATCTTTAAATGTATTTCCATCCATTGTTTTACCTCTACTTTTTAGCCTTTCTCAATTCCTTCACCCCACCCCACCCCCACTAGGGCTATCTGTACCTTGCTCGGCCTGCTTTCTACCCTTAATTAGCACATTCCTTTAGATAATATCATCACCTTCAACACCTCTTTGTCCTTTTGTCTGTGACATCTTTTGGTTATCTCCACCTATCACTGCCCCTCTATCCAGCTCTTCTTGTCCCATCCCACCCCCCTTTTAAACCAGCTTATATTTCACCTCTTTTCTATTTTTCCTTAGTTCTGTTGAAGAATCATGTGGACTTGAAATGTTAACTGTGTTCCTCTCTGCAGATGCTGCCAGACCTGCTGAGTTTTTCCAGGTATTTTTGTTTTGTTTTGGATTTCCAGTATCCGGAGTTCTTTGCTTTTATCATGGTAGGAGTGGTCTGGAAGGTTGGTACAGCGTGAGGTATTTGCTTCCTTGATTTTTGGATCATGTGCCTTGGGCTGAATTTTCACTGCCAGTGCTCCCGGCAGACCTACAGGCCCTCCCTGCCAGCCTGGGTGGGGTATAGCCAAAGACCACCTTGTAGAGGGATTTCACCAACTGCACAGCCCCATCCGCACCCCCCCCCCCACCCTACACACACACACACACACACACACACACACACACACACACACACTACCTCAACTCCTATCCATCGTGGTGGCATGACTGCTTTTCCTGTTTCTTAATTAAAGTTTTTAAAAAGTGGCAGAGAGGGGACTTCCTTATGTAACCTTCCAGCTACTTACCTTGCACTGCCTCTGATTAGGTCTCCAGCTTCGAGAGCCTGCCCACCACCCTTAATTGGACATGGAAGCCATCTCCATGACAATTAAGAGCTCGCCCATGTGAAAATTTCATCTTTAATCAGCTTCCCCCGGAGGCAGGTTTCTGACCCAAAAACAAACCCGGCTCCTGCTTCTCACCCCAATGGTGTATTCAGCCTCCTATTTCAGCCTTAATGCGTTTAAGTGTGAAAAACAATTAATGGAGCTGGACAGCCGTTTGTACAGTGGGTGATGAGTCAGTCTACTCACGTCTGGAGTCTAAGGTCAGATCCAGCCAAGATTGACAGGCTTTCTTGCAGGTGGGTGTGAACCTGCCACATTTAATGAACCAGTGTGAATGATGACCCATGTCCCAGGGGCTCACATCTACAGGAAAAAATCTCATTCATACAGAGATTGTTGGTGTGGGAAATAGACAACAACAACTACAAAAATTCACACTGGCGGTGCATAGTCTGAGGCTGACCTACTCTGATGTCTATGACAGAACACCTTAACTATAGCAAGCTTGCTACAAGCCTCTGGCAATCAAAAACTAAATCAAATGGATGTGTACTTAGTCCTTCCATTAGTGAACACTAGCTGTAGCCATGGCAACACCCTCACCATGGCTGCCCCCGGCAATACTTCTAAAGCACTGGAGGTCTGCAGGTGATATTTCTGGTTGCAGCATTGAGAAATGACTGAAGAAAAGGTGGAAGCTCAAAGGGTGTCACGTGGAATATACCAGCAGACAGAAATTAAACTACATTAATCCTCAATAGGAAAAATATAAACCTCACAATGGGTAGGAACCACAATCCGCTCTCTTGTAAAGGGGTCAGACGGGTTTATAGAGTTGGGTGCATGCTACCTTATGTGTAGTACAGATGCTTTTGATTAGCAGACCATTTACGCAATTTAAAATGCAACTTATTCTTTCTCTTTTGTCCTTACTCCCCACTGAGCTTCTCCCTCTTCTTCAGTCTCACACTATTTCTCTCTCTCTCTCTCTCTGTTTCATCATTTTTACTCACTTCCTTGCTCTCTCTCCCTCTATTAGTCTCTCTCTTTCATTCTCAGTTTTACCTTTCTATCCTTGTGTTGTTATGATGATATAAAGGCATCAATCTTTCATAAGGGATTGGGTAAACACATTGTGGGTTCATTTATTGAGACTCGGCACATGGGAACATTTATACATAGGTAGAAAGCTTGAAGAAATCAGCAGCAGAGCTGTGAGCTATGTGCTCTACTCAAAGGCAAAAGTGAAACAGAAACTGGATCGCATGAGACACTTCCTTTCTAGTGATGTCATGCTACATTAGGCCTTAATGGTATTTTACAACAGTCCCTTGCTTTTTAAAAATACTTCCTCCCCTTCTAAGAAGTATAACTAATTACAATACATGTTCATGTTTAGTTACCATCATTTAATCTGTATAGAATAGATGAATCTATGAGTCTTTAAAGCATAGAAGTAATCTGCTGGTATGCCCAGATCTTGTATTGGTTACCTTGTCTGGAGGTGTCTTTAATTGCTCACAGTGATCAGTGGGATTATCATTCTTGGATGTTGTTCCTGGTTTCATTCAGGATCTTGTTCTAGATGCAATAAGACTGCATGATGGTTGAGGAGCTGGAATAGATCTGTATTGTCCTTGGTTATGCCTCACCATTGTGCCTTTGTGTGTAATGACTACATAGGAACTTGGTTCCGAACAAATCCCTGTCACCTCGGCTGGTTGCCATGCACCTTAGTGTGATCCTGGATGCTCAACTGTAAACTTGGCAATTCGGTACCTACAATTTTATCATGCATATTAGACATCCTCTCTCGCAGTTTTAAAAATTGCTCCCTAGTCTCTGAGAGAGCAGAATGGGTAAGAAGGTAGGTAGATTGGAATGTGTTGGTCTGCCAAACATGAGCTCTGCTGGTGATGGAATAGTTGTAATTAAAGGTGTCACTCTCAGATGCTTGCTTTGTCTGCAAATGAGAATTAGGGATTCCACTGTGGGAATCATTTGTTCAGCTAAGCCATTACATCTAGGTTAATGAGGAGAAAAAGTAGTGTGATCGATATTCCACTTCTCACACATATTCTGAAATGGCTTACGAACTGTCAAAGGCCTATTGAGGCTACTAAAAACATAACTTAAATGATTAATGGACCTGCCTGTCAAAACTTAAGGTTGGCAGGCAGGCCAAAGAGCCCAGGCAGCCTTCAGAAATAACATGAAACCTCATCCATGAGCAGGATGAAATTTCATGAGGGTATTAAAATTTGTATAAAATGTTTAAATAAAAGAAATTGACATGTCGCAGCCCATGTGACAATGTCACATGAAGGGACATGTCAGGAATATTTTTTTCTGTCTTTAATTAAAGTTTGAATCTTGAGCCAATCTCCCTGAGGCAGCACTTTTCTTCAGGGAGATCTGTGCACTTTTCCATGCACGTGTGCGAAAGAGCACACTCCCAGCTCAGGGAATCCACCACCCCCCCCCACCACCCCCCTCCCGCATAGGGAGAGCATAGCGCTCCTGCCCCTTAATTGGCCCGCCCACGTAAAATGGCGCCGAGCTCCCCGACTGGGAGCATTGATCGGGAACCCGCCCGCTTGCGCCCACTCCCACACAACACCCCCTGACAGCGGGGAAAATGCTGCCCCATAGTTCTGTACGTTGTTTAAACATTCTGAGTTTGGATAGTAGGTCAGCTGCATCTCAATTCAAACTGGGTCATTTTGTGGACATTTTGAGAAATTTCCTTTGACCTTCCTTCTCCTATGGCCCTGGGATGAGTGTCACTTTAGCCGCTTTTGTGTGCTTTTCCGAAACTCCGCCCATTATAATCGTAACCTTCTCTGGCCCAATTTTTATGACTTTTTTTTTTGTTTGACTCTCGCTTGCTCACTCTGGTCACTCACTTTTCCAGGCTGAGCTAACCCAGTGCTGGCTCTCTCAATGCATTGTGCTCTTCAATCTCATCAGGAGGGATCTATCTGCTTACCAGCTCTTTATCTGAGCACTGTGTGTCCAAAGCTTTTCTGTGCAGTCACCACACTGCGATTTCAACACTCTCCGACTCTGCAACTCTGTTGCACTGTGATTAAAACGATGAGGGTCGTCTCATGCCATGTAACATGTTCATGTACCTGTACTTAATTTCGCTGACAGGCTGTTTGACCACTGCTGAATATCATGTTGTGTAGTTATAATGATATAAAGGCACCGATCACTCATAAGGGATTGTGTAAACATGTTGTGGTTTCATTTATTGAAACTAGGCACATGGGAAGACATCAGCAACAGAACATGTGCTGTGTACTCTGCTCACAGGCAAAAGTGAAACTAAAAACTTGATTGCATGATACACTTCCCTTCTGGTGATGTCATACTGTTTTCCTTTAAAAGGCATATTATAACAATCCTCAGTTTCTCTCTCACTTTCTTTCCTCTTTCTCACTTTCTTTCTTTCACTTTTGCAGACCCACTCCTTTTGCAGCGGCATAAAGCTGCTTGCTCCTACAATTAAATAAAAAGACTTGCATTGATAAAGTGCTTTTCAAGACCAATGGACATCTCAAAATGTTTTCCAGCCAGTGAACTACTTTTGAAATACAGTAACTGTTGTAATGTAGGAAAAACAACAGCTAATTTGCACACAGCAAACTTCCACAAATAACGTGATAGTGTTGATTGAGGGATAAATTTTAGCCAGGCTGCAGGGGATAACTCATCCCTTGCTTTTTTATCAAAAACTGCCACACTCACCCTAAGCCGGCAGATGGGGCCTCAGCTTAATATTTCATCTGAAAGACAGCACCTCTGACAGTGCATCGCTCCTTCAGTGGTGCATTTAAGTGTCAGCTTTAACTTTTGTGCTCCAGCTTGGAGCGGGACTTGCATCTGGAACATTATAATTGAAAGGCAAGAGTGCTACCTCTTATACCAAGCCATGGTTAACACCTAATTGGGGAGATGTATTGCAACAAGGGACAATGTGTAGAGCCATGCAATTTTACTTGATGTGGCTGTGTGAGCTTCGCTCTGCAACATAATTGAGGAACCCCAAATTTGGCAGCATCTTGATGTGCATTCTTATATTTTGATGTTTAGTACCAATTAGTTAGTCCTCTGTCAATTTGTGGATTAGCTGCAGCAGGTAATAATATATATTTAGCCATCTGCTGCTAAGATATTACAATAGCTCCAGCTGTTCATGACAGAAGTCCAGCTGGAAGGGTAATGGTTGCATTTTCTGTCAGAAGTCTTTACCACTTATTATGTAGCGTATAAGTATTGCGCGGTGTCCCTCATATGACATTGCGACACTCCAGAGCAGAACATACACAGTTATGTCTGCAAATAACGGAGAAAAGACAATTTGATCTTTTGGACTTAAATCCTTCATCAAAACTGAGGTGGCAGTTAAGATTTAAGGAGGCAAGGGCAGATTTTAGTGCATCATCTCCTTCAATTGTATTTATTTCACTGTTTTTTGTATTATTTATCACCAAAGCTTTTAATGCAGTTCTCAAACAAAATATTGTTCCAGTTCTTTTGATGAAGGAGCTTATCTTTGGGAGCAATTGTATATTTCCAGTGTCAAAGTCTGAAAAGCACAAAATGCAATTAAGAAAAACATACAGCAATGGAGTACAAGAGCTGACTTTAGGAACACACATTATAGTGGGCAATTCACATTGGCAAATTGCAGACAAACCTTCCACCATTTCCTAATTTGCACTCCCATTGGCCGAGATCACACGCTTGCAGTGCAGAATTTCTAACACCCTGCAAATCCTCTTCACAAAATAGTTTCCCCTAATGGGTAACCACACCATCTGGGCTATAACTAGGGCAAGGCATATTGCTACATATTCTGCTCGTGGCCTGTGCTGACAACTTATTTCAGCCAGGGATGCATACTAACTTCAATACCCCTTGAGCTAAGAGAGGAGGAAAAACAAACCCCCAGTCAGGAATACTGCCTGACCATTACCCAGGGACTTGGGCTGCACTGGTAAGGATCAGGGTAAGAATCAACCTCTCAACGAGAAAGACGTTGGTTCAAGTCTCACTCCATAGGCTTGTAGAGTCGAGGGTTAACATCAAGAGCATCTGGTATTGATGTAACTACGACACAATGTCACATGACTAAAAGACTGAGATCTCATAGGAAGCAGAAGTACAACCTCAGGTAGAGCACTGAGGTGTATATAGATCTGTAAATAAACAAGAATGTTTTTTGTGAATAACAGTCTATGGTGGCATTCTTAGGGTAACAGGCAAACCCTAAAGAAACCCCATTTAGACCCTGATTTCAATGCACAACATGATGGCAGCGGGGGTGGCAGTGAACAGAGCATAAAGACCAAAAGAACTCCAAGAGAAGACTGCAGACCTGAAAGATCTACAAACCATAGAAAAAGGGCAAGGAGAAAAAAGATTGAAGACTCACCTGAGCATCATGGGTGCTGCAGATGCAAGGAGACACACAGACCAGGAGCCCACACAGCAGTGAGTACAGATGACAGTCTACAAGCCAAACTGCTGAGGCAGCAACCGATTCAGAGCTTAAGGCAAGCATAAAGTCTTCATTGCTACTCCAAGACCCTTTCTGAAGTGCTGAAGGCTCACAACAGGCTCAACACTGGCACAATTGGAGGAAGCAATTCTCCAGATACAGAACAGCTTCAGGTTTGCATGAGAAGGACCAGAAGGATCAGGTCAGCATTTTACTCTATGCAGTATGGACCATAGCAAATAATGTTATTGCAAGACAGGGCATCGATGCGGCTTTGAGCTCATATGAGGAAATCCTCCAGGCATTCTATTAAAGCTAGATACTGGCGCAGGTGTTTCAATATTATCTGATGAAGTAAATTAACCGTCATTTTCCATCCAGTTGCAAGGTCCAGAAGGGACTACACCAAAAACAAATGGCCAACATTTGACAAGATTAAGATATAAGGATAAAAAAATTATTGAACCCCTGTAAGTGATACAGAACTAGGAGTCACCATTATTGAGCAGAGAAGCATGCTTCTCTGAGAAGCAGGCTGATTTACAAGGTTGATGAAATTGTTGATCAGTAGTCCAGTATTGTATTCAGAAATGAATTTCCATCCCTATTTTCAGGTTTGTAAAGCTGAAATCAGAATATCTTGTAACCCTAAGGGCAGATGCAAAACCTATCTGTCTCTTTACAGTGAGGAAGATCCCTCATCCACTCTTAGACAAAGTCAAGAACGAGATTGAACACAGAATACGACAATGGGTCATCTCTCCAGTATCCATACTGACAGAGTGGTGTTCTGGAATGGCCACAGTAAGAAAGCCTAATGGTTCAATTAGAATCTATGGAGGCTTCATTCAATTAAACAAGTCAGTAGAGCATGAGATCCACCCAATGGCATCACTGGATGAAAGTCTTGCCAAATAAGCAAAAAATACCATCTTCACAAAATTGGATGCTAACAGTGGCTTTTGCAGATGCTTCTGGGCAAAACATAATCCAGATTGTTAACTATTTTTATCACCCATTTTGTTATTATTGCTTTAACATTATTCACAATTGCTTCTGCACCTGAGATATTCCAAAGGGCAATGCCGCAGATCCTGGAAGGCCTGGAAGGAGTAATATGCCATATGGATGACATATGGTGCAAGGCTAATCGAGGGAAGAACATGACCGTCGAGTGAGAACAGTTACAAGAAGCAGGCTTGACATTAAATGCAAAATGTGAATTTGCAAAGCCTATGATAAAACTCTTAGGGCACATTGTGCAAGCATCAGGAATTACGGCAGACCCACAAACAACCAAGGTGATTAGAGAGCCCATAGCCTACAAACATCAGAGTTAGAAAGGTTCCTCGGGATACCAAACTTGATGGAAATCTACAAGCCTTGACGACAGCTGGCGAGACAAGGTCAACAGTGGTGTTGGAACATGGACCAGCAAAATGCTTTTGATGATCAAAAGTCTCTTAATTTCACCAGAAATTCTAATGCACTATGATCCAGAGTTGCTAACAATTGTACCAGCGGACGCATCATCTTCAGACTTGGGCACAGTGTTGTTTCAAGTTCTAAAAGATGAACAAAGTAGATCAGTTTATTATGCATCAAGATCTCTCATGGAAATTTAAGAAGTGCCCAACCATTGAGAAAGAAATATTAGCAGCCACACGGGCCTGCGAGAAGTTCTCTGGTTTATGCCATGGGGTTAAGGTTTAAAATTGAAACCGACCACAAACCTTTGGTCACTCTTCTTAAACTAGAGTAAATTGCAAAAATACTGCCTAGAATTCAACACTGGAGATTGAGACTCATGAGATACGGTTCGGTTACTGAGTACGTTCAAGAGAAGTACCAGATGACAGCAAATGCGTTATGAAAAATACCCGTGAAAGCTGTAAGATTAAAATTTTATTGAGGAAGAGGATGCATGTACTTCCACTCATTCTCAGCTTATCAACCATGGAAAAGAGATTACAAGAGATTAAGCAAGATAAATAACAGAAAGACAAATGCATACAAATAAAGATGGACGGACTATACCTCTAACAACCCAGTACTTCATCAATACTTTGAACAGAGAAAACACCTTACAATCATTGATAATTTCTTAGTTATTAATGACAGACTAGTCAACCCTAAAACACTTTGGCCCATAGTTTCTAAGCTTCAAGGCATTGTGTCTGCGGGTACCCCAAAGGTGCACCAGGGAATGCCCTGCCACCACCCTCCCCACCCCATCCCAGAATTTCCCAGGTGAGGATTGCATGGCAATTGCCTAGGAAGTTCAAATTTCTGATGCCCTGCAATGGAAACCATCTGAAAATGTGATTCAAATCACAAACGTCAGATGGTCCTGACTGTGTTACCTCAATAGTTACTCAAACAGTTAGAAGAATTAAAACCACTTCTGCTGGGTAATTGTGTTGACTTCCCCAGGCCTCCACCCCCCACAGGACCCTGACTACATCCTGCCCCCGCTACACCCCCTGACTCAACAGGGGACACCCTCAACCCACCAAAACTCCCCATAGGATGAGCCCACCATCCATGAGACACCCCCAACCCCACACAGGACCCCCTGACCCCCCCTCCACCCATGGGACTCCCCAACCCCTCAATGACCCAATGGGAGCTCCCAACTGACACCTCCTCGACTGACACCCTCAACTGCCCCCGTCCCTGACTGACAGCTCCCGCTAGAAAAGGGGCATCATTTACTTACTTTTGACTCCACAGCCCTTGCTGGTAGGCCCCAGGAGTGCACTGCACTGCATGGATCTCGCCCAGCCTGAGTTGGAAGATTGGGCGAGTTAGGAATGCCTGGATTTGAAAGTTAAAAATTACAAGCAGGTTGGCAGTCCAACTCAATTGCCTTTTGACTTGACATTCTTCAGAAAATCCATCAAGGTCACTTGGGAATATTGAAATGCCAAGCAAGAGCCCAGCAGTCAGTCTGGTGGCCAGGCATGAGTTAACCCTGAATTTCCCTACCTGTGCAGTGAATAACCAACAACAGAGTGAACTACTGGCACCCTCCACTTTTCCTCCAAGGCCATGGCAGTGCCTGAGAATGGATTTATTTGAGTTCAAAGGCAAAGTTTTCATCATTGTCATTGATTACTACTCCAGATGGTTCGAAGTGTGTAGACTGCACAGCACCATGGCAGGGGCAGTCACCACATCGCTAAGAAGAATCTTTGTGACACATGGCATCCTGGACGCTGTGGTGTCAGGCAATAGCCTTCAGTTTGATAATGAACTGTTCCAAACCTGGCACAGGAATATGGTTTCATGCATGTGACTAGTTCACCTCAATATCCTCAGTTGAACAGAAAAGCAGAAAGAGGAGTTTGAACAAACAATGAAAAGGAAGGAAGATATTAACTTAGGCCTTCTTAACTACAGAACCTCATCACGAAAAAATGGGTCCTCACCATCAGAACTGTTGATGTTGCTGCAAACACAACTTCCAGCTCTAGAACAAACGCTACAACCTAACATTAACTCAGATGATCGTGAGAAAGTTAGGAAGTGTGAGGAGCAACAAGGAGACAGTCAAACTCGTAATTTCAACTTCAGGCAGAGATTACGGGGCTTGAAAGTACTACATCCCAGGGAGTGAGTGTGGATATGAGATCAACAGAAAGAAGGCATTGTAATAGAAAGAGTTCCACAGCTAAGAGCTTATAAAATTGAGATGGACCAGAGAAATATCAGAAGGAACTGAAGAGCCTTGATAACATTGGGAGGGAAACCAATGGAATCTTGGACATTCTATTTAGATCTGGATGAGACAAGAAGCCATAAATAAGCAGAAACTCTACAAGCACCCAGGTGGTAACCACGTCTATCGAATGATGAGAGAGTGCAGTTCATCCTCAACCTCAAAAAAGTGAAATCAGGATCCGATCAGGGAGATTGGTCAAGGTGCTACAGAGACTAACCCTGTGAAGTCTGAGGGGGGAATCACCCCAGATTTACACTAAGTGCGCTAGATGGTGTGAAAAACAACATTTTATTCATCAGCCGCAATGGCAGGCTTTTACAACATATCATCCGCTTCCCGCCTCATTAATTTTGCAGCCACAGGAAACACGCCATCTTGCTGGCAGACAGCTTCTGAATCACCTGCCAAACTGTTACCTCACTGTTTCCTCACTCTTGGTGCCATATCTAAACTGCAGCTGCCCACACAGTTCTCAATGTTTGCAGCTCAGTACTGCTCCAGTGAAGACATGGCCCTGAGAGCCAAAAAGTGTTCAGTGACCCATCACTGGAATGCCTTTTGGAGGCCATCGTGATGTCCACCACCCCGGCTCTGGCCGCAGGAAGTCCAGTAATCTCACCACTCCGGCTTGGGAGGTAGCGGCAGTGGTGATCAGTACCAACACTGCACAGAAGAGATTGGCCATCCAGTGCAGAAAGAGGATGAATGATCTCATCCATGCTGCCAGGGAGAGGCAACAATCTCATCACTCTAAACTCACACACACTCACAAGGCCATCACACATTGATTGGCATCTCACTCACTGCCAGCTCAAAGGACATCACCACTCATTCTCTCACACACACCCTCACATCTCCATCTGGCCTCATTTCCTCTTCAGCCCTTACCCTCTTTAGGCCACTTACACAGATCAACATGTGCCCTCATGCACACTCTGGGAGACCCCACTTCCCTAGTAAAGCCCTGCAGCCTCTTCCTTTGACTGAGGGCACTTCTCTACCTTCCCCAAAATAGCCCTAGCCCTGCTGAAAAGCCATTCCTGCATTACAGTTGGTCTGGTAGGTAGAGACCTGCTCTGTGAGTCTCCCTAAAATGATGTGGTGTTGCCTCAGAAGCCTGGCACTGGTGACAGCGAGTGCTGCCCAAAGCAAGGTAGGCAAATAAACCTCGAAGTCCCAAGTAAAGTGCAGCTCGCCAGGTGCATGGCGCTTATGTACAGTTGTGAAACACATCGGTATGATTGCCAGGAAGATCCGGCGTGGGGGGGATGTGTCCGGCGAGCAGGGCTTATAATGAGATGCTAAAGTGTTGAAATTACGTTCCCAGCGTTGGTGGGAAACGCGGTCCGCCATTGATGGCTGGAGCAGACGATCGCCAACTGGTTTTACGATGACGTGAAACTGATTTTTGCGGTCTCCCGATATTTTCTGCTCCCGCTTACTATGACATCTACTGCAAACTGGAGCGGATGATTCCACCCTGAGACTTTGGGAGATGTATGAGTGTGTATATAGTTGGGATAAAGACTTCAGGGGAGATATAGAGTAAAGGGTTAACATCAGGACCACTTGATGCTGACGTAACTAAGACACAATGTCATGTGACGAAGGCACTCAAATCTGGTGGGAAGCAGAAGGACCACCTCGTGTAGAGTACTGAGATATATCTTGATCTGCAAATAAACAAGTCTATGGTAGCATTCAAAGGGTAACAGGCAAACCCTAAAGAAACCCCATCTAGACCCCAAACTCAAGGCAAAACAAGGCTTAAGCACATAATCTAGGCTGTAGTCCCCCTGCAGTACTGCATTTGCTACACTGTTAGAGGTGCCACCTTTCAGAAGAGATGTTAAACCAAGACCCTATCTGCCCACTCAGGTGGGTGCAGAAGATCTCAAGGCACTATTTCGAAGACAAGCGAGGGAGTTCTGTCCAGTGTCCTGGCCAACATTTATCCCTTAAAAAAAATAGATTAATCTGGTCATTGTCAGTTTGCTGTGTGTAAATTAATTACTGTGTTTCCCACATTACCACATTTAGTGTATTTCAAAAGCACCTTGGGTGCCTCTAAAGTGCTTAAGGATGTCCTGAGGTTGTGAAAGGTGGTATATAAATGCAAGACTTTCTTTCCGAGTGCTCCTATGTGGGCATCGAGCCAAGACAGGGTTGGGTTGAGCTTTGGTGCTGATCCCTTGAGCCTGTTCCATCATTGATTCAGATCATGGCTGGTCAGTATCTTAAACCAACCTATCTGCCTTGGTTCCCCAAGCCTTTTATTATCCTTGTCAAATAAAAATCCATCAATCTCACTTCTTAAATCTCCAATTGACCCTACCAGTTTTTTGGGGAAGAGACAATTTCATATTTCCACTACCCATGTGTGAAGAAGTGCTTCCTGACTTCATCCCTAGAGGCCTTGATCTAAATGCCCCTTTGCTCCTCCGACAAGAGGAAACAGTTTCTATCTACCCTGTCAAATCCTTTAATTATCTTAAACACCCCAAATAGATCACCCTTTAATCTTACATACTAAAGGAAATGTAAGCCCCATATATATACCTGTATTATAATTTAGCCCTTTTATCTCCGGTATCATTCTGTTGAATCTACATTACATTCCCTCCAAGGCCAATATGTGCATCCTGAGCTGTGGTGCCCAGAACTGAATGCAGTACTCTAGATTGGCTCAGCCACATTGACGCAATTGAAGCATAATTCCCACCTTCTAGTTTCTTTAATTGTTCCCTCATTTCAGCAAAGCCAGTTCTTTTTAATTTTATTTACCTTGCTCCTGATATTAAATATTTCTGACTCATAGATCATCTTCAACTTTATTATTCTTTGGTCACTCTCCCCTCAGGGTGCTACTGTTTCATAACAGAAGCATTCTACCATATACCGCACATGTTCAATCTTAGAAAGAAAGTTCTGTATAAATACCACCTGCTCCCGAGGGTAATCAAATGAAACTCAAGAACATTCACCCCCCCCGGTTCCGATCTCTGGTATTTAACCCTGGCCTTGCCTGCATCACCTCTACAGCACCACAAGTGGTGGCTCCCAGAGGATATTTGATCACCTTCAACTACTGTCACCAAGAGCTATGGGCCATTCAATCAAATCAGCTCAGTTGGATTTTTCACAACTCCTACTGCAGATCAGTAAAATTATCTGGCATTAATCAGAGGTTCCTGGTGATGTGATTTTGCTTCTCTATAGCTGTTAGCTATCACAGTGCTGCTTGACCTTGTTTCAATTAATTCATCTGCATTCAAAGAAGCACACTGATACTGCGAGAGCTTTGAGGAGGGAATTTTAAAATTGAGGTGTTGCCGGAGCAGGAACCAATGTGGGTGATGGGTGAGCAGGCCTTGATGCGAGTTGGGATGCAGGCAACAGAGTTTTGGATGAGCTGGAGTTTACAGAGGATGGAAGATTGGAGTCCAACCAGGACAGCATTGGAATACTTGAGTCCAGAGATGGCAAAGAAATGGATGAGTTGGAAAAATATTCCTATTACCCTAGCTGATGTTAGCTGATTTAGTGCAAGCTATGAATCGAACTTGTGACCTTACCTATCTTTATGGTCCATACTATACATGAAGTAAACTATTGAGGGAACTAAATCCTATCTGATGCAGTTTCCTATTTCTAATTTGAGCTTTGATTGCACTTTCTAATGAAATAACACCACTCATCCACTGGGGATGGGGACCAGACAAAACTAATTTACTGAACATGGAAGCTCCAAGGTCCCTTGATTATAAGCTTCTGGTTGGTTGCTCGAACCTGCTGTATCCTTTGGAAGATCTCAGGGAAGCTGTTATATGTGAACTTGTGGCCCTGATGCGTGAGAGCAATGGATTGTCACTGCAAAGAGGCCTCAGATAGAGTCAAAATCATTTCATCCACTTGAGTACAAAGCTCTGCTGTGCTGTGGCTTTCAATTGTTTCATTTTTGAAGTCTTAATACATGCAGGAATCAGAGATGAAGTGAGTAGGTGGCACAATGGGATAGGTTACTTGCCTGTCCTTGATTTAGTTCCCTCAATAGTAAACCCCAACTCATCCAAAGCTCGGTTGCCTGCATCCTTGACAGACTCACAGAATCACAATGCAGAAGAGGCCCTTCGGCCCACTGAGTCTGTACCAACATGAGAGAAACACCTGACCTACCTACCTCATCCCATTTACCAGCACTTGGCCTGTGGCCTTGAATGTTATGATGTGCCAAACTTCCATCAAGTCCTGTTCACCCATCACTACTGTCCTACATTGTTTCCTGGTCTGGCAACGCCTCAATCGTAAAATTCTCATCCTCATATTCAAATTCTTCCATGGTCTCATCACCTCTGTATCTCGCCTATAATTCACCTCCCTCCCTATCTCTGTATCTCTCTATACACATCTAAGAACTCTATTTTCCCCTGTGTTCCTCCAATTCTGTCCTCTTCTACACCTCAGATTTCCTTCACCCCACCATTGATGGCCGTGCCATCAGCTGTCACGATGGTATACTCTGAAATTTCCTCCTCAAAGCCCTCCACCTCCCTCTCCTCCCTTAAAATGCTCCTTTAAAAAAGCCTCAATGATCAGGCTTTTGTTCACCTGTCCTAATATCTCCTTCTTTGGTGTAATGTTTATGTTTTGTTCTGTTCCAGTGAAGCATCTTGAGACATTTTGCAACTTTAAAGATGCTATAGTAAAGAAAGTTGTTGTTATACAGCTGGCTTCAACAGAGGGAGACACAGAGAGAGAGGGGTGTAAAAAAATGACCCCCTTCCTCATCATTATCCATTGGCTGCTATAACTGAAGGACAGTATGAGCTTCCTTGTGATGATTTTCCACTGCCCTATGGCATGGCTGCCTACAGACACTCGGGGCCCAAAATTCCTGTAGGTCTCTCCCTAGCCCTGTAGGTACTAGGAGGCAGGAGTTTTTTTTAATTCTTTCACAGAAGTGGGCATTGCTGGCTAGGTCAGCGTTTTTATTACCCATCTCTAATTGCCCCAAAGAAGGTGGCGGTGAGCTGTCTTCTTGAACTGCTGTAGGCCATGTGGGTATAACAGCACAGTGCTGTTAGAGAGGGAGTTTCAAGATTTTGACCCAGCGACTGGGAAGGAAGGGCGATATAGTTCTAAATCAGGATGGTGAGTGGCTTGGAGGGGAACTTGCAGGTGATGGTGTTCCCATGTGTCTGCTGCCCTTGTCCTTCCCACGTGGTTGAGGTCACGGATTTGGAAGGTGCTGTCAAAGCAGCCTTAGTGAGTTGTAACCAATCAGCCTGCCCCACCTTAACCCTGTTCCAATCGCTATGGATGCAACTATTTGCATAGAGTGGGCAGACATCTGTCCCATTTTGGGACACTCCCTGGGTTGCCCACCAATGGAGAAGGGATGGTGTTCCCGGAATTTCGGGCCTCCTCAGTGTATCGGCTCAGAGGTGAAGAATAGTTATACAGATAAGACAAAAGGATGGATGGAGCAATGACCTCAAGTGTCAGGAAATTAGGTGAGTAAATTAGAGGTGGCAAAAATAGGTTTATTGAATACATGGATAAACTGAAAAAATGTTACACGAAACTTATAAAGGCTCTACTCAATCTGAACGACTAATAATTTATGCGAATGTAGAAGAGTTCCGACAGACTGAATCTCCAAACTTATATGAGTAGAAAGTTATTTAAAGGCATTTCAGATCATTAGGTTCTCTTTCTGATGTTGCTTAGTAACAAAAGCTCCTGCATAGCAACAACTTAGACTGAGCTCAGGCGATCAGAAAAGGGTGAGTTTTTTTATGTAATCCAAAATTTGAAATTAACTCTTGGAGTCCCATGGATGAGTTTGCAATTATTAAGGACATGGGATTGAATTTAATGCCTCCCCCTATGGTGAGGGCCACAATTAATGGTCACTTAATGGCCTAATCTCAGCTCTGCTGGTATCCTAACAGCAGGTGAAGGACTTGGCATGCAGCCAGTGCAACAAGCAAAGCCTGCGAGCTCCTGAGCGGGTCCCTCATTCAATGGCACTCAGTACCTGACTGAGATACCTGCATCAGTAAGAGGAGGCTCCGTTAAGAGTCATCTCCTGCCCTTGACGTCTGTCTGACCCCCATGCTGTGAACCCCCCTCCCACCATCACTCACCTTTGCCCTGGTGGTGGGTTTTGTATTGGTAGCAGCCATCTCCTCCCTCTGTTTAATAGGGTTGCCAGCAGCTCTTGGTGGGCGGGACTTCCACAACTGGTGTCTATGATCACCGTTGGCCTGTCAAGTGCCTGATTGGCCCATGATGTGGCAGGCCCTCCTGAGTTCCCTGTCCCAGCTGTTAAAATAGAGGAGGGAGGAATTTCACATGCATGTGTTAATAAGTTCATAAAGCAGATAATTTGATTTTGCCCATTTTGCAACACTGCCCAAAGCTAAAATACCCCCACCAATATAAAATACCCAGGTTAGTGCTTTAGATGGACATCCACATTTGATATGATTGTGTTAAGTGCTTGCAAAATACCATTGCAGGTTATGACTTCAGGCTACATTTCTTTTAGAGAAAATGTTTGGAGCAATAAGACAGATTAGAAAAGAAAAGTTGTAAAGTTAATCTATAAGAAAGACTGGACAAGATAAGATGGAAGATAATAGAGGGAAGGCTGTGGGCAGCATTATAGAAGTTGATTTAGTATTATGTGAATCATATTGCACTGTAACATCTTTCCCTGGTGTTTGGTAGAATTATTACTGAGTCAGTGCTGCAGTGTCAAAGTGTGAGAACAGAAAAAGAAACAAAGCCAGGCAACCTAAGGAGACTGATTAAACTGAGATATAATTGGGAAGTGGGAGAGAGAAGTGGAGTTGAGATGGTGGGTTGGCTGAGAGTTGGGTGGAGAAGGTCCATGGAATGACTTATACATGAAGACTGGGATTTTGAAATCATTGCTTAATTCTCAAGTCTCAATTTCTGACCCTTAAGTACATAATCCAGGTTGACACTCTCACGGCTGTTTTGAGGGAGCTCTGGACTGTCGGAGGTGGTGTCTTGCAGATGAGATGATAACCCAAAGCCCCATCAGTCTTCTGGGTGGATGTAAATAATCCCATGGAATCATTCAAAGAACAGCAAGGGAGTCCTCCTCAGTGTTCTGGCCAATATTTATCCCTCAATCAGCATGACTGAAACAGACTAATCATTGTCACATTATCACGTTGCTGTTCATGGGACCTTGCTGTCCGCTTCCTACTCCACTCTGAGTTTTCTACATTGCAATAGTGACTGCACCTTAAAGCACTTCGTGGTGTCCTAAGATTGAAAACGGTGCTATACAAATGCATCTTCTTTCTTGAAAGCCCCAACAGAATTTGAGCATATAATCTGAACTGCCACAACAGTAGAGGGAGTGTTGAATTGTTAAAGTTGCCGGCCTACAGATGAAATAGTTACCAAGTCCTGTACATAAAAGATCCAGTGACAGAGGTAGCATTTTCTCCCAGCAGTTTCTCCCTCAACCAACACCTCAAAAAACAGGTAAAATGCTGCATTTGTCTATTTGCTGTTTGTGAGATTTCGCTGTGTTCAAATCTGCTGACATAGCTGCCTAACTAACACAGACAACAACTTAGAAGCTTTGTGATATCCTGAGGATAGGAAAGATATTAAGTCAAAAGTCACAGGACTGAAACATGGGGCAGAACTTTCCACCCATTGGGGGAGAAGTTGATGGGCGGGCGCCTGCGGGCGCACTTCCGATTGGCACCCCTGATCGGAGGCGTGGCGCCATTTGATGCGGGGGGCCCGCCCAGTGTGACATCCGCAGGGAAGCACTATGCACTCCCTGTGCGGGCAGGAGGGAGTCTCTAAAATCGAGAGTGCGCTCTTACACGCACGTGCATGAAAGAGCGCGCTCATCTCCCTGAGGCTAAGTGCAGCCTCAGGGAGATCGGCTCTACTTTCAACAATATTAAAAATAGAAAAAACATTCCATTACATGTCCTCTCATGTGATAATGTCACATGAGTTGGGATGTGTTCCTAATTTCCATAACCACTTTATTACAATTTTTAAAACCCCACATGAAACCTCATCCTGCCGCTGGATAAGGTTTCATGTTTTTTCTACTTCCTGCCGGGGCTCCCGGCCTGCGGTTGGATGGGCAGATCCTTTAATTGCTGAATTGATCCTGCCAATGGCCTCAATGGGCCATTGACAGGTCGGCGGACCCACAGCTGATTTTGCTGCGCTCCCGCCTTCCTGAGAATTTAAATCGGGTGTGGTGACTTTGGGAGTTCCCCCCGACGTCACCGCGTGTTATTTTACCGTCGGCGAGCGGGCCCTGCCCCCACTCATAAAATCCTGCCCATGAACTCTGTTTCTCTCTCCACAGATGCTGCCTGACCTGCTGACTGTTCCCAGCATTTTCCAATTTTTTTCAGACTTGCAGGATCCACAATATTTTGCTTTTATGTTAAGTAAATGTGAGTTCCTTTTCTGGTCTTTATTTTCAGATGATGCATGTTTGTTCCTCTTAATCAAGCTTCTTTCATTGGACTGAATTAGCTACAGAGATTCTAGCTTCCTCCAGCTCCACTCAAGAATAGAGCCAAGTAGGTCACACAGTGTTCTATCTGGGACTTCTTACCATCTTGCTCACTGAGTGTTGAACTGCATCTACTCCTTGTGGAAACAGAATCATCTTATCAACAATATAGAATGTTGAGTCCAAAAACAGAAACACCCAAGCATCTGCATAGACACCCAAAGTAGCTGACAACAGTCTTATTACATTTGCTTTGTGAAATTTCAGTGCTCCAAGGCTACAGAGCTATTGGATTAGAATCATTATATGCTCACCTTATCAAAGCACAAACAATGTCTCCAGGTCCCAGGCAACATTGTTTTCCCCCAGAGTGAAGCTTCTTTGTCGGAATTGATTAACTAAATTTTTACTTAGTGCAGTTGATCTTAAATGAAATAAAAAAAATCATGTTTTATGATTACCTCAACGATTTATAGCTACAAAGACATAAAAATTGATCTTGGAAATGTGCCCTCAGAATTTACAAAATCTGTGCTTACACATTCCTTAGAAAGAGAGAGCGATGCTGGTCGTCTTCTATATCTATCAAATCAGACGTGGGAGGAACAATGTATAATTTTGTGGCAAATTAATAAATCTTTTGATGCCTTAAAACCAAGAAACTTTAATTTGCTTTGGCAGTGAACTGGCTGACACACTTGTGCAGTCATGCATTATTGTAACGCAGTTGTTACTCTGTTTTTAACACATTAATTGATAAGCTAGTCGAGGAAATAAAACCCAGTGACTAGTCATAAAGATATGAAAATAGCTTGCCTGTATTTATTTTATACTTAGAAACTGTCTGCAATTTCTCCCTACTTCTTATGAAGGTACAAGGCTATAGTTCCACTGACACCAGGCTAACGCTCTGGTATTTTACTCAAACCTAGACAGTGAGTATCAACAGTATTCTACCACGGAGGGCTGCACATCTGAGCCTGAACCTGCACTTACCTAACACTCCCAATCAAATTTAGTGTTGTGGTCAGATTATATACTTGAAGAGAAAAGTTTGCAGGGCAATGGGGAAAAAGCAAGAAATCTGAGCTAATTCGATGGGTCGTTCAAAAGGCCGGTACAGACATAATGGGCCAAAAGGCCTCTTTCTGTGCCATATGATTCTATGAACTCCAACTCTACTTCCCCATTTTCTAATCATTGCTCCTGCTATAATAAATTTAAAAATATTACCACGATCAGGCAATGCAGTATATTTTAAAATGGATTTATGTTGTTTCAGCCACAACGTGAAAGATCCCATGGCGTGATTTCCCAGAACAGTAGTGGTATTATCCCTGGCATTCTGGACAATATTTATTCCTCAATTAACATCACAAAAATAGTTTATTTAGTAACTATGACATTGCTGTTTGCGGAGTCTTGCTGTGCCCAAATTGGTTGCTATATTGCCTACTTTGCAATGTGACTACACTACATGAGCTGTAAAGCATTTTGGGTTGTCCTGAAGTCATGAAAGGTGTTACAGAAATATAAGTCTTTCTGCTATTGACAAGTGTAGAGAGCAAACAATGGGAAAAACCATTCAACCATCAATGCCATCTCATCTGGACTTGGTGCAATGATATATGCTGTTAGCTCACTCAATTGCTTGGAAAAGGCCACCTAATGCAAAGCCCCACTTGTCAGAAGCACATATCACAACATACATGTTTCAGCATCTCCTGCCCATTCAAATTAATAGGCAAGGCTCTACACAAATGGAAAACTCACCCTCATGCCTAGCTGTATGCTTAGATGGCTGATTGAAATATCCAGGTCCATGGTACAAGACACTGATGACCAAGATTGGGATGAATAAGTGGTTGAAATCATTTTGTTACTATGATTACAATGTCTGCATATCACTAAAGAATGAGGTGGAAATGCTTTTTAAAAAAATCACTTGATCTCTTCCACTTAGAGTCATTCTTCTGGAAGTATCACTCAAGGGGATTGGCACAGTTGCCACTCAGAACTGGGACTGTTGCTTGATGTTACTTGAGAGAACAAGGATCCTAACAGTAAACTTTGACTTTTATAGAACTTTGCTTAGATCACACTTAGAGCATTGTGAAGTTCCGGTCTCCGTATTACAAAAAGCATATGGAAGCACTGGAGAGTGTGCATAAAGGATTTACAATATACCATAACAGGAAACTAACTTACTTGAGTATTTTGATGAGGTAAAGAGAGGGTTGATGGGGAAGTGGTGTTGATGTGGTGTACTTGGGCCTCCAACAGGCACTTGATAAAGTGCCACGCAACAGACTTGTGAGCAAAGTTAGAGCCCATAGAAGGCACAGCAGCAACATGGATGCAAAGTTGGCTGAGTGATAGGAAGCAGAGAGTAGTGGTTAATGGGTGTTTTTTGAACTGGAGAAAGTTTCATAGTGGAGTTCTCCAGGGGATGGTGTAGGACCCCTGCTTTTCCTGATGTATATAAATGACCTAGACATTTATGTACAGGGCACAATTTCAAAATTTATGGATGATACAAAACTTGAAAATATTGGGCGGGATTTTCCCATTGGTGAGTGGTGGCGGGGGTGGGGGGGGGGGGGGGTGAGGCCCGCTCGCCGACGCATAAGATGACTTGTGGTGACGTCGGGTGGAACTCCTGACATCACCGCGCTCCATTAAAATATTCCGGTAGGCAGGGGTGCAGCAAAATCAGTTGCGCGCCCACCGATCTGTCAATGGCTAATTGAGGCCATTGACAGAGTCATTTAACTAATTAATGGACCTGCCCGTCCAACCTTAAGGTTAGCAGGCAGGCCAGGAGCCCTGGCGGGAATTAGAAAAAGCATGAAACCTCATCCACGGGCGGGATGAGGTTTCATGTAGGTTTTCAAAAATTTAATTAAAAGATTTTGTAAAAATTATGGACATGTCCCAACTCATGTGACAGTGACGGGACATTTCGGGAACTTTTTTTTTCTCTATTTTAATATTTTTGACAGAGCAGCCGATCTCCCTGAGGCTTCGCTTAGCCTCAGGGAGATGAGTGCTCTCTTTCATGCGCATAGCGCTCCCATGCGGACATCACGCTGGGCGGGCCTAAATTGGCCCATGTATAATGGCACCGCACCCCTGATCGGGGGTGCCGATCGGAGGTGCGCCTATGCATGCCCACAATTCAATTTCGTCCCTGACGGGGGGAAATTCCTGCCCATTGTGAACTGCAAGGGGCATAGTGCCGAACTTCAAAAGGACATAGACAGGTTGGTGGAACGGCTGGACAAATTGCAGATGAAATTTAATGTAGAGAAGTACGAAGTGATCCTTTTTGCTAGAAAGAACACCGAGAAACAATATAAAATAAAGGATACAATTCTAAAGGGGATGCAGGAGCAGAGGGACCTGAGTATATATGTGCATAAACCATAGTATGTGTCAGGACAGGTTGAGAGAGTAGTTCATAAAGAATACAGTATGCTAGACTTTATTAGGGGAATAGAGTACAAAATCAAGGAAGTTGTGTTAAACTTGTGCAAAACACTTGTTCATAACTATTGTGTCCGATTCTGGGCACCACACTTTAAGAAGGATATCAAGGCATTAGAAAGAGTGCAGAAAAGATTCACAAGAATGGTCCTAGGGATGAGCAACTTTGGTTACGTAGGTAGTTTGGAGAAGTTGGGACAGTTGGCCTTGGAGAAGAGAAGGTTGAGAGGAGATTTGTTGAGGTATTCAAAATCATAAGGGGTCTGAACAATAGATAGGGAGAAACTGTTCCCATTGATGGAAGGATCGAGAACAAGAGGGGACAGATTTAAGGTAATTGGCATAAGAAGTAATGGTACCATGAGGAAAAACATTTTCACACATCAAGTAATTAGGATCTGAAATGCGCTGCCTGAGAGAGTGGTGGAGACAGGTTCAACTGAGGTGTTCATGAGGGAATTGGATTATTATCTGAATGAGTGTGCAGGGCTATGGGGAGAAACAAGGGAATGGCGTTTGGTGAAGTGCTCCTTCATAGAGTCAGCACAGGCATGACCGGCTGATTGGCCTCCATTTGTACTGTAACAATTCTGTGATTATGTGGTTCTCTGATTCTAAGGAAAGACTGAAGAGGTTGAGACTCTTTTCTCTAGAAAAGAGAAGGTTGACAGGTGACCTGATCGAGGTCTTTAAGATTAGGATTTGATAGCATAGACGTAGAGATGACATCTCCACTAGCTGGGGAATTCAAATCTATGGGCCATAAACATAAGATAGTCACTAATAGCTGCAATAAGAATTTCAGCAGAAGTTAGAGAAGGTTAGAAAGTGAAACTTGCTCCACAGGAGTAGTTGAGGCGAATAGCATTAATGCATTTAAAGGGAAGCTAGATAAGTACATGAAGAAGAAAGGAATAGAGGGATATGTTTATAATGTTAGGTAATAAAGGTGGGAGGAGGTTCATATGGAGCATAAATATTGGCATAGACCAGTTAGGCTGAATGACCTGTTTCCTGTGTTGTAAATTCTGTTATTTTATGCAGTGTCTGCATTCAGGTTAAAGTCATCAGTCAGTATGGTATTTGAACATTCAGATCAAAAAAAGCCCTATCTTGCCCCGTGCTGAGCTGGTTGTTCTCAGCCAAAGCTAAATATGTCCTCAAAGCTCTAGGATTAAATTACTTGATCTTTATTGATAATTGTTTATCAACTAGATGTTAATTGTATTCAGGTGGTGGATATTATTTGGGGACTCACTTGTGCTCATATATATAGGAGCATACTGAAAGTGTGATGGCATGATATGTGTTGTTGTAAATAAAGACTTGCAAGTGTATAAAGACTAGTCTCTTGTTCTATCCTTCACCGCCTGGCTCCCTGAGTTGTAAAACTAACTAGCGACTAGCCCGTCTGCTGCTGAAGCCTTCATTATTATTTTCCTTTATTCTTTCATGGGATGTGGGTGTTTCTGGCAAGGCCAGAATTTGTTGCCCATCTCTAATTACCTTTGAATTGAGTGGCTTGCAACGACATTTCATTTCAACTATGTTACCTCAAGACAATTATTCCAATCCTCTCCTGGCCAGCCTCCCATCTTGCATTCTTCATAAACTTGGTTTCATCCAAACCTCTGCTACCCTAACTCACACCAAGTCCTATTGCTACCTACATTGAGGGGTCAGTATCAAACCTCTCAAATGAATGACCACAAACTTGGAAGAGATAGTGGAAGACTGAAACAATTATCTTGCAGAGGGGGCCTATGCCAGAACTGGGAGGGAACAAGGAGAAATCAAACTGTTGGAGCAGCAGAGACCTCTGCCAAAACACAACTGACCTGCTCTTTGTCTTGTGTGTTGAAAACATGGTCACATTCAACAAAACTAAGCTGCTAATCAGACCTCTCAATATCCTGTCCTGCTGGGAGCTGACCTTATACACTCATCAATCATCTCTGTTACCTCTTCAAAAAACTCCAGCAAATTAGTTAGACATGATTTTTCTTTAACAAATCCGTGCTGACTCTTTCGAATCAATCCACATTTTTCCATGTGACTATTAATTCTATCCTGAATAATTGCTTCTAGAAATTTCCCCACCACCGAAGTTAAACTGACTGGTCCGTAATTGCAGGGCAGATCTTTACAACCTTTTTTGAACTGAGCTATATGATATACTACAACAACAAACATTTGCACATATATAGCACCTTCAACATTGTAAAACATCCCAAGATACGTCACAGGAACATGGCCAAACCAAATTTGACACCGAGCCTCATAGGGTGACATGAGAACTAATTTGCTGGAGTTTTTTGAAGAGGTAACAGAGATGGTTGATGAGACAAAGGCCGTTGATGTGGTGCATATGGACTTCCAAAAGGCATTCGATATAGTGCCACACAACAGACTTGTGAGGAAGGTAATAGGTCATGGAAAGGGACTGTAGCAACATGGATACAAAATTGGGTGAGGGATAGAAAACAGAGAGTAATGGTTAATGGGTATTTTTTAGACTGGAAGAATGTTTGTAGTGGAGTTCCCCAGGGGTCGGTATTGGGACCCTTGCTTTTCCTGATATATATAAATGATATAGATCCTGGTGTGCTGGGAACAATTTCAAAGTTTGGGGATGACTAAAAACTTAGGAGAATTGTAAACTGTGAGCAGGACAGTGTAGAACTTCAAAAAGATATTGACACATTGGTGGAGTGGACAGATAGCTGGCAGATGAAGTTCAATGCGGAGAAGTGTGAGGTGATGCATTTTGGTACAAATAACATGGATAGACAGTACAAAATAAAGGATACTATTCTAAAGGAGCAGAGAGACCTGGGTGTATATGTACATAAGTCATTAAAAGTGACAGGCCAGGTAGACAGAGCTGTTTCTAAAGCATACGGTATTCCAGGCTTCATTAATAGGGGCATAGAGTACAAGAGCAGGGAAGTTTTGATGAACTTATATAAGACACTGGTTAGACCTCATCTGGAGTATTGTGTACAGTTCTGGATGCCATACTATAGGAAGGATGTGAATACATTGGAGAGAGTGCAGAAGAGGTTTACAAGAATGGTTCCAGGGATGAGACACTTCAGTTATGAGGAGAGATTGGCAAAATTGGGACAGTTTTCCTTGGAGAGGAGAAGGCTAAGAGGAGACTTGATAGGAGTTTTCAAAACCATGAGGTGTCTGGACAGAGTAGGTAGAGAGAAACTGTTCCCATCGTAAATTGATTGAGAACCAGAGTTTTAAAATTTTAAAGTGTTTTGCAAAGAAGCAAATGCGAGGTGAGAAAAAACTTTTTCATACAGCGAGTGGTTAGGGTTTGGAATGTGCTACCTAGAAGTGTGGTGGAGGCAGGATCAACTGAAGCATTCAAAAGGGCAATGGATGATTATTTAAATAGAAATAATGTGCAGGGTTACGGGGAAAAGGCAGGAGATTGGCACTAAGTTAAAATGCTCGGAGAGCCGGTGCATACAAGGTGGGCTGAATGGCCTCCTTCTACACCGTAACAATTCTGTGATTCTGTGAAAAGCTCAGCAATGCCTCTAAAAATACTTTGTTGTGTTGCATTCAGTGTCCTCATTGCCCATTCCAGCTCCTCCACACCAATCTGATCAAGATTCAATTCTGAGACCCGAGGATCAATATTCCTATAATTGGAACCAATAGCCTTAATTTGGCTGGATAGTCTTTGCAGCAATTTTCCTGGGATCAGCCGGATAAACATGCTTTCATAAGGCACCTGGAGAGGTTTTATGAGGGAGTGGGAGTTATGGGAGAGAAGAGGGGTGCAGATAATCTATGGAAAATTTGATGTTACTGGAGGACTAAGGTACAACCCAGAAGCAAAATTAATGATCACCTCCTGTGCCTCAACCCCAGGTTACCAATGCTGGCTGGATGTATTCTTTGGCGTTTCATCACATGATCTCTTGCCGTCAACCACTCCACTCAATAAAACAGCCTATACTGTCATCTCCAATACTGCCCAACACTGCCATCTCCAGTACTGCCTAACACTGCCATCTCCAGTACTGCCCAACACTGCCATCTCCAGTACTGCCCAACACTGCCATCTCCAGTACTGCCCAACACTGCCATCTCCAGTACTGCCCAACACTGCCATCTCCAGTACTGCCCAACACTGCCATCTCCAGTACTGCCCAACACTGCCATCTCCAGTACTGCCCAACACTGCCATCTCCAATACTGTCCAACACTGCCATCTCCAGTACAGTCCAACACTGCCATCTCCAGTACTGCCCAATACTGTCATCTCCAATACTGCCCAACACTGCCATCTCCAATACTGCCCAACACTGCCATCTCCAGTACCATCCAACACTGCCATCTCCGGTACAGTCCAACACTGCCATCTCCGGTACTGTCCAACACTGCCATCTCCAATACTGTCCAACACTGCCATCTCCGGTACTGCCCAACACTGCCATCTCCGGTACTGCCCAACACTGCCATCTCCGGTACTGCCCAACACTGCCATCTCCAATACTGCCCAACACTGCTATCTCCAATACTGCCCAACACTGCCATCTCCAATACTGTCCAACACTGCCATCTCCAATACTGCCCAACACTGCCATCTCCAATACTGCCCAACACTGCCATCTCCAATACTGCCCAACACGGCCATCTCCAATACTGCCCAACACTGCCATCTCCAATACTGTCCAACACTGCCATCTCCAATACTGTCCAACACTGCCATCTCCAGTACTGTCCAACAATGCCATCTCCAGTACTGCCCAACACTGCCATCTCCAGTACTGCCCAACACAGCCATCTCCAGTACTGCCCAACACTGCCATCTCCAGTACCGTCCAACACTGCCATCTCCAGTACCGTCCAACACTGCCATCTCCAGTACCGTCCAACACTGCCATCTCCAGTACCGTCCAACACTGCCATCTCCAGTACCGTCCAACACTGCCATCTCCAGTACCGCCCAACACTGCCATCTCCAGTACCGCCCAACACTGCCATCTCCAATACTGTCCAACACTGCCATCTCCAATACTGTCCAACACTGCCATCTCCAATACTGTCCAACACTGCCATCTCCGGTACTGCCCAACACTGCCATCTCCGGTACTGCCCAACACTGCCATCTCCAATACTGCCCAACACTGCTATCTCCAATACTGCCCAACACTGCCATCTCCAATACTGTCCAACACTGCCATCTCCAATACTGCCCAACACTGCCATCTCCAATACTGCCCAACACTGCCATCTCCAATACTGCCCAACACGGCCATCTCCAATACTGCCCAACACTGCCATCTCCAATACTGTCCAACACTGCCATCTCCAATACTGTCCAACACTGCCATCTCCAATACTGCCCAACACTGCCATCTCCAATACTGCCCAACACTGCCATCTCCGGTACTGCCCAACACTGCCATCTCCAATACTGCCCAACACTGCCATCTCCAGTACTGCCCAACACTGCCATCTCCAGTACTGCCCAACACTGCCATCTCCAGTACTGCCCAACACTGCCATCTCCAGTACTGCCCAACACTGCCATCTCCAATACTGTCCAACACTGCCATCTCCAATACTGTCCAACACTGCCATCTGCAATACTGCCCAACACTGCCATCTCCAATACTGCCCAACACTGCCATCTCCAATACTGCCCAACACTGCCATCTCCAGTACTGCCCAACACTGCCATCTCCAGTACTGCCCAACACTGCCATCTCCAGTACTGCCCAACACTGCCATCTCCAGTACTGCCCAACACTGCCATCTCCAGTACTGCCCAACACTGCCATCTCCAATACTGCCCAACACTGCCATCTCCAATACTGCCCAACCCTGCCATCTCCAATACTGCACAACACTGCCATCTCCAATACTGCACAACACTGCCATCTCCAGTACTGTCCAACACTGCCATCTCCAATACTGTCCAACACTGCCATCTCCAGTACTGTCCAACAATGCCATCTCCAGTACTGCCCAACACTGCCATCTCCAGTACTGCCCAACACAGCCATCTCCAGTACTGCCCAACACTGCCATCTCCAATACTGTCCAACACTGCCATCTCCAATACCGTCCAACACTGCCATCTCCAATACCGTCCAACACTGCCATCTCCAATACCGTCCAACACTGCCATCTCCAGTACCGTCCAACACTGCCATCTCCAGTACCGTCCAACACTGCCATCTCCAGTACCGTCCAACACTGCCATCTCCAGTACCGCCCAACACTGCCATCTCCAGTACCGCCCAACACTGCCATCTCCAGTACAGTCCAACACTGCCATCTCCAATACTGTCCAACACTGCCATCTCCAATACTGTCCAACACTGCCATCTCCGGTACTGCCCAACACTGCCATCTGTGGTACTGCCCAACACTGCCATCTCCAGTACTGCCCAACACTGCCATCTCCAGTACTGCCCAACACTGCCATCTCCAGTACTGCCCAACACTGCCATCTCCAATACTGTCCAACACTGCCATCTCCAATACTGTCCAACACTGCCATCTCCAATACTGCCCAACACTGCCATCTGCAATACTGCCCAACACTGCCATCTGCAATACTGCCCAACACTGCCATCTGCAATACTGCCCAACACTGCCATCTCCAGTACTGCCCAACACAGTCATCTCCAGTACTGCCCAACACTGCCATCTCCAGTACTGCCCAACACTGCCATCTCCAGTACTGCCCAACACTGCCATCTCCAGTACTGCCCAACACTGCCATCTCCAGTACTGCCCAACACTGCCATCTCCAGTACTGTCCAACACTGCCATCTCCAGTACCATCCAACACTGCCATCTCCAGTACCGTCCAACACTGCCATCTCCAGTACAGTCCAACACTGCCATCTCCGGTACTGTCCAACACTGCCATCTCCAATACTGTCCAGCACTGCCATCTCCGGTACTGCCCAACACTGCCATCTCCGGTACTGCCCAACACTGCCATCTCCGGTACTGCCCAACACTGCCATCTCCAATACTGTCCAACACTGCCATCTCCAATACTGCCCAACACTGCCATCTCCAATACTGCCCAACACTGCCATCTCCGGTACTGCCCAACACTGCCATCTCCAATACTGCCCAACACTGCCATCTCCAGTACTGCCCAACACTGCCATCTCCAGTACTGCCCAACACTGCCATCTCCAGTACTGCCCAACACTGCCATCTCCAATACTGTCCAACACTGCCATCTCCAGTACTGCCCAACACTGCCATCTCCAGTACTGCCCAACACTGCCATCTCCAGTACTGCCCAACACTGCCATCTCCAATACTGTCCAACACTGCCATCTCCAATACTGTCCAACACTGCCATCTCCAATACTGTCCAACACTGCCATCTCCAATACTGTCCAACACTGCCATCTGCAATACTGCCCAACACTGCCATCTCCAATACTGCCCAACACTGCCATCTCCAGTACTGCCCAACACTGCCATCTCCAGTACTGCCCAACACTGCCATCTCCAGTACTGCCCAACACTGCCATCTCCAGTACTGCCCAACACTGCCATCTCCAGTACTGCCCAACACTGCCATCTCCAATACTGCCCAACACTGCCATCTCCAATACTGCCCAACCCTGCCATCTCCAATACTGCCCAACACTGCCATCTCCAGTACTGCCCAACACTGCCATCTCCAATACTGCACAACACTGCCATCTCCAATACTGCACAACACTGCCATCTCCAGTACTGCCCTACACTGCCATCTCCAGTACTGCCCAACACTGCCATCTCCAGTACTGCCCAACACTGCCATCTCCAGTACTGTCCAACACTGCCATCTCCAGTACTGTCCAACACTGCCATCTCCAGTACTGTCCAACACTGCCATCTCCAATACTGCCCAACACTGCCATCTCCAATACTGCCCAACACTGCCATCTGCAATACTGCCCAACACTGCCATCTTCAGTACTGTCCAACACTGCCATTTCCAGTACTGCCTAACACTGCCATTTCCAGTACTGCCTAACACTGCCATCTCCAATACTGTCCAACACTGCCATCTCCAATACTGCCCAACACTGCCATCTCCAGTACTGTCCAACACTGCCATCTCCAGTACTGCTCAACACTGCCATCTCCAGTACTGCCCAACACTTCCATCTCCAGTACCGCCCAACACTGCCATCTCCAGTACTGCCCAACACTGCCATCTCCAGTACTGCCCAACACTGCCATCTCCAATACTGCCCAACACTGCCATCTCCAGTACTGCCCAACACTGCCATCTCCAATACTGCCCAACACTGCCATCTCCAATACAGCCCAACACTGCCATCTCCAATACTGCCCAACACTGCCATCTCCAATACTGCACAATACTGCCATCTCCAATACTGCCCAACACTGCCATCTCCAATACTGCCCAACACTGCCATCTCCAGTACTGCCCAACACTGCCATCTCCAATACTGCCCAACACTGTCATCTCCAATACTGCCCAACACTGCCATCTCCAATACTGCCCAACACTGCCATCTCCAGTACTGCCCAACACTGCCATCTCCAGTACTGCCCAACACTGCCATCTCCAATACTGCCCAACACTGCCATCTCCAATACAGCCCAACACTGCCATCTCCAATACTGCCCAACACTGCCATCTCCAATACTGCACAACACTGCCATCTCCAATACTGCCCAACACTGCCATCTCCAATACTGCCCAACACTGCCATCTCCAGTACTGGCCAACACTGCCATCTCCAATACTGCCCAACACTGTCATCTCCAATACTGCCCAACACTGCCATCTCCAATACTGCCCAACACTGCCATCTCCAATACTGCCCAACACTGCCATCTCCAGTACTGCCCAACACTGCCATCTCCAGTACTGCCCAACACTGCCATCTCCAATACTGCCCAACACTGCCATCTCCAGTACTGCCCAACACTGCCATCTCCAATACTGCCCAACACTGCCATCTCCAATACAGCCCAACACTGCCATCTCCAATACTGCCCAACACTGCCATCTCCAATACTGCACAACACTGCCATCTCCAATACTGCCCAACACTGCCATCTCCAATACTGCCCAACACTGCCATCTCCAGTACTGCCCAACACTGCCATCTCCAATACTGGCCAACACTGCCATCTCCAGTACTGTCCAACACTGCCATCTCCAGTACTGCCCAACACTGCCATCTCTAGTACTGCCATCTTCATCTAACCCAATCAGCATAACTTTCCCTCCCTTACTCCCTCATCCAGCTTCCCCTTAAAAGTATCTATGCTGTTATCCTCAACTACTCCTTGTGGTACCATCAGTTTCCACATTATAACCATTGTCTGGGTAAAGAGATTTCTCTTGAATTTCCTTTTGGATTCATGAATAATTTCCTTATGGCCCCTAGTTTAGGTCTCCGTTGTCCCGCACAAGTGGAAATTGTTGCAGACCCCAGGGAAATCTTGGAGGGTTGGAAATCTGACTGTCAAAGAATCATTGACTGAATGAGAAGACTGAAGGTCTCAACTCATCGGTCTGTCAGCAGGACTTTTATTCAGGGAAATTGAGAACACAGAATCTGCTTTTTACATGACTGGAGATCTGATGCCTGAGATGTTGGTTCCCTTAAGTATTCAGTAACCCACAAGTAAAGCTGCTGGGAGTCTCCAAAAACCAGCTGCCAGGGAGACCTGTTTTTAATGTTTCTGCCAAGCTGCCAAAGAGTTCCGGCTGTTTTACATTTGCTTTCCAATCATCTATGCAAGACCAGAACTTCTAAGCGTCAGTGGTCTGGCAATGTGATAACAGCTTTCCACTAAAGCAAATGGATCAGAGATTTGTTTGATGTTTGTGTAACTGACTTCCTTTTTTGTTTGAACCAGATCTGATCTTGTTTATGCACCCACATACACATTACCTGGATCTGAACTAAAACAGTACATTATTTAGTAAGTCACTCCCTTTGCACATCTTACCACAACAGACAGGGTCTATGGCTGGGGTGCGAGGTAGTGGTGGGGGAGGTGAGATTGCAGTTTGCACCAATGCCTTCATGAGTAAAGGTGGATGGATGGTGAGGATGCTTTCTTTTGTCTGTCTCAGGGGATTTGTCTCAGGGAATTTTGAAAGCTTGTCCTCTCCAAGCAAATGAAAAAGCTTGTATTTACAAAGCATCTTTCACAAATTCACTTAGTCCCAAACTGCTTTATAGCTAATGAAGTACTTTTTGAATTGTAGCCACATTTCAATGCAGCCAATTTGCACACAGCAAGCTCCCACAAACAGCGATGTGGTAATGACCAAGATAATCTGTATTTTTAGTGATTGGCTAAGGGAAAAATATTGGTCAGGACACCAGGGAGAACTTTACTGGTTTTCTACAAACAGTACAATGAGATCTTTCAACCACCTAAGATGCAGACAAAGCTTCAGTTGAACATCTCATCCAAAATACCACACTGGAGCATCAGCATCACATTCAAGTCTTTAAAGTGGGAATTGAAACTACGACCATATGATTCAAAAGTAATAGTGTTACTTACTGAGCTACAGTTAACACACCACTGACCATGAGCTACTATCAGAGGTACTATATTTATTGGTAAAGGCAACCAGCTGTCAGTGTTTCCTTGGCAGCAGTGAGGCTCAGCTTTGTACTTTTTCTATGAATAAGTGTTAATGAGAAAATCAAAACTGAGGTGCCCTTTGATCAACTCACTATGTAGTACTGCCTGCTTTCTGTCCTTTGAGCAGTGAGTCACGAGGATATTAATATTCATTTTATTTGTCAATAAATGAAATGGAAGAAAACACTTCCCTCCCCCCTTCATGCATTAGGAAAGGAACAAATGGTTACCTGTGTGTAACATGAGACAAAATACAATTGTTGGATTACAAAGGGGAAAAAAATGTTATATTACTGCTATCGTTCATAAGAACATAGCAATAGAAGTAGACCATTCAGCCTCTTCAGTCTGTTACGCCATTCAGTTAGCACATAGCTGATCTGTACCTCAACTCCATCTACTCCACCTTGGTTTCATTACCCATACTAACCACACTTAACAAAAAGCTATCAGTCTCAGTTTTGAAATTTTCAGTTGAGTCCACAGTCTCAACATTTTTTCAGTTTATCAATGTCCTTTAAACGTTTAGCATTAAAAAAGCAATTGTGTCATATCAAGAGATAATTTTCACTTCCTCCAGTATAGCTATTACTCTTTGTTTGAGGACAAAAAGAGCTTAATAGGAGCAGAAGTAGCCTTACAGCCCCTCAAGCCTGCTCTGCCATTCAATATGGTCATGGTTGATTTGCTTCGACTCTACTTTTCTGCCTGTTCCTCATAAACCTTAAGAGACCAAAAATGCATTTATCTGTGCCTTAAATGTACTCAATGATGAGAACATATACAACCCTCTGGGGTAAAGAATACCAAAGATTCAGAACCCTCTGAGTGAAGACATTTCTCTTCATCTTATTCCTAAATGATCGATCTCTTACCCTGAAACTGTGCTCCAGTGTTCTCGATTGCCCAGCCAGGGGAAACAACCTCTCAGTGTCTACTCAGTACAAAGCTAGCCTCACTGCTGGGGAGCACTGACAACTGGTTGCCTTTTCCAATAAATATAATACCTCTGATAGTGGCCCATGTTCAGTGGTGTGTTAACTGTAGTTCAGTAAGTAGCACTCTTACCTTTGAATCTTTTGGTTGTAGGTTCAATTCCCACTTTAGAGACTTGAATGTGATACTGACACACCAGTGTGGTATTTTGGATGAGATGTTCAACTGAAGCTTTGTCCACATCTTTGGCAGTTAAAGAAAACCAGTAAAGTTCTCCCTGGTGTCCTGACCAATATTTTTCCCTTAGCCAAACACTAAAAATACAGATTATCTTTTCAAGCCCCTTCAGAATTTTATACTTTTTAATGAGATCACCTCTCATTCTTCATTCTTCTAAACACTAGAGAGTATCGGCCTAATTTAATCAGCCTCTCATCATAGGTGAGCCCTCTCATCCCAGGGACCAATCTAGTGAACCTTCATTGTACCGATTTCAAAGCAAGTATAACCTTCCATATATTATAAGACCTAAACTACACATAGTACTCCAGGCGTAAATAACTGTAGCAAGACTTCTTTATTCTTGCACTCCAATCCCCTTGCAATAAAGGCCAATATACCATTTGCCTAATTGCTTGTGTACCTGCATATTAACTTTCTGTGCTCCTTGTGCAAGTATACCCCTGTCTCTCTGAAGATCAATATTTACAAGTTTCATGGCTTTTAAAAATATTCTGCTCTTTTTACTATCAACGTGAATAATTTCACACTTCCCCACATTGTGCTCCACCTGACACCTTGTTGGCCATTCACTTAACCAGTCTTTATCTCTTTGCTGCCTTTTTGTGTCATCCTCATAGCTTACATAACCACCTAACTTTGTATCGTCAGCAAACCTGGATACAGTACTCTCGATCTCTTTGTCTAAGTCATTAATATAGATTTGCTGGGTAATCTCATGAGTTACACTCTCCTGAACATATTGGATACATCCTCTGAAAGGAAGAAATACTTGCATTTTATTGCACCAAAATGTCTTGCAGTGCTTCACACTCAATGGATGACTTTATATTGCAGTTACCGTTGCCATGAAGGCAACTGAATCATAGAATCATAGAAAGTTTACAGCACAGAAAGAGGCCATTTGGCCCATCATATCTGCACCAGCCTAGAAACGAGCCATCCAGCCTAACCCTACTTTCCAGCATTTGGTCCATAGTCTTGCAGGTTACGACACTTGAGTTGAATATCCAGACACCATTTAAATAAGTTGAAGGTTTCTGTCTCCACTACCCTCTCAGGCAATGAGTTCCAGACCCCCAAAAACCCCTGGGTGAAAAAGTTTTTCCTCATCTCCCCTCTAATCTTTCCATCAATCACTTTAAATCTATGCCCCTTTGTCACTGACCTCTCTGCTAAAGTAAACAGACCCTTACAATCCACCCCATCCAGGCCCTTCGCAATTTAGTACATCTCAATCAAATCTTCCTCAGCTTCCTCTGTTCCACGGAGAACAACCCCAGCCTCATAGCTGCAATTTATCAGTCCCGACAACATCCTCGTAAATCTCCTCTGTGCCCTCTCTAATGCAATTACACCCTATCTGTAATGAGGTGACCAGAACTGCGCACAGTACAAGTTGCGGCTTAACTAATGTTTTATATGGCTCCAGATCCCTGCTCTCTTATATTCTATACCTCTTCTAATAGATGAAAGGATTCCATGTGCCTTCTTAGCCACCTTATCAACCTGTCCTGCTACCTTCAGGGATCTGTGAACATTCATTCCAATGTTCCACACTTCTTCTACACCTCTCAGTATCCTCCCATTTATTGTTTAATCCTTTGCCTTGTTTGACATCCCCAAATGCATCAGCTCACACTTCTCTGGGTTGAATTCTATTTGCCACCTTTCTACCCACCAGTCCATTGATATCTTCCAGCAGTCTACAGCAATCTTCCTTGTGGCTAATGTTTTGTGTTGTGTGCAAACTTTTGCTCGTTCCCTACGGCCCCCCTCCCCCACCCCCCTACATTTACGTCCAAATCATTAATATATACCACAATAAGCAGGGGACCTGGTATTGAGTCCTGCGAAACCCCACTAGAAACAGCCTTCCAGTCACAAAAACGCCTGTAAACCATTAACCCTTGTTTCCTGCCCATTTTGTATCCAGTTTGCTACATTCCCCTGGATCCCATGGGCTTTTTTTTTAACCAGTCTGACATGTGGGACCTTGTCAAAAGCTTGGCTAAAATCCATATAGATAACATCTATTACACTACTCTCATCAATCTCCCATGTTACATCCCCGAAAAATTCAATCAAGTTAGTCAGTCACGATCTTCCACACTGACTATCCCTGATTAATCCATGCCTTTCCATATAATACTTTACCCTGTCTCTCAGAATTGATTCCAATAATTTGTCCACTACCAAGGTCAAAGTGACTGACCTGTAATTATTCATTCTATTCCCCACTCTCTTTTTAATCAAAGGTACAATGTTAGCAGAACTCCTCCATTCATGAGGCACCACACCTGTATCCAGGAAGGGTTTGAACTTGACTCGACTCAACCAATGCACTTCCACCCACCTCTCCAGCTCATTCAAAAACTGTGGCAGGCATTTTGTTGATAACTGGATCCTACAAATTGCAGTGAGATGAATGACCAGTTAATAATTTATTTTGCTGATAATGTTGGTTGAAGGAAGAATGTTGCCCAGGATATCAGAAAAACTACTCTTTCTGAAAAGCAGCACGGGATCCTTCACTTCCACCTGAACAGGCACACAGACAAGATTCCAGTTCAATGCATCATCTGACATCCTCTGTGAGAACAGGGCTGCAAAACTTATGGGTCTGGAAAATACTCGTTTTTCATGTTTGGATGTGGACATATCTGAGCAGACCAGCATGTCTTGTCCATCCAGAGTTGTGCTGAACTGAGTGGCTTGTTACCCCTTCAGAGGGCAGTCAAATGAGTCAACTATGTTGGTGTGGGAGGGCCACATGGGCTGACTTCCTTCACTATAAGGGGAACTGCTGGGATGAGTTCATATAACGACCGAATGTGATCCATATGACCCTTCCCACCATCCTAATACTGACAGAAATCAGTGGCAATCTGACAAAGAAGGAGAAGCAGCAGCACAAAGATGACAAAAACAGGCAATAGTCAACACTTCTCCCATTCACCTAGGGGTTGCTAACCCTGGTTGGACATATTCCAGTAGGTGTCATCACATGATCACCATCCTTCAATCACCCCTCTCCCACACTATTACTATTGGTTGTCCAACACGCACAGACTTCCCTTTTCCTGACTTCTTTGATTGGATGATTCTTGACCATCAGTCAAACAGCTCCTTCTCCTTGCTTGTATTACATGACTGATTAAAAAGTAATGTTCAAAGAAAAATAAAAAATTAAACATAATTGTTCCTTTTCTTTAATCTTGGCATTATTCCTTAACATATTAAAGAGTGATAATCTGGTGCAGTTTTATTAATATAGTTGAAAATGGGTTTTTCACAAAAACTATGCATTTTTAATGAGAGTCTCTAGTCCTCCACCTGTGAGTCACTGAAAATGACTTTTAAAAACTATGCTGAACCATTAAGGAGTTTCATTGCTGCACATCAGTCAGATTCTTTGTAAATTTAAAAGTTTTTGATATGAAAGACTTATAAAACATGCCTACAAGTGCCCTTGCACCCAAGAAAATGAGCACAATTTGAAGAGCCTCCTCAAATGTTCGCAAATGGGTACAGTCAGCAGAAGCTCACCGTGCTCTTTATTTGCAATGTTGGGGGCACAGCCTGCTTTGTGGGTGGGTCTGGCTTTGGTGAAATGATTTTTAAACTAGCTTTAAAGATTACAAAAAACCAAACTTACACTTAAGTGGTTACCTTAGCAACTCCCCAACAATAAGCAACAACAAATGAGCTAAGAGAAGCAAATTATTCTAATGCTATTTGAAATTCTTTACTGATACATATTATTTCAAGCAGATTGAGAACACAATGTTTTGCCAAGAGCAAAGTTATTGCCAAGGCTATTAACTTTGAAGCTTATTTTATGAAATCTATTTTTCATGCCTAGTTTGCAGAAGATTAATCTTTGTAGCTACTTTAATTTCTTATTTATTAACATGATTTATGGGAAGGAAGGAGCTGAGGTAAAGATTCAACAATGGAATTGGCTCTCTGAAGTTAGAATGCAAGAGTGAAAAAGTAATGCAGGGGAAAATAAGAGTAAAATGCAGATTGGAACAGAATTGTACAGCAGCCACTAGAGATGGCGCTGAAGAATGTCAGCAAATACTTGCATTTATTTAATAATCCTGATGCACATGATCTCTTTAAGAATTTCCCTTCTGCCCATTCTTGTGTTTATCTTAGCTACCACTTTAGACTTGAGTCTCTAATTTTGCATTCTTCCTTCCCTAGCCATTTCCAGGCTCCTTCCCACTTTCTTCAGCACCTTTATTCTCTCAGGCCTTTCTTTCTCTCATGCCACTGATGCAAGATTGAGTGTTTCAGGGATGAATACTCTTTGCACTTCCCTTGGCACCTCCTGGCGGACATACTTTGGCATCCCTTGCCTCTCCCAGTGCACTGAGTACTGCGGAAAGTTTTGGTCTCCTTATCTAAAGAGGGATATACTCGCATTGGAAGCCTTTTAGAGAAGGTTGACTAGATTGGTTCCTGGTTTGAAGGGATTTCTTATGAGGAATGTTGAACATTTAGGCCTATACTCATTGGAATTTAGAAGAATGAGAGATGATCTTATTGAAACATATAAAATCCTGAAGGGTCTCACCAGGGTGGATGCTGAGAGGAGGTTTCCCCTTGTGGGGAAATCTAGATCTAGGGGACATGGTTTCAGAATAAGTGGTCTCCCATTTAAGCCAGAGATCAGGGGGAGTTTGTGCTCTCAGAGGGTTGTAAATCTTTGGAATTCTCTACTCCAGAAAGCAATGGAGGCTGGGTAAATGAATATATTCAAGTCTGAGTTAGGCAGATTTTTGATCTACAAAGGAGTCAAAAGTTATGAGGGACAAGCAGGGAAGTGAAGTTGAGTAGCAGGCTCAAGGGGCCAAATGGCTTACTCCTGCTCCTACTTCTCATGATCTTACATTAACAGTGACAACAACTGTCTCATTTTGGTCCCAACTCTTCCCTCCCCACCACTAGCCCAGCTACCCCAATAACCATCTTATCTTGCTCGATCCTTACAGTTTAGCTCAGCCCTCAATGATTACTGCCTGGCTCCATAATGCTCTCCAAAATGTACAACCATATGTAGAAGTTGAAAGCAAAGGAAAAGAGATGCAACCCACAGTAAAAAAACAACAACTGTGGAGTAAAGTTGCAACCCTCATTGCAACCCTCCCTACCCTTGTTCCCAATGGTGGCACCTGTGAAATTGGGCATTGTTCTTTCACCCAAGAACCTAAGGAGCAGGAATAGGTCATTCAGCCCCTCAAGCCTGCTCTGTCATTCAATGAGATCAAGACTGGTCTGCACCTCAACTCCATTTCCCCCTTTGTTCAATATCATTCGATACCTTTGGCTAAAAAAATATTTATTGATCTCAGTGTTGAAAGTTTCAGTTGACTCCCAGTATACACAGGGAGTCAATTCGAGGGGGAGAATTCCAGATTTCTACCACTCTGTTTGGAAGAAGCGCTTCCAGATGTGACCTTGCATATTTTCCAAAATGGGGTAAGTTTACTCACAAGCAGGTGCCAAACTCAGCAAAATGAGTTCAGCTATGGATTAATGAAGTGTGTTAAAGGACTACCGGACACATCAAGGATGCTTCATCCAGTCAATAATGCAGCTTCACACATTGTCCACCACACTGAGCAAATGGAACCATGCCCCCCTGACTGATCCACTAAAATAATCAAGCAGCCTCCAGGAATTCATCCTTACCCATTCAAGTGAAAACACAATTAACTAGTAACTTACCTTCCATAACTGGATACATCTTTTTCTCAGATACCAGCTTAGGCTCATTGGGTTGCATTCTCTCATCTCTGTGCCCGAATGTTGTACGTTCAAGTCGTTCTCCAAGGAATTGATTATCTAGGCATTCACTCCAGTGCAGTGCTGAGGGAGTGCTGCACTGTCAGACGTGCTGTCTTTGAGATTAAGTGTTAAACAGAGGTCTGTCCTTTCAGATGCATGTAAAGCATCCTATGGCACTATTTCAAAGAAGAGCAGAGGAGTTATCCCCGGTGTCTTGTTCAGAGAGCAGGTGAGTCCTCAATTTAATGTCTCATCCGAAAGATAGCATCTCCAACACTGCAGCATTGCCTCAGTACTGAACTGAACTGTCACCCTTGATTTTTGTGCCCAAGGCACTGGAGTGAAACTTGAATCCATAAATCTTCTGGCTCAAAGGCAAGAGTGCTACCAACTGAACCATGGCTGACGTTATCCTAACACCAACCTTAAAACCCTAACCTGTGCTCATTCTACATTGTAAATTGTAAAATAACTGAATTTCAAAAACTTGGCCTTGTATGATATTTATTTATCATATCAAAAGTCAACCTAATAGGGTGGGACTGAAGTCATATGTAGGTCAGACCAGAGAGGACATTAATGAGCACAGTTTCTGTGCCAATCCAGCATTTTTCATAGTTACCATGGCATTCTAACTTTCCTGTAACTCCCCAGCAAACAGCACTGGGGGAGGAGCTTCGCCACACAAAGTGCAAGTTTGAAAAGGCCGCCCACCACCATTACGTTCACAGCATTAATTGCCAGCGATGCCCTCTATCCGGGGAACAATTTTTTTTTTAAAAACACAAATGACCTAAATTGTTGAATTTGCTCCACAACATGGATTTTAAGTCACAGGCTTTGGGTTACGAGTTAACCAGCATAATGATAATGCCCCTTATCGGCATTCCGTAGGGATCGCTCCCTCCGGGACACCCTGGTCCACTCCTCCATCACCCCCTACTCCTCAACCCCCTCCTATGGCACAACCCCATGCCCACGCAAAAGATGCAACACCTGCCCCTTCACTTCCTCTCTCCTCACCGTCCAAGGACCCAAACACTCCTTTCAAGTGAAGCAGCATTTCACTTGCATTTCCCCCAACTTAGTCTACTGCATTCGTTGCTCCCAATGTGGTCTCCTCTACATTGGAGAGACCAAACGTAAACTGGGCGACTGCTTTGCAGAACACCTGCGGTCTGTCCGCAAGAATGACCCAAACCTCCCTGTCGCTTGCCATTTTAACACTCCACCCTGCTCTCTTGCCCACATGTCTGTCCTTGGCTTGCTGCATTGTTCCAGTGAAGCCCAACGCAAACTGGAGGAACAACACCTCATCTTCCGACTAGGGACTTTACAGCCTTCCGGACTGAATATTGAATTCAACAACTTTAGGTCGTGAGCTCCCTCCCCCATCCCCACCCCCTTTCTGTTTCCCCCTTCCTTTTTTTTTCCAATAAATTATAAAGATTTTCCTTTTTCCACCTAATTCCATTATTAAAAAAACCCCACTAGAGCTATACCTTGAGTGCCCTACCATCCATTCTTAATTAGCACATTCGTTTAGATAATATCACCAACTTTAACTTTAACACCTATGTGTTCTATTGTACTATTGTCGTTGACATCTTTTGATGATCTGCTTCTATCACTGCTTGTTTGTCCCTACAACCACACCCCCCCCCCACCTCACCTCTCTCTCTCTCTATCTCTCCGCCCCCAACACACACACCTTAAACCAGCTTATATTTCAGCTCTTTCCTGGACTCGAACTCAAGTTCTGTCGAAGGGTCATGAGGACTCGAAACGTCAACTCTTTTCTTCTCCGCCAATGCTGCCAGACCTGCTGAGTTTTTCCAGGTAATTCTGTTTTTGTAATGATAGGCAGATGTACCTATTCTGATGCCTTTTAAGGGAACATTCCTTGCACATCATTGGAGCTGGTGCCGTCAGCTCAACCTTTGAAAGAAACATTATGGGCAGAATTTTATGTCCAGCGGGAGGGCGCGCGCCCGAGGGGAACGGACGTGAAGTAGCATGAGGTGACGCCAGGCGAGCGTCCCAACGTCATCGCACACTCGCGTGATATTTTGCTCGGTGAGCGCGCACAACAGTCAGAAGCGCACCACCGACAATTAAGCGGGCAATTAAACAATGCAACTAACGGCAACTTTACATGGCCCGTCTTCATTTACGGTTGGTCCAGGGACCACTCTCCCGGGCGGCATTCGCGTTTTTGCTCAAACCTCGATCCAGGGCGGGATGAAATCTCCGTGGGGAAATAAAATAAAAAGAGATACCTGGGGACTGGTTTTTTATGAGGGTGTGCATTCAGCTGCTTGATTGTGCTGCATGGACATAACTTGCAGCATCTTTGTCATTTCCTTTATTGTGTGGAGGTCTGCAGCTCTCCTGGGGCAGCTGTCTGCCTTCAGGCAGCTCACTAAAAGCGCTTCCCCACACGTTTGGCCGGCGCTCACCCTCATCCCCGCCCGGGCGGCATCGAGCACTTCAACGCGTGTTTCGCGCTGGCTGGGCGCTAATTGGCCAGCCAACATGAAATCACGGTCGAGAGGCCTATGCCAGCCGGAGGCCCATTTCCCGTCTGCTTCCGTGCCCGCCAATCGCACGCACCTAACCAACGAAAAATTGAGGCCTATGTTCTTCACGCTCAATATGATCATTTTTACTAACAATGAAATGGAAAAGCTTCCTGCCTTTAGGTTTTCAAAAGATGTTGATTCCTTTCTTAAAGCAGTCACCGGATTCACAATGAAGGCCGAAAATGTGCTTGGTTCTTTAAACACTGTTTACTCATGAAAATGAATGCTCTGAAAGGAAGAAGAAAAGTAATCAGTTGGTTCTCAGCAATGTAGAAAATCATTTGGGGCTACAGTGATAGATGAAATCTTTTACTCAGCATGGCAGGGTATCTGGGATTAGTACACAACCCAGCACTTAGGGAGTAAATCAGAGAAGTGTCAGCATTGAAACTGTATTGCCGGTAAAGGTGGACTGGGAGAGGAGCGGTAAGAATTCATTTCTCGCTCAGACACCGAGCTCTGTGCTTGAAATCCCAGTACTTCGACCCTGCTGACGAGGGCATTGCTGAGGTCACACCTAGAGTACTGTACACAGCTTTGGCCTCCTTATTTAAGGGAGAATTTAGAAGAATGAGAAGTGGTGTTATTAAAAATACAAGAGGGGGCTGGACAGGGTGGATGCTGAGAGAATGTTTCCCCTTGTGGGTAAATCTAGAACTAGGGGGCACAGTTTCAAAATAAGGGGTCTTCCATTTAAGACCAAGATGAGGAATTTCTTCTCTGAGTGTTGCTAATCTTTGGAATTCTCTATACCAAAAAGCAGAGGAGGCTGGGTCATTGAATATATTCAAGGCTGAGTTAGACTAACATTTGATCTACAATATGGGGGGAAAACAAGAAAGTGGAGTTAAGGTCACAAATTGATCAGCCAAGATCTTATTGAATGGCAGAGCAGGCTCAAGGGGCTGAATAGCTTACTCTTGCTACTATTTGTTATGTTCTTACATTCTCACACAGAATTGCTGCCTTCACGAGGAAATCAAATCTGTCAACAGGAAGTCGGTTGTTATCGCTCTTGCCTCTCAGTCGGAAGGGCATAGGTTCAGGTTCCACGTACTCCAGAACAGGTAATCCAGTTGACAGTCATACAGGAGTAGTAAGGGAGTGCTCCATCTACTCGCCTAATAAATACCTGTTGATCTCAGTTTTGATTTGTTTAATATTCAACAGTTTTTTAGGGGGAGAGGATTTCAGATTCATATTAACCATTGTGTGAAGAAGTGCTCTTTGACACACATCTGAATGGCCTAGCTTAACTTTGAGATTATGCCTCCATGCTCTGGATTCTCCCACAGAGGAAATAGTTTCTCTCCATCCACCCTATCAATTCCTTAAATTACCTTAAATGCCATAACTAGATGACCCCTTAATCTTCTATACTCAAGGGAATACTGGCCTATGTGCAACCTGTCCTCGGTTTTTGTACATTCCAATTTTCTATTAATAACCCCACAGCAAGCTCAAGATATGATGAACTCAAAGGACTAGTTTACTTGCACACACTCAAAACGCAAAAGGAGGGTCATACTGTTGTCCCCATACTCAGACAGTAAAGAAATGGATGGAGAAAAGAAAAATTTACCGTGCAGAGACCACAGAAAAGAAGAAATATTATTTCACATGGGTTCCAGAATCCAGAATCAAAGTCCAATGAGGTATTCCTTCACAGAGGTCGGTGGGTTGAAAACTGATGCTGGGGAATTCACTTTTCCGGTGGTGTTGACTTCACATGATGAGATATGCATGCAGAGAATCAGTCTTGTAGACGTTGGTACAGACTTCCAGCAGAAGCAGTGTAGATGGGGCCAGATGTTCAACCTGGGCACAGCTCCCTTCCTATGAGGTTGCCAGTTAGATAGTAAATAGCAGACTGAGCTTTGCAGTTCAGCAAGGCAATATTACTGGCTCCACAAGCCACAGGCCATTGTCACATGACTCCCACCTCTCCACACTGTCTTCAACAAAGGATGTGTATCCTTCATCTGGGTCCCCAAGATTGTTAAATGTCTCAACCATTAAGAATTGACAGGAAGGTTGCGTGGCCCTTTCTCTTAGCGGATGAGCAGACTCCTGTTGGCCAGCCTGGGATCTGAAATGCAGATGGCCTTTGTGTAGCTTTTTTTGAATTTGATCTGTGCAGCCCACAGGGTGTATTTGTGGCTACCCAAAGATAACAATGTGTGAGTTTTCCTGATGCTCCAGGTAGCTTCTTTTGTACAGGAATCACAGACAGACATAGATTGAGCCAGTTTAAAGGTCTTTGCCTAGTTTTTTTTGAAATAGCAATGAGCATATATCTATATATTCTATTAAAAAAAGAGGGTGAGGTCTTAGTCCCTCACAATGGAGACAGGAATTTTGGTAGGCTAGAGACTAACAAAGGAAATTAGAAATGACAGGATGGAAATTTTGAATGTAACCTAATGGTGACCATCAAGCATTGAAAGCTCAACGCAAACTGGAGGAGCAGCACCTCATCTTCCGACTAGGCACTTTACAGCCTTCTCGACTGAATATTGAATTCAACAACTTTAGATCTTGAACTCCCTCCTCCATCCCCACCCCCTTTCCGTTTCTTCCCCCTCCCTTTTGTTTTTTCCAATAATTTATATAGATTTTTCTTTTCCCACCTATTTCCATTATTTTTAAATCTATACCTTTTATGCCTTGTTAGTCTTATTCCACCCCACCCCCGCTAGAGCTGTACCTTGCATGTCCTGCCATCCATTCTTAATTAGCATATTCGTTTAGATAATATCACGACCTTCAACATCTCTTTGTTCTTTTGTCTGTGACATCTTTTGATTATCTGCTCCTATCACTGCTTGCTTGTCCCTAAAACCACACACCCCCCACTTCTCTCCCCCCACCCCCACCCCCCACCTTAAACTAGCTTATATTTCACCCCTCTCCTAATTTTACTCAGTTCTGTTGAAGGGTCATGAGGACTCGAAACGTCAACTTTTTTCTTCTCCGCCGATGCTGCCAGACCTGCTGAGTTTTTCCAGGTAATTCTGTTTTTGTTTTGGATTTCCAGCATCCGCAGTTTTTTGTTATTATCTCTGTGTTTAATTGACTGCCGCTTCTCCTCAAGAAATGCCTACCTTGAAGAAGTACTGTTCCTCTCTCCGACATGATTTCCGTATCTCTCTTTTGCCTTGTTCACCTTCATTGCTTTCCATTTCTCTCCTGGTGTTTGACAAGCTGTTTACTAAAGCCCACTTTCACAGTCATCTTTCCTTTCTCAGTGACTGTCTCTGTCTCCGACTTACCCCACGTGGATTTCAACTGAAATTCCATCCCTCATGTTTCAAACCCACCCAGGATTACAGGTATCTCTGGGACATAAAACGTTTCTCAGATTGCTGTTCCCGTCGCATTCTGAGATCCACACTCAGTGCCATGCTTCTCCATATGAACACACTCGACCTCTCCCTCCAGCAGCACCGCCGCACCCTTTTTCAAAGCTGCGCGTGCCCCCAGTTTCATTTTATTCTTCGTCTCATCCGACACCTCAACAAGAAATTTCTTTCTCTCAAGTGCTAAGGAAGGCAAGCTCCAACAACTCATCGACACCAACACCCATCTAGGACCCTCCACCCCTGCCCGTCCCTCTGTCCCCACCCCATCTTCCAATCCCAGCCCCAGCTGTGTATTCACTATACCCCCTGACCTTCCCCTCTCTGACGCTGAACGTTAAGTGCTCCAAAGGACTTAGTTTCATAACCTTACACACTCATCTCAATGATTTTCGGGCTCGGCACGATGCTGAGCTCTTCTTCCGCCATCTTCGTCTCCGTGCTCACTTCTTTGGGCAGGAGTCCTCTCCCCGTTCAATGGATCCTATTACCCACCTCCAATATTCTTCCTCCACCTGGACCCCTCCCTCTGGATTCTTATCTTCTCTTGATCTTTTCACTGAAAACTGTCGGCGTGACATTAGTCATCTCAATTTCTCTGCTCCTCTCACGCATTCTAATCTGTCTCTCTCTGAACTTACTGCACTCCGTTCTCTCAGGTCCAACCCCAACATTGTCATCAAACCCACTGACAAGGGTGGTGCTGTTGTTGTCTGGCGCACTGACCTCTACCTCGCGGAGGCTGAGCGTCAACTCGCAGACACTTCCTCCTACCTCTCCCTGGACCATGACCCCAGCACTGAACCTCAAGCCATTGCTTCCAGGACTGTCACTGACCTCATCTCCTCTGGAGATCTTCCTCCCACAGCTTCCACCCTGATAGTCACCCAACCTCGGACAGCCCGCTTCTACCTCCTACCCAAAATCCACAAATAGGACTGTCCCGGCAGACCGATCGTGTCAGCCTGTTCCTGCCCCACGGAACTTATTTCTCGTTATCTTGACTCCATTCTCTCTCCCCTTGTCCAGTCCCTTCCCACCTACATCCGTGATTCCTCTGACACCTTACGTCACATCAACAATTTCCAGTTCCCTGGCCCCAACCGCTTCCTCTTCACCATGGACGTCCAATCCCTCTACACCTCCATCCCCCACCAGAATGGTCTGAGGGCCCTTAGCTTCTTCCTCGAACAGAGGCCCGAACAATCTCCATCCACCACTGCTCTCCTCCGTCTGGCTGAACTTGTTCTCACACTGAACAATTTCTCCTTTAACTCCTCTCACTTCCTCCAAATAAAAGGTGTGGCTATGGGTACCCACATGGGCCCCAGCTATACCTGTCTCTTTATGGGGTATGTGGAACATTCCTTGTTCCAGTCCTACTCTGACCCCCTCCCACAACTCTTTCTCTGGTACATTGATGATTACTTTGGTGCTGCTTCATGCTTTCGTCGGGACTTGGAAAAATTTATTAATTTTGCTTCCAATTTCCACCCCTCCATCATTTTCACATGGCCCATCTCTGACACTTCCCTTCCCTTCCTTGACCTCTCTGTCTCAATCTCTGGTGATAGACTGTCCACCAATATCCATTACAAGCCTACCGACTCCCACAGCTACCTTGACTACAGCCCCTCACACCCCACTTCCTGTAAGGACTCCATCCCATTCTCTTAGTTCCTTCGCCTCCGTCGCATCTGTTCTGATGATGCTACCTTCAAAAACAGTTCCTCTGACATGTCCTCCTTCTTCCTTAACCAAGGTTTTCCACCTACGGTCATTGACAGGTCCCTCAACCGTATCTGGCCCATCTCCCGCGCATCTGCCCTCACGCCTTCTCCTCCCTCCCAGAAACATGATAGGGTCCCCCTTGTCCTCACTTATCACCCCACCAGCCTCCACATTCAAAGGATCATCCTCCGCCATTTCCACTAACTCCAGCATGATGTCACCACCAAACACATCTTCCCTTTACCCCCCCTGGCAGCATTCAGTAGGGATCATTCCCTCCGGGACATCCTGGTTCACTCGTCCATCACCCCCTACACCTCAACCCCCACCTACGGCACCTCCCCATGCATACGCAAAAGATGCAACACCTGCCCCTTCACTTCCTCTCTCCTCACCATCCAAGGGCCCAAACACTCCTTTCAAGTGAAGCAGCATTTCACTTGCATTTCCCCCAACTTAGTCTACTGCATTCGTTGCTCCCAATGCAGTTTCCTCTACATTGGAGAGACCAGACGCAAACTGGGCGACCACTTTGCGGAACACCTGCGGTCTGTCTGCAAGAATGACCCAAACCTCCCTGTCGCTTGCCATTTTAACACTCCATCCTGCTCTCTTGCCCACATGTCTGTCCTTGGCTTGCTACATTGTTCCAGTGAAGCTCAATGCAAACTGGAGGAACAGCACCTCATCTTCCGACTAGGCACTTTACAGCCTTCCGGACTGAATATTGAATTCAACAAATTTAGATCTTGAACTCCCTCCTCCATCCCCACCCCCTTTCCGTTTCTTCCCCCTCCCTTTTGTTTTTTCCAATAATTTATATAGATTTTTCTTTTCCCACCTATTTCCATTATTTTTAAATCTATACCTTTTATGCCCTGTTAGTCTTATTCCACCCCCACCCCCGCTAGAGCTGTACCTTGCATGTCCTGCCATCCATTCTTAATTAGCATATTCGTTTAGATAATATCACGACCTTCAACATCTCTTTGTTCTTTTGTCTGTGACATCTTTTGATTATCTGCTCCTATCACTGCTTGCTTGTCCCTACAACACAACGCCCCCTTCCCACTTCTCTCCCCCAACCCAACCCGCACCCCGCCCCACTCCACCTTAAACCAGCTTATATTTCACCCCTCTTCTAATTTTACTCAGTTCTGTTGAAGGCTCATGAGGACTCGAAACGTCAACTTTTTTCTTCTCCGCCGATGCTGCCTGACCTGCTGAGTTTTTCCAGTTAATTCTGTTTTTGTATTGAAACAGATGGATTAGGAGGTTTGATCTTCAATCCCAGTCTGGACTGACTGTAATGTTTTTGGTTAGGGCAGCAGTTGAATCCACCAATTCTGCTGTTGTGCATCCCTGATTTCCATTGTTCCATCATTGGCAGTTGTGCCTTCAGCTGACTGGATTCTAAGCTCTGGAATTTCCTCCCTAAACCTTTCCGCCTCTCTACCTCTCCCTTCCCTTTTTAAGGCAGTCCTTAAAACCTACATCTTTGATGAAGTTTTGTTCACCTGTCTCAATAACTAGTTACACTTAATGTCAAATTTTGTTTGATAACTATCCTGTGAAGCAACTTTGGAATGTCTTACTACATTAAAGGCACTATATAAATGCGAGCTGTTGTTATTGACAGGGCAAACCAGCACCTCAGGCACAGTGTAAATTGAGGACATGGCCCCATCGCTCAACTGAAAGGAGTTTTAGTTCTGTTGATGTATATACTGTTTTAAAAGGTTTCATCAAATCCTAATCCATTTACAGTCCTATTCCAGAGTTGGAGATCACATAAATGAAACCAGATGACACCAACAAACCTTAATGGACCTTGATTTTCTGGACACAGTACTGGTACAACCTATATTTCTGCTTGAAAATACAAATCTAATTTCCCAAACATCCTAGAACCACTGGGACCTAAGGTTGTTTCAAGCAGCTAGGATAAGACATGCAGGCTTATTGCCACGCTAGGCCACAGAGACTTATAAACAATACAGTGGGAAACATGCAGAACAATGGAGAGGGCCTCATGGCACAGGCATGACATGCATGAAAAGAATTCAAATTATGTAAAAGATTAGATTTGTCCATTATGGTCTCTATCAGGAAGGAACTTAAGTCAGACACATGCCTGCAGGGAAACAACAACTCTTTGTAAACATGAGAATTATAAAATAAACTGCTCAGATGAGCAAAAGGCTGGGAGATGTACAAAATAGGACTGAATTGTTTCCATTGTGGTGAAACCCTGCTGGGTTCTTTAATAAAGGCAACTAATGATTTTAAATTAAAGGTCACTTTTTTTCCTGAGTGAATTCCAGTGTTGAAATAATACTTGGGCTAAGAAAGCTTTACTTACACTACAGAAAAGGCACTGCTTGTATGTCAAGAGATACTCAGTACCCACCACTTACAGCGTTCCTACTTATCCTGTTCAATCACTTATGTTGGACAAATAACACTAGCCGCATAGCATTTCCATATGCATCAATTACAAGGGGATGACTTATAATGCGTTAAGTGCGCTGACAATTTTGGGCGTTTCGATTTGCTGTTCACACCTAAAGAGTGATTCCTTTACAATCACAATTATTCCCTATTTCTCAGCACAAATTTCAGGGTCCTCAGAGGAAAAATAAGTTGAAAGCATTCGAAGCCTGCAACTGTATCTAACCTGCCCCTAACCAGAATCACAGAATTGCACAGTGCAGAAGAGGTCCTTCGGCCTGTCGAGTCTGCACCGACACGCGAGAAACACTTGACCTGACTACCTAATTCCATTTACCAGCACTTGGCCCATTGCCTTGAATGTTATGACGTGCCAAGTACTCATCCAGGTACTTTTTAAAGGATGTGAGGCAACCCACCTCCATCAACCTCCCAGGCAGCACATTCCAGACCGTCACCACCTTCTGGGTAAAAATGTTTTTCCTCACATCTCCCCTAAAGCTCCTGCCCCTCATCTTGAACTTGTGGCCCCTCGTGACTGACCCTTCAACTATGGGGAACAGCTGCTCCCTATCCAACCTCAATCAGGTTGTCCTTCAGTCTTCTCTGCTCCAACGAAAGCAACCCAAGTCTATCCAACCTCTCCTCATAACTTAAATATTTCATCCCAAGCAACATCCTAGTGAACCTCCTCTGCACCCCCTCCAGTGCAATCACATTCTTCCTATAATGTGGCGACCAGAACTGCACACAATACTCCAGCTTTGGCCTCACCAAGGTTCTATACAACTCCAACATGACCTCCCTATTTTTGTAATCTATACCTCATTTGATAAAGGCAAGTGTCCCATATGCCTTTTTCACCACCCCACTAACATGCCCCTCCGCCTTCAGAGATCTATGGACACACACGCCAAGGTCCCTTTGTTCCTCAGAACTTCCTAATGCCATGCCGTTCATTGAATACTTCCTTGTCAAATTACTCCTTCCAAAGTGTATCACCTCACACTTTTCAGGGTTAAATTCCATCTGCCACTTATCTGCCCTTTTGACCATCCCGTCTATATCTTCCTGTAGCCCAAGACACTCAACCTCACTGTTAACCACCCGGCCAATCTTTGGTCATCTGCAAACTTACTAATCTTACCCCCCACATAGTCATCTATGTCGTTTATATAAATGACAAATAATAGGGGACCGAGCACAGATTCCTGAGGTAGGCCACTGGACACTGGCTTCCAGTCACTAAGGCAGCTTTCTGTCATCACCCTCTGTCTCCTACAACTATGCTAATTTTGAATCCACCTTATCAAATTACCCTGTATCCCATGTACATTTGCCTTCTTTATAAGTCTCTCATGTGGGACCTTGTCAAAGGCTTTGCTGAATAATTGGTGTATCTTGGGGGCCACTGGAATAACTAGGAAATACAACCGGAAATCATTTGGCACCCAATTTTGTCAACTGACTTTGGTTGTGGCCGGTTGTGATTTACTGGGAGCAGTTAATTTATGAACTGGGGCCTGACTGGCTGAATCAAGCATGCCCCATTCTTGTGTGCCAGTTTTAGACTGTATATGGTCCCCGTTCAAGTGTGTCATCAAGCTGTCACATTGTTTTCTGTGTGCCAGTTATCAGATTGGACAGAGTTTATATCTGGTTATCAAATTTTGCCAGCTAGACACAGATGTGTGCATCAGATTGTACACAGGGATCCTTGAGATCTTAACAGCACCTGAAGAGTGAAGTTTGATGACTGTGGGAGCAGATAGCCCAGGAGTGCTTATAGTAACATGTGCACCCGATCATCTGCCGTCATGCTTGTCCTCATTTCGCATGCAGCCCAAACGCACAGAGGAATTGCTGTCTGGTGTTCACTAAGGCCTCTGCAGCCTTCCTGGATATCCTGTTGCTGGCTGCTTTGATTTTTGCTGGGAGAAGCTTGGCCAGCTCATTAGCCAGACCATGCTGAGACTCCTTACCTCTGGTTTAAATGAGACTTTTGGGCAGCCTAACGTGAACAAATTTAAGTTGCAGCGTTTCAGGAGCCGCAGGAAGAGCAAAGAGGAGAGATGTCAGTCTGGCTCTGTCAAAGTCCCATTCCCAGCATCCTGTAATGGAATGGAATGAAAGCCACATTCCTAGAATCTGGTAAGGGAATGGGAGAAAATCCAATTTCCAGGATCCAGTGAAAGACACACTGTAACTCGATTTCAAAATGCAAGCATTGCAAACTTTCCTCGCACCCAAATTCAGTCTCAATAAAAAACCCTAAGTAAACACCTGGACAGGGTCACGTTGTGAAGATCCCTTTCTTCTGGGCACTGAGAGTAGACATTCGAAAGCTGTTGTTGTCTTCATGCAGCAGCTCTGCCTTGAAAGATAAACAGGTCTCAGACTGACCGTGCGATGGGACACTGACAGTGACAAATCAAGGTTACTATCTCTCCATTTAGGCATAATCCATAGGATGGATACAGAAATGAGGAGGACTGCAGTAAACCATCTGAGTAAATATATAGTCAGAACAACTGATACCAGAATCTTTTGAATGAATCTACGTTCATATCATGCGAATATTAAAGTTCAACATACTCTTTAAGAGAGAAAGATTTGCATTTAGGTAGTGCCTTTTACACCTTCAAAGCACTTTCCAGTCAAAAGAGCCTTTGAAGTGTAGTTACTGTTGTAATGTTGGTTGGAAATGCAACAAGCAATTTGCACACAGCAAGCTCCCACAAAGAGCACTGAGATCATTGCAAAATAATCTGTTTTGGTGATGTTAGTTGAGGGCTGAATATGGGGTCAGGACATGGGGAGAAGTCCTCTCATCTTCTTCAAAATAGTGTCACAGGATTTTTTTATATCCACCTGAGAGGTCAGAAGGGGCCTTGGTTTAACATCTCATACAAAAGATGGCACATCCAACATTGCAGTGCTCCGTGAGCACTGGACTGGGAGTGCCCATCTAGATCTTGTGCTCAAGTCTCTAAAACGGGATCTGAACCACAACTTTCTGACTCAAAGGTGAGAGTGCTACCCACTGAGCCACAGCTGACAATTTTACTGGAAAATGAACCCGTGCGGTAATGGCAGCATTTTGGGAAGGCATTGCTGCCTCTGACTTTAAATGGTGGCATGACAGCCGCACCATTATGCCAGCCAGCACACGGAGCAGGCAAATCAGGTCAAACCAACATGCCAACTCAAAGAGGAAGACCCCCCGATGTTTCACTCAGTTTTTTACTCCTTTGGACCAGAAAACTAGAAGGGCTTTCTGACTCCCAGATCTGGATCACTATCCTCTAACCCCCCCCTACGCTCTACCACCCCACCAAACACCCCCTCCTTCCGTCCCCTCACCTCGACCGAGGCTCGAGAGGGCACTTGTCATTGGACTTTGCTATGACACATCAGCGGTTAAATGGCCTTTTGACATCTACTGCCTATCCTCAGCTGTAAAAATTCCAGAATGGGCTGTGGACTGATTCTCCATCCTAGACCCCCTTCCACGTCAGCCCCCCCACTCCACCCCGCCACCGACTCCCCCCCCCCCCCCCCCCCCCCCCCCCCCACCACCGCTATCCCCAAGGGTCAGTGATTCAGGTGGGGAGAAAGAAGGGAAAGGAGGAAAGTCAATAAAAAAAGAGGGAACAATGTACAAACCTCGTTGATTGATTCTTATCTCATTATTCATGCTCTGTTATCTTATATAAATCTGCAGTCTGTAGCACCATCTATTTATAATAGGCAGACAGATGGGTAAAAAGGTAGACAGACAGACAGACATGTGTTTGTGTATCTGCACACATGAAAAAACATTCACAGATACTGACACACTCACAGCCACTTCCCGTGAGCCTCAGCGTTGAGACGAAATGTGGGGCCCAAAGCCGCACTTGCTGGCAGTCAGACTGGCTCAGCGATCCTCCTTCTGATTGGCCGGCTCCAAACTCAGGCTTCCGATGCTGCCGGCCCAGCGCTCAACATGGAGGCACCTTGCTGACCTGCACAGCAGTGCAGAGATTAACAAGGTGGAGGCCAGACGGTCTATCAGGATGGAAGAGAAACTCATCAGCCGGATCAGGATCTACTGCAATAGGAGCCTTTCATGCTCGAGGCCCCATCAATGGGCCTGTAGCCTCCAGCTCCGATGGCCCTCAAGCCTGCTGCAGGGAGAATGCCTCCATTGAGCTGGCAGTCTCTGCACACGGCAGACGCCACTCTGCTGGTGGCAAAGTGCCAGGGAGGCTGCAAGTTCACACCTAATTGGGTTCTTCTTCACTAAATTGATGTCCTGCATCCACGGGACAGGCTACTGATCCTCTTCCTAAAGCCCCACCCCTCACCGCCCCCCAACCCCACCACCCCCACCCACCCCCGACCCAGCCCCAGGGAAACTTCCCGGAGGCAGCAGTGGGGAGCCATCCCATGCAGCTCCACCCTACTTTCCCAGGCCTTCATCTGCCTCAAACTCCATCTCCATGGGACCAAGAAAATCCAACCCACACACACAGATACTGCACATAAACACACAATTCATAGAAACTCAGTTATCTATATTTTGCCAATACGCTGAAAGAAAATATCAAATTAGATAAAGGTAAATAAGGCAGAGCTTCAAGACCACATCCATTGGTTTAAATATATTCCCTGAGGTAGAGTGTGAAGCAGAAAATGATAAAAATGTTTGTAGGCCTGTCAGAATGAAATGAAATGAAATAAGACTGAAGTAAATAATTTGAACTGTGTATCAGAGAACAGCGGGATCAAAGTGAAGCTGTATTTTACTGATTTGTGTCAAATTTGAACAAAGTTATAAGTCTCAGGTGCAGTCAGTATTCATTGTCAGTGCATGTTGACGGTGCATCTCTGTAACAACAGGACAAGCTAAGACAGCTTGGAAGCAGGCAAGGACAGCAGCCAATTTACACATAGCAAGATCCCACAAACAGCAATGAGACGAACGATCTGCTATTTTGGTGGCAATGTGGGCTGTGGAAGGAACAATAAGCAGAGCCCCAGAAGGACTCTAAGTAATTACCCATTGTGTGTACCTGAACTCAGTTTAACATCTAATCTGACCATTTCCACCATTGCAAGTCCTTTATATGTCAGCTGAGATTCTATGTTGTAATCCTTGGTGAGGTTTGAACCCGCTGCTTCTGACTCAGATTGCAATGAACTGAGCCAAGTTGGTACTTGGAGTAGTCTGATTATAAATGGGAAAGGACTGAATTTTTTTATATTCTTTCACGGGACATGAGCACCGCTGACAAGGCCAGCATTCGTTGCTCATCCCGAATTGCCCTTAAGAAAACTTTTTAAAATAAAGAGCCTGCATTTCTTGATCTCCGGACACCCCAGAGAGCTTTGCAGCCGCTGAAATACTTTTGAAGTGTAGTTATTATGTAGGCAAACAGCAATGAGATAAACGAACAAATAACCTATTTTAATAGTTTGTTGGGAGGTGACTTTTCACCTTGGCAGAATATTCCATTTCTCTTCATCAAATAGTGCCGTTGAACATATCACAACCATCTGGGAGGGCAGACAAGGCCTTGGTTTAACTTTTCCTGTAATGAAATCTCCAGCAATATGCTCAACCAGAGTTGATATCTTTAATCACATTTCTGGCAAAACAGGCACAGACCTGAAATGAGGGACCCAAGGGTTGTCATTGAAGGCTGCTGAAGAATCTTAAATAGGATTGGCCTAATGTTTGCCAATGCCTGATTGGCTCGTCACCAACAGATTTTTGGAATTGGTCCTTTAAAATATGTTAGATACCTAATTTAGTTACATGAGGTTTCACAGGTGGTGCAAAGCCCTCGGCAATAATGTTCTCGATTAGCTGTTCAATCTGCACCAATCACATGGCATTGGTACAACTGGCAGAAGGCAGCAGTCCACATTGTAGTTGTAAATAGCTTGGCACTTCTTTTACTTTCTAAACTGATTGATTGACATTGCTGCAGAAGTTTGGACCACATCCTAATTACACTGTCCATCGAGGCAGCAGCTCTAGCTATCTTGGACAAGATAATAGCTTCCTTACAAAAGGATGACTGCCAAGCTGACATGATCAAATGTGTCACTGTGGGTCAGTTGTTAACACTGTCATTTCCGCACCAAAAGGCCATGGGTTCAAGTACACTAGAGAGACTTACACAGATTTAGACTGATGTTCCCACTGCAATACTGAAGGAGTGTTGCACTATCAGAGGTGCTATCCTTTGAATGAGACAATAATCCATGGCCACCTCTGCCTCTCAAGTGGACATAAAATATCTTGCAGCACTATTTTCACCACTTACCTAGGTTCCAGGGCCTCCATGGCTGTTCCTCCTCCTGCAGTACCAGCAGTGGCCATCACTCCTGGTGGCACAGCTGGGGCTGAAAAGCTGCCAGCCTCTGATTATCTGTTATCTCTCAGGGGCGGAACCATCATTTAGGCCCCAGGGACACTGATGGCCGGCAGGTAAATGCCTGATTGGATTTAGCTCTCATCCAGGCTCCTGGAAATGGACGCAGCATAGCTGCCACTGGCCCTCCAGCCTGTGGACAGGACCACCACTGCAGCCATTACACTCAGCCCATTAACTCTGTTTTTCTTTCCATCGATGCTGCCTGACCTGCTGAGCATTTCCACCATTTGTTGGTTATTAAAACAAATGCTCTTACCTGTACGCATCTCCCAGATGATAGGTTTGGAAAAGTGTTAGCTCCCACAGCGGACTGAGAATTGTGCAGCTTTGAGTGTAATTTGCCAGAAGCTGGCATTTATGATACACTTTGGTAATTACAAGCTGTTGAAAGAAGAAGCTGCATTGGATACCACGCAGAAGGAACTGAAACAAGGAATTCACATGTAAATGGATGATGATGAGCCGCAGCTGGATTTGCTTTTCCCAAGAAAGATGAGTGATGTAACTTAGTCAGGTTCCTTGAAAGAACATGACAATGACTAAGAGTCTCTGCGGCTAATCCAGAGCTGAAAGCAAGTGTGAATTTATTGTTAATGAGCTAATTATTAAGGGAGAGCTGTGATCAGGAGGGAAAAGAGAAATAGGAATGTTATCAAGAGTGCAATTATAGACTGTTCCCTTGAGGCCTAAATTATTGCATAGCTCTGTTTAAAGACAGATTATTGAGGGATGCCATTGGAACAATTCTACAGTGAAAGATCTTTCCCGGGAGTAAAGGGAATCCAAATGTGAGGCATAGGTAGTCTGTTGCTTAGCTGAACTGTAATTGACTCCATCAGATTTACTGGATTTTATAATTCCCACTTATTCTAGGCATGTTACTGAGTAGCATGCAGCCAGGCCATTCCTTATCTTAGTTTTTCTTTTAATTGAGTCCTAGGTCCAAAAATTGAAAACAAGTTTCAAACAGTGCAGTGCAGTATCCAGACCCTTTCCACATTGAGCTGTTTTGCCTGTCTATGACACCTGTGGGATGCTAATAGGTTATTTGTTTCAAAAAGAGTACATAAAGGTGCTGTGGATTTTTTTGAAAGCACATTATGAAATAATTTGCTTAATTTATAACTCTCATTTTAATGGGCTAAAGGTATAAATGAAAAATGCTGCAATAAAAAAGAGCCAATTTAGCAGAGAGACTGTTTATAAACAGTTTGAGCTTAATCTCTTGCTATAATAAACTTGATGTACAGGATAGGTTTCTTACTTGAAGCAGATAACTTTATTACAGGCCTCTTTTAGAAGCTACATGCTTGAACCAGGTCCATGACTAGAAACCACCCCCCCCCCACTGCCAACCTGTGCTTAGGGCTCATTCGTCAGAACAATCACGTTTTTTAAATTCATTCACAGGATGTGGGCTTTGCTGGCTGGACCAGCATTTATTGCCCATCCCTAGTTGCCCTTGAGAAGCTGGTGGTGAGCTGTCTTCTTGAACCGCTGCAGTCATGTGGTGTAGGTACACCTACAGTGCTGTTAGGGAGGGAGTTCCAGGATGTTGACTCAGCGACAGTGACGGAACGATGATATATTTCCAAGTCAGGGTGGTGAATGACTTGGAGGGGAATTTCAGGTGGTGGTGTTCCCATCTATCTGCAGAAATTGTCCTTCTAGGTGGTAGTGGTCGTGGGTTTGGAAGGTGCAGTCTAAGGAGCCTTGGTGAATTCCTTCAGTGCATCTTGTAGATGGTACACACTCCTGCTACTGTGTGTCGGTGGTGGATATGGTACCACTCAAGTGGACTACTTTGTCCTGGATGCTGTCGAGCTTCTTGAGTGTTGTGGAAGCTGTCCTCATCCAGGCAAGTAGGAGTATTCGATCACACTTCTGACTTGTGCCTTGTAGATGGTGGACAGGCTTTGAGGAGTCAGGAGGTGAGTTACTCATCACACGATTCCTGGCCTCTAACCTGCTCTTACAGCAACCGTATTTATATGGCTGGTCCAGTTCAGTTTCTGCTCAATGGTAACCCCCAAATTGTTGATAGTGGGAGATTCAGTGATGGTAATGCCTTTGAACATCAAGGAGCAATGATTAGATTCTATCTTGTTGGAGATGGTCACTGCCTGGCACTTGTGTGGTGCAAATGTTACTTGCCACTTGTCAGTCCAAGCCTGGATGTGGTCCAGGACATGCTGCATTTGGACTTGGACTGCTTCAGTATCTGAGGAGTCGCGAATGGTGCTGAACATTGTGTAATCATCAGCGAACACCCCCACTTCTGACCTTATGATGGAAGGAAGGTCATTGATGAAGCAGCTGAAGATGGTTGGGCTGAGGACACTACCCTGAGGAACTCCTGCAGTGATGCCCTGGAGCTGAGGTGACTGACCTCCAACAACCACAATCATCTTCCTTTGTGCTAGGTTTGACACCAACCAGTGGAGAGTTTTCCCCCTGATTCCCACTGATTCCAGTTTTGCTAGGGCTCCTTGATGCTACACTCAGCCAAATGCTGTCTTGATGTCAAGGGCAGTCACTCTCACCTCACCTAGAGAGTTTAGCTCTTTTGTGCATGAGGCCAGGAGCTGAGTGGCCCTGGCAGAACCCAAACTGAGCGTCAGTGAGCAGGTTATTGCTAAGCAAGAGCCACTTTATAGCACTGTTGATGACCCCTTCCATTACTTTACTGATGATAGAGAGTAGACTGATGGGGCGGTAATTGGCCGAGTTGGATTTATCCTGCTTTTTGTGTACAGGATATATCTGGGCAATTTTCCACATAGCCACGTAGCTACCAGTGTTGTAGCTGAACTGGAACAGCTTGGCTAGGGGCTCAACAAGTTCTGGAGTGCAAGACTTCAGTACTATTGCCAGAATATTGTCAGAGCCCATAGCCTTTGCATTATCCAGGCCTTCAGCAATCTCTTGATATCAAGTGGAGTGAATCGAATTGGCTGAAGGCTGGCATCTATGATACTGGGGACCTCCAGAGGAGGCCGAGATGGATCATCCACTCGGCATTTCTGGCTGAAGATTGTAGCGAATGCTTCAGCCTTATTTTTTGCACTGATGTACTGGGCTCCCCAGTCATTGAGGATGGGGATATTTGTGGAGCCTCCTCCTCCAGTAAGTTAATTGCCAACCACCATTCACGACTCAATGTGGCAGGATTGCAGAGCTTAGATCTGATCCATTGGTTGTGGGATTGCTAACTCTATCACTTGCTGCTTATGCTGTTTGGTACACAAGTAGTCCTGTGTTGCAGCTTCACCAGGTTGACACCTCATTTTTAGGTATGCCTGGTGCTGCTCCTGCCATGCCCTCCTGCACTCCTCATTAAACCAGGGTTGATCCCCTGGCTTGATGGTAATGGTAGAGTGAGGGATATGCCGGGCCATGAGGTTACAGATTGTGTTCGAATACAATTCTGCTGCTGCTGCTGATGGCCCACAGCATGTCATGGATGCCCAGTTTTGAGTTGCTAGATCTGTTTGAAATCTATCCATTTAGCATGGTGGTAGTGCTACACAATACGATGGAGGGCATCTTCAATGTGAAGGCGGGACCTTGTCTCTATAATGACTGTGCGGTTGTCACTCCTACCACTACTGTCATGGACAGATGTATCTGCGGCAGACAGGTTGGTAAGGCTGAGATCAAATATGTTTTTCCGTCTTGTTTATTACCTCACCACCTGCCACAGACCCAGTCTAGCGGCTATGTCATTTAGGACTCGGCCAATATTAGCGTTACCTAGTCACTCTTGGTGATGGATATTGAAGTCCCCCACCCAAAGTACATTCTGAGCCCTTGCCACTTTCAGTGCTTCCTCCAAGTGGTGTTCAACATGGAGGAGCACTGATTCATTAGCTGAGGGGGCGCAGTATGTAGCAATCAGCAGGAGGTTTTCTTGCCCATGTTTGACAGGAGACTTCATGGGATTCAGATCCAATGTTGAGGACTCCCAGGGCAACTCCCTCCCGACTGTATACCACTGCCACCTCTGCTGGGTCTGTCCTGCCCATACCCAGGGATGGTGATATCTGAGACATTATCTGTCAGGTATGATTCTGTAAGGATGAGTATATCAGGCTGTTGCTTGACTAGTCTGTGAGACAGCTCTCCCAATTTTGGCATCCCCCAGATGTTAGTAAGGAGGACTTTGCAGGGTCGACAGGGCTGCACGGCAATTGCAGTTGTCATTTTCGGGTGCCTAAGTCAATGCCAGGTAATCCGTCCGGTTTTATTCCTTTTTTGTGACCTTGTAGCGGTTTGTTACAAGAGGGCTATTAAGAGTCAACCACATTGCTGTGGGTCTGGAGTCATATGTAGGCCAGACCAGGTAAGGACAACAGATTTCCTTCCCTAAAGGACATTAGTGAACCAGATAGGTTTTTACATATGGTTTCAGACTTCTGGAATTTATCGAATTCAAATGCCACCCTCTGTCATGGTGGGATTCAAACCCAGGTCCCCAGAGTATTATCCTTGGTCTCTGGATTATTAGCCCAGCGACAATACCACTACGTCATCACCTCCCCTCCCACGTGACCCCTAATAGGCAGTAGGAAAGGTTATACCTTCAATCACTAAATTTCCTCTCACTTTAGTGTTTTTTTACATTTCCTATTTACAAAGAAGATTTTAATCCTAAACATATACATATAAGCAGGTCAGGCAATTAAAGGTGAAGTCTCTGAGGTGGTTTTCTAATTCGGTTAAGGCGGCATAGCTCCACCACGTGAGCTTTTCCCACTGCATCGACATGATCAGAAACTGCAGTATCAGGTACATCTTAGAAAGTGGCAGTTTCGGGTCAATCTATCACCTCAGGGATTAAAGGTTTGACATCAATTACAGACAGAGTAGCTGGTTGCTGGAATATCTCTCTACTCCTTAGATGGTCCACATGTTTTCGAACAATCCGGTCTTCCACTTCCACTTGGAATGACAAGGGTCCAGTTTGAGAGACAATTATACCAGGAACCCAGCTAGGTCCATTTCCAAAATTCCACATGAAAACTGCATCTCCCACAATAAATCTTCAAGCTTTGCTATGAACAATGTGATTCAAATTCTGACTACCCTGATTCTTCTCTACCTTCCCCTCCAAGTTTGGAAACACCAGACTTGACCTTGTACGAAGGTGTTGTTTCATCAGTAATTCAGACAGTGTTGAACCCGTAGTTGCATGAGGAGTCGTGGAGAAGAAAACATGAAAGTCGAGTTTCTAGAGTAACTTCAGATAACTTCTTCATTCCTGATTTGAAAGTTTGCGCTGCTCTTTCAGCTAACCCATTTGATGAGGGATGATATGGTGCTGTTTTAATATGTTTAATTCCATTTCAACTCATGAATCTCTGAAATTCTGTGCGAGTGAAGTCAGTACCATTATCCGAAGCAATGACTTCCAGTAGGCCAGATACACTAAAACATTGGCACAGCTTTTCAATAGTTCCACACAATGTCACTGATCTAACTTCATACACATCCATCCATTCAGAATGCGCATTGATCATCAATAAAAACATGGTACTTAAAAATGGACCTAGATACTCTACATTTAGTTTAATCCAGGGTCAACCAGGCCACTCCCACTGATGCAGTGGAGCTGAAACAGGCAACTTCTGTTGTTGCTGACACTGGAAACAGTGCTTGACTGTGCTTTCAATGTCACTGTCTATCCCTGGCCACCAGACATAGCTTCACACAAGCATCTTCATCTTCGATGCGCACTGTGAAACTCTGTCTAGAGTGGTTCTCCTCCTTGCGAAGGGATGATGACTCTTGATCCCCACAGCAAGATTCTATCTTGACAACTTAACTCTGTTTTACAGGCATGGAATGGTCTTACCTCTTTAGACAATTGTGAATTCGATCACCCTTGCAATACAAGGTCTTGGACTTTTGATTAAATTGGGTCTCTGTCCAGTTTCTTATTTGCTTCGCACACACAGGCGAAGAGTCCAAGAAATTCAGCACAAGCACAGCTTCTTGTGGCACCGGAGCATGTACAAAGCTACCTTGTAATGGGAGACCACTGCATCCGCATTTGCAATATACACACCAAGACGGTGCATAAAGCTGTACTCATACACCAATAAAATCAAAGCCCAACATAGAATTCTTGCTGAGGCTATTAGTGGAATAGCTTTATCCTCACTGAATAAACCCATTAATGGTTTACGGTCTGACACAATGGTGAAATGTCATCAATGCAGATACTGGTGGAATTTCTTCACTCCAAATATCACTGATACACTTTCCTTTTCAAGTTGTGAATAACCCTCCTTGGCTGCAGAGGGGGCTCTGGAGACATTGCCCATTGGCCTTTCTGATCTGGTTTCTGTCTCTTCTTCTTCTATTTGCCGCAGGGTTTTGGCTGGTCCTTCACTTTGATTTCACAGTCGGCCAAATTTCTCTCTGGTGAAATCTTAACTTGGTTCAGTTCGGTGGTGGAGCTACCCATGACTTCGTTACCCACTCGCATCTTGGAAAGTTCCACAACTTTTCCTTCTAATGCCTATTTTGTTTCAATCAGCTGATTCTTCAGCTCTTCAGTTTCTTTCTTGTATCGCTTGGTTTCCTCCTGGAACATTGAACATTATTGAGTCCTCTCTGTCAACTGTTTCTTCAGTTTGTTTGGAGTGGAACTAAATTCATTTCGTTTCTTTTCATGATTTTCCAGTGGAACCAACTCTGACCTGAGGGATCCTTGCAAATGTGAAGGTCCTTCGATTCTCCTAACTCATTCTGAAATACACTGTCATATTCCCTTATCGACTCAGAAACTCCTCCTGTTCTCACATGAAATATTTCTGACCAGTTGATCTTAATTTTTTGTAATCAGTCGCGGCCCAGATGACTAGGTCCTTCACCTGTCACTATGATCATTGGAAGCTGGGCTGTCTGTTGCCTGTAGGATACACGTACTGTGGCGCTGCCTTTGCTTGTATTGACTCGCCAGTGTATGTCTTCATTTGAGCCATAGTTTACCCCAGATTCAGTGGCTGGATATCTTCATTTAGGTATTTAAATGTGTGTTTTCCCACCACTGTGGTTGAGGCTCCCGTATCTACCTCCATGACTACAGGCTTCCCATTCACTTGAAGGGCGAGGTTATTAGTTTGGTTTTTACTACCTTGTCATTGTACAGGGAATAGATGTCAGTATCGGGAGCTTCAGGTTCTGTTATGTTATTCACTTTAATCATCTTGGTCTGCTGCCTTATGGGCTGTCTCGATTTTGCTCTGTATTGCTTTATTACATGTCCTTCCTTGTGGCAGTAATGGTATTCTGCCTCCTTAAATCTGCAGGTGCCTGGTACATCTGTAACAGATTAGCTTCGGAGTTGCTGCTGAAATGTTTCCACTAAACTTTTCATTTTTGAGCAGCAAAGACTGTCACTCGCTTTTCTTCTGTGTAACTGGTTTTCGCACCGCGCCTAGCAGTATGTTCCCACCCCAGCTGAAGACTAGCATCATGTTGCACATTCAGTAAAGCCTGTGCGTCCCTCACTGTACTTTCCATGGCTAGTGCTATTTCCATGGCACGCTTCAAATCAATGTTAGCTTCTGCAAGTAAATTTCTTAAGAACTGATGTACTCACATTCACAAGGTGAGGTGCAGCATCAGAGATATTCTACCCTCTCACCAAAAGTAAGAACTCGGTGTACCGGACAGGTTTCTTACTTGAAACAGATAACTTTATGACAGGGCTCTTTTAGAAGTTACATGCTTGAACCAGGTCCACAACTACAAATTGCCCCCCCACCCCCCACGATTAACCCACGCTTAAGGCTTATTCATCAGAACAATCATGTGACCCCTAATAGGCGGTAGGAAAGGTTATACCTTCAATCACTACACTTGCACTTGCAAATAATGTGATTTTTACCTGGTCAAAAACAGGTCAGTCTGTGTGCTTGAAAACGATGGGGCTTTGGTGACTATCATTGCTGTATCTGTTTAGCATGTTTCTTCCTGGTTTGATAAGTGAAAATTCAGCTTTGATGCAGCAGGTCAAACATTCACCCAGAAGTGGCTGGAAAGGTTAACTTTCAAAGCTGATTTGTAGCCAATTGAAACCCTACTTTTTAAAAGTATACTCCAAAAATAACAGTGTGAATCACACCTGGAGTCAGCCATAGATAGACAAATGAAAATAATTCACCAAGGTGAGCAGCAGGGCAATTAGTTGGGTGCAAAGCACCAACTTTACAGTGGCCCAAGTTTTCACTACTGAGGCAAGTAGCTCAAGGACCCGCCTCATTAAAAATGCCCCCGAATGGTGTGATCTTTACTCTGGTATTGAAGGGTGGGGGAGGGGTGGGGGTGGTTTGGGGGTAAGATGCAGAATGGAGTTGGGCATGCGACCCATGGAAGTGGAGCGTAGGTGGCCATGAGAAGGTGGCTGAGTTCTGGAAAGCTAGTTAAAAGGCCTGCCTTGGTTTTCCAGGACTTTGTCCCAGTTGTATTGTGACGTTTCATGTCTTCTAGCCCTCACCAAAAGGTGCTGCAAGCATCCTTGCCAGTTGCAACTATATCCCAAGAAAATCTTTCAAAAGGGAATTAATAGGAATGATTATTTTGAATAATTACCACTATGGGCAGTAGTCCAACACAATCCCTTTGAACACCTTATTTCTCCAGTCGCAGGTGAGCTCTGAGGTGACATTGGCCACATATAGTTATTTCCTCACCTCCCCACCCTTCCCACATGACCCCTTATACCCTCCATGTCAGCCCATGCCAATCCATTCCCCACCTACCCCTGATGGCCCCTTATACCCTCCATACCAACTCATTCTAACCCATGCCCCACCCATCCCACCTGGCCCCTTCTACTCTCCATGCCAACTCGTGTCAACTCACCAGGTATCCACCATGGGCAGATCTCAGGAACCATGTTGAGAATAAGTAAAATAAAGTTCTAAAAATCTAATACAGCCTTCACTGCATTTAAAAAAAACTCCCATCCTTGAAACCCAAAGCTTTTAAATGTCAAGTTGTTAATCTCTTATAAAAACAAATACACATCTCTTTATTCTACAGAAAAGGCAGCTAAACCTTTAATAAGCTCTTTAAGCTACCAATTAAACAGCAAACTCAGAGCCCCTGCTGAGATTATTGTAGCTTTTGAAAGTCAGCCAAGCATTCATAAAGATCCCTTCGGGCGATGTTAACAAATGTTTTTGGAACTACTCAGACAAATGCCATACCATGTATCTAGCCAAATATTTCATTTTTAACTCTCACTGCCAACTGCAGCCTGGTCTTTTTAAAGTTTAAGGAATGGGTTCATTTAAAAACCTTCAGGTCATGAAAGTTATACAGACCTTACCTGCCCTTTAAGAGCTACGCTATAAATTTGTGACTCCTAAGCTATAGGTTAAGCCCCTTGCAGGACTCAAACTGTGGCCTGTTTTAACTCTGCACAGAGTCCAAATGGCCCTGTTGAATTTGGGTTTCCCTCATGTGTGAATCAGATGCTGCCCCCTCTGCCCTACTGGCAAAAATGGAATCTTTCAGAAATGGGGGCCGGACTTATATATCTGGGTCTCATCTGCCATTTAGAAGCTCTGCAGAGTCTCCATGACTTTGCAAAAAATCTGGGCCACTGGCTTTATTTGGGGTTTGAATGAGTGTTGGTAGAGAGAATTTCCCACTGTTTGTGCTCTATCTCCCATGCTGCTGGTGTCAGGATATCTCAATCTAAGAATAAATTAGTGTAACAGAAACTGAAGTTCACAATACTGATATCACAGCAAGAATTTTTCAGTCAAATTCAGTAAAGCTCCTGTCAAAATAAACCCTCAGATAGTATATCTGTTTCCATAATAAGGAATTAATACACTAAAAAATATTTATTAACAAGCTTCCTACAGAATTATAGTGATGCACTTACCAGTGAAGTATGAGACTCTCTATCAATAATAATTTGTGGCTCTCTTGTGCTTCTGATTGTTTAATGGGTCTTAGACTGAATAATGTGAGAGTCAGGTACTAAATATAATGACTAGAGATATCTCTTTAATTGTCCATTAACCCCTTCTCAAAGATCAGTATGAATGATGTGGAATTTGTTTCCTTAACTGTGAATTCCTTCCTTGCTGTTGCTTAATTCATTTAAAAAAATTAGCAACTGAATCTTACAAATCAGAAAGGAACAACAAAACCTTGCATTAATACGGGTTCCCAAAATTGCTTTTCAACCAATGAAATGCTCTTATGTGAAGTCAGTGTTATGATGGAGGCAGCCAGTGTTGACACAGCAGAGTTCCAAAGACAGCCAAAGAGACAAGCAGACAGTTAATCTTTTCTGATGGCATTGGTTGGGGAAGGTCTTGATTGGTTGGTGCAGGACTCTGTAAGAGCTCCCTAAGCTTTTTAAAATAGGACATTTTTATAACCATCTGAACAGACTTGAGTTACTGACTCATCCCAAAGACAATAAGAACTTGCTTTTCTCTAACAAGTTTAACATAATAAAACATCTCAAGGTGCTTCACAGGAATGCTACAAAACAGAATGTGGCACCAAGTCATATGAAGAGATATTAGGACAAGGAATAAAAAGATTTGTCAAAGAGCTCAGCTTTAAGGAACACCTTAAAGGAGGAGAGAAGTAGAGAAGCAGGGAGATTTAGGGAAAGAGTTCCAGAGTTTAAGGCCAAACCAGCTGAAGGCCATCAATGGTGGTGCAATAATGAGCATGGGGAATGAGCAAGAGGCCAGTCGAAGGGGTACAGAGGACTTGGAGCCTTTAGAGCTGGAGAAGGTTATGGAGATAAGGTGAGATGAAGCCATGGAGAGATTTGGACACGAGTTCAACAAATGTAGAAACATACTTAGTACAACAAGGCACTGTGAAAAACATTCTCTTGATGGTTAAAGGTCTCTCAGTCAAGCTTACATACATAACACTGCAGTTTAAAAGGCTGCCTACTAACATTGATCTCTCCAGGACTCTGCAGTCTAATCTCAGTGTTGAGTAGATCAAACTGATTGTTTCACTTCACTCCTCAGTGTGTCCTTTAAGCTTTGAAGGATTTATCTCAGTTTTTTTTGCCAACTTCTTCCAGTATCATGCCAAGAAAGCCGCCTTGCTCTCCGAGATAGGAATCTTACTGTGTATAACATATTGATTTATGGATTTTTTAAGCCATAAAGATTAAGTTCCAGTGGTTTATTGATGATATCTAAGCCCTGATTTAATTACAAGTTTCAATGGTATCAGCCGAGGTTCAGTAGGTAGCACTCTTGCCTCTGAATTAGAAGGTCATGGATCCAAGTCCATTCCCAAGACTCAAGCACACAATCCAGACTCAAGGTGCTGTCTTTCAGATGAGATGTTAAACCGAGGCTCTGTCTACCCTTTCGGGCAAGTAGGGAGTCTTTGCAGTGAGCATATTGAATGCAGTGTTTCCTACATTGCAACAGTAACCACATTTCAAAAATACTTCATTGGCTGTAGAACACTTTGGGACATTCAACATTTCAAAAAATACTATATAAAGGCAAATCTTTCTGTATTCAACACCCTTGTACTTAGGCGTGACGTACAAGCAGAGGCCCTTGTTACATCACTGCACTAGAAATTCCATAGGGTTATATTTGATATATGACACAGAACCTTCTATTCTCATCTGCCTCATGGGGCTGCATTTTGCGTGCTAGGTGTGTTTCTAGCAGGGGGCACACAAAATAGGGTGGGTACCTGCACCACCACCTTCCTGCCCATCCCTGGGCTCACCCTCATAATATGGGGAGTGGGCAGGTGCCGGAATTGGCAGCCTGCCCACCATATTGAAATGTAACCAAGCCAACTGACCCCGATGATACTCTGCCCATGCCATAAGATGACTGGCATGGCCAGTCAGGCGGAAGTGGGCAGCCTGATTTCTTTTAAAGAAATTCTTCAAAGGGTGTGATGGAAGTGGGGTTTGGGGGCTGCCCTTTGTGGATTGGGAGGCAGCCCATCCCATAAGATAGAACCCCCCATTCTTGCTATCCACCTGCTTACTTAAGCCCATCACTCCCGTCCTCCCACCGTTCCCCCTACCTAACCTGCCCAAACCTTTCCTGCCAAAGACTCCAGACTTACCTGTTTCTGGGCCTTCTTGTGCTTCCACCTTTCAGTCCTGACAGCGCCCACTAATGCACTCTTGGTGAGACTGATATCAGATTGGCCCACACCTCCCAAGGGTGTGGCTGCCTTTCAGAAGTCCCACTATGCCCCTGGTTAGCCCTCCTACAGCGTGTTCTGGCTGGCATGGAATGGGCCAGTGTGGAGCGGGCCAGTTCAATGCTGGCTTTGCTTTCAATGGGAAGAGCTATCTGCCCACCACCTATCCCCCCCCCACCCCCCCAACAATCCGCCCCATACCCCCGGTACTTTCCGCCCATGTACTTGTCTAGCATCCCCTTAAACACATCTATATAATTTGCCTCAACCACTCCCTCTGGTCATGAGTTCCACATTTCACCACACTCTGGATAAAGAAGTATTTTCTGAATTCCCAATTTGATTTCTTGGCCATTACCTTATAAGGATGGCCTCTAGTTTTGCTCCTATCCACAAGTGAAAACATTAGTTGTGTCTATCAAAACCTTTCAAAATTCTAAAGCCTCTATTAGGCCTTCTTCAGCATTCTCTTTCCAAGAGAAAATAGACCCAACTATGTTCATCCTCTCCTGAAAAGTATACCCTCTGTATTTCTGATGTCATCCTTGGAATTCTTTTTTGCACCTTCTCCAGTGCCGATTGATCCACCAAAGACCTCCTGCACAGTTGAGATTTATTGCATTCTGATCACATTATTGGAGCTAACACTAAACATTAAGGGTGCAGAGCTTTGTCAGAGGTGCTGTCTTTCAAAAGAGATGTTAAACTAAGCCCCCAAACACCTGCTTGGGTGGATGCAAAGGATCCCATTGCACTATTAAAGGAACAAGAAAGAGTTTTTCAGGTGCTGCAGTCAATATTTCTCTCTCTCAACCAACACTGCCACAAGGGACCACAAAAATAATTGGGCTTTGGCTGGAGCTCTTTGGTCAAACAGATTGGATTTAGCATGTTGCAGCCTGTAACCAGTTCTGGCCTAAAATGCTGATCAGGATCCTGTTTATATCACAGAACCCATGTTTCCATATTAAAGGGGCTTATTTCCTGAAACAGGTGGGAACTTAGGATATCCAGCATCAAGCGCATTTCAAAATGACATTGATACGTTGTTAATGGGCCAGGAAGGGAGCTGACCCCACTGTGAGGCCAATAGTGCTGCCTTAATACAGGGCAAAAGGGGTAAAATTGACCCCAACAGGTTTTGTTTCGATTAGTTCAGTGCTGTTTAGTCTACTTTAGTTAAGGTGCTTTTAGAATAACATCTACATCAGATTGTTTTGTTTCTCTGCCTTCAATCATCTCAACTGAAGGGGAATTCTGATTCCCAGTGTGCAATTTGGTTGTCCTGAAATGTAATCTTTATTCAAGCAGCAGAGGGGTTCTGAATATTAAGAGGTAGCACACTGTCGAGAGAGATTTGAAAATTGGCTGTGCTTATTCAGCTGCTAACTCAACAATCAATGCAACCTGAAATAGTAGAATATTTTTTAAATCTTGAGAGCTCATCAAAACATTGAATTGAGAACTGCAACTATTTCAAGTCAATAAGAAAAACGAGGTAGTGCAGAAGGAACTTCACTGTTACAGAACATGATTATGTCCAAAAATTACAATTAACATAAATTTGATCTGCAGAAAATAAGGTTGGGGCCTGCCAGTGCTGGACAAGGGCAGGCCTGGTAGCGGGAGGTAGGTCTGGATGGGGTTGGTGGTTGGAACCAGGGTAGTAAGGTTAGGATATGCCTTGTAATGGAAAGCAGGCCAGGACTGGGTCGGTAGGGAGAGCCAAACTGGGACAGGTGTTAGTGGGGTGACCCAGGCCGAGACAGGGGGTTGGTAGTTGGAGCTAAGCTAGGACAGGGGTTAACAGGCTTACCCAGGCCGAGACAGGGTTGGTAGTGGGTGTCAGAGAATTCCCAAGCCTGGCTGTGAAGAGACAAAGCTTCAGATGCTTTGTTAGAGACTGTTTATTGCTCACTGCAGAACTTACTTCTCCACAGTGCTGGCTGAATCTTCATTAGATATACATCTGAGTAGAGTTAACTAATCAATACCCAACACCTGTTCACCTTATTACCTTAAACTGCTAGGTATTTAACATCATCAACAGGAACTATTAGTTACTAACAGTGGGACTATGCCTGATTTATCCTAATTTTGTTAATTTAGTTTAATTGTTTTGACTCAGAAAGAGTTACTAACAGTGGGAACCAGGTGGGTTTGGGTTAGTTGAGGTAGCAGATATTAAATGTAAGAAATGAATTATTTAATCATTAGCTCCTTGCTGTTTGTGGGAGCTTGCTGTATGAAAATTGACTGCTTCACTTCCTACATTGCAACAGTGTCTATATGACTGGAAAGCTTTTGATGTCCTGAGGTTGTGAAAGGCACTACATAAATGAAAAGAATTTTCTTTCTTTCTAAAAGGCAAAAGTAAAAAAGTTCCATTGAGCTTCTAAGTGTCCTTGGGGAGAATTTGAAATATTGAGTACAGTGTTAGGAACCTATTTTGATGATTAATTTTACTTCACTTCTTTAACTTCAATTATGGATATTTTAGCATGTGTTTTTCTCTGGCTGAGAAGTGTATTGAGAAAATTGGAAGAACCCAAGTGAACAGTTCTTGTTATTCTTGGAATTAGTCTACTTTTTTAAAACACTTAACAACCTGAGTAAAACACACCCCATAATATGTGTAATTGAGCATGAGCAAGAAAAGGTGAAGAAACTCAGAGTGAGCAAGATAAAAGGAGATCTTATCCTCATTTTCTGGTACATATTGTGAAACCAGGCAAGCTTGTGCATTTAAGAGGTATAGACTGAAACTTCACTGAAGAGGACATTCGGCCCACTGTGCCTGTGCTGGCTCATTTGAAAGAGCTATCCAATTAGTTCCACTTCCCTGCTCTTTGCTTATCGTTCCACAAATCTTTGCCCTTCAAATATTTATCCAATCCCTTTCTGAAAATTGTTATTTAACCTGTTTCCACCATCAACCTTTCAAACAGTGAATTCCAGATTATAACATTAAAAATTATTCAGCCCATTCCTTCTCTGGTTCTTTTACCAATTACCTTAAATGTGTTGCCTAGTTACCAACTCTCAAGCTACTGGAAATAATTTCTGTTAATTTAAGACCCTTTCTGTGATCATCGTTGTGGTTCTTAGATGGGGTTGATATGAGTTTACAGATACTGCTGGAGGCAAGGCTGTTGGTAAATTTGACCTTTTATTGAACGTTACACTATAGTCCAGGCTAAGCACGGGGCTCTTCATAGAACTATCTCTCAGCATACTCTGCTGTCATATGACCTTATGTCACTGATGATGTAGTCTATCTATTTACATATTTAATATTAATCCTTTATACTATACCCTTCATGATTTAAATCTCCCCCTGTCCTTCTATGTAACAAAGGGGAATAAGTTCAGTTTCGCTATCCATTCGATGTAATTAAAATCCTGCATCCCTGGTAACGTTCTAGTAAATCTCCTCTGCACCCTCTTTAAGTCCTTGACATCCTTCCTAAAATGTGGTGCCTGGAATTAGACACAATGGGCAAGATTTTCGGGTCAGCGGGTGGGCACGTAAGCGGGCTCAGGAGCAGCCGGGAAACAGTCCGCTGCCCGCGATCAGCCCCCAACCGCGATTTCACACTGGCTGGCTAATTAACAGTCAGCCAACACGAAACACACACTGAGAAGCTCGGCACTGCCAGGGTTGGGCTAAGAGGAGGGCGAGCACAAAAATCTGCGCATGAGCAGGGGACCGCGCACTGACAACTCCTTGAAGGCGGCGAGCTGCTTCAGGAAGCTGAACAATTTTAAAATCAAAAAGAAAGGTTTTTTTTAAATCTGAAAAAAATGTCCCGGCATGGGACTCACTCACGATAACATTAACAGAATAAAAATTCTGCCAAGAAATTTATATTTATTTTCTATTAAATTGTGGAAACCTCACTCCACCCGTGAATGAGGTTTGCTAAAAGGTCAAAAAGCCGCCTGGCCGATTTGCCTGCCCGTCAACCGTAAGACTGGACGGGCAGCGAGAAATAGGTTTAAATTGATTGATTGAGGGCCTTAATAGGCCTCTTAGTTGTCGGCGGGCGCACTGCTGACTCTCACCGACCGAGATATCACACGAGTGTGCGATGACGTCGGGACACTCGCCTGACGTTATCGCGCACTATTTTATGCCCGATCGGTTCGGGCGCGCACCTGCCCACAGGATGTAAAATCCTCTCCGATATTGCAGCTGAGGCCTAACCAATGATTTGTATGTAAAGATGTAGTGTTACTGTCCTTGCTTTTGAACTTTAGGTCTCCATGAATAAGGCCAATGAACCCGTTTACGTTTTTCAAACAACGTTCTCAATTTCTCTTGCACCTTTAAAGATTTGTGCGTGTAGACCCTCCCAGGCACCACATTTGAAATTGTACTGTTTAGCTTAGATTATGGCAGGATTTTTCCTCTGATAGCGAGAAGCAGGAATCGGGACCATTTCCAGATCCCAAACATGCTCTGGGCAGGGGTTGGTGGAAAGCAGGCATTGATTGTGATGTTCCCGGGTGCCCCCGATTAATTGGCCTGGGTACAGGCTTACCGTCCAATTAAGGACAGGGGGTGGGGTCCCAAGGCTAGACAGCAAATCAGAAGCCTTCCAGAAAGACAGGGGCTGCAAGCTCGTGAAGATGAAGGTTCCTTCTATCCAACCTTTTAAAATCTAAACTAAAAAATTGATTCTGCAGCCAGGCTGTGTTTAAAAAAAAAATCCTCATGGCTATTTTGCCAATTGCCTTCAATCTGTGTCCTCTGCTTATTGACCCTCCTGTTTCTGGAAACAGTTTCTCCTTATTTACCCTATCAAAGACATTGACAATTTTGAGAGAAAATAGATCATTTTCTCACTCTCTTTCCCCTTGTCAATCCTGTGCAAGAAATGTGATTTGGAAAATCAATAATTCTTTATAACTGTGAGTGTTAGCAGTGTATCCCATACTTCTAATTCCCTAATGACTTCAGCCTTATGTCTACTCTTTCCTCCTCACTGATGTCCTGCAGCATGGCTCTTGGTTTTACAACTAGGTTTTTCATTAAAAACAGCTCAAGGAAAACGCATCCAAGGCAGATGTAAGGAGATTACTTAAGAGAAATGGAAGAGTTTTGCAAATACTTTCTGTTCCAAGTTGACCAGCGTTTATTCTCTGTTCAACTTTCTCCATTCTTCCTGTAGTGAAACGTGACTGGAGCAGAGAAGGCTTAGAAAAATGTAGAGGGCAGCTTAACATGCCACCACTATTCCTGGCTAGAATGGAGTTGATCCCATAAGGGTGCTAGTGATTGGGATTTTTTTTACACACATGAATTATATATGCAACTATCCTCCAATCACTGGGTTAGATTTAATGAAGTCTCACTCACCAGCGGGAGAGCCGGCGGAATTCCCAAGTCACCTCAATCTGGGAAGGCCCACCATGATAAGTGTCACTCAGACACTAAACTGGGCAGCAGCAAACCTTCCCTGGGGTCAAGGACCCTAAGGGCTGAAGTCCCACCTGCTGAGAACTGCTGGCCAATCAAAGGCCTGCAGCTCCATTGAATGGCAGTACCATCGGGGAGGCGGCGGCTTTTGCCAGGAGGCCTAGGGTTGTTGCTGGATCCCAGGTCACAGCTGAATGATGGCAGGAGGGGGATCCTGGGTTGGTGGTTGCCGGGGAGGAGTTGTCAGCAACAAAGGTAGTGGGTGGTTCTCAGTGGCTCCTCCCCACTTCTCAATCCTGTGTCCCTCAATCAGGCACTGCGTGCTTTTGAACAAGGGATCCCCATGGGAGCCCGAAAGCAACCCTGATAGAGTTGTTGGGCTCCCCACAGGCAAGGTCCTTGCCTGCCATTGGGTTAATACCAGCAGTGGCAGGATGAGGCCTTTAATTGGGAAACCTGCCAGCAAACTCGTCACAGAGGAGTGCATTAAATTCTGTCCACTGCATTTTGCTGGGGAAGTAACCCTGGGAAGAATTTTCCTATGGCGGGTGGGCTGGGCGGGAGCAGGTGGAGACGGGCGCAGAGCCGATTGCCGCCCATGATCGGCTGCGCGCCGCCATTTTACGCGAGCGGGCCAATTGAGGCCAGCCAAGTGTAACGCAGGCAGTAGCGCTTAGCGCTACCTGTGCAGGAGAGGGGGGTAGGAGGGAGAGTCAGGGTTTGTGCTTTTTCACGCATGCGTGCGAAAGAGCATAAAAATCTCCCTGAGGCACGGAGCTGCCTCAGGGAGATTAAGTAGATAATAATACTTTTTTTTAAAAAGTAAAGTAAAAAATTAATTAAATATGTCCCATCATGTGACCGTGTCACATGCGCTGGGACATGTTTGTGAAGTTTGCAAAACGTATTTAATTATTTTATAAAACCTTCAGGAAACCTCATCAGGCCCGTAGGTGAGGTTTTCTGAAAAACGCGAAGGCCGCTTGGGCTCTTCGCCTGCCCGACAACCTGAAGGTTGGACAGGCAGCATTGTTAATAAGTTAAATTGCTTTTTTAATGGCCTTAATAGGCTGTTGACAGTTCAGCAGGCGTGCACCCACCGAACGAAATATCAAAAGGACGCGTGATGACGTTGGGACGCATGTCTGATGTCATCATGAGTCATTTTACGGGTTGGCATGTCAGGCCCAAACCCACCCCGCCCACTGACGGCAACATTCTGCCCCCTGCTTTTGTCAGGAGATGTTGCTGTAATTTCAGTGATGAGCCCTTTTTGCTGTAGTTCATAGAGATTTTTTTTAAATTAACTCTGTTTGCTAAGTAAATAGACTGTTTGCTATAATATTCTGTTTCTTGTAAAATAGACAGTTCACTGTGAGATCTGCTGTCAGTCTCATCTCATCTCCAAATCACTGCGGTGTCAATATGCACTTTATGTTTAAAATGATGAATAGTTTTGCATGGAGAAATACTGATTGTTTAGACAGTGACACTAGGTCATGAATTTAAAGTCGTCATTGGGATTGTCAGAAGAGAGGGAATTTCTTTGCAAAGAATTGTTAACAGCATGGAAGGACTAAATGTCTAAGGAGAAGTTGAAGCAGAGAACATGGTACCTTTCATAAAAAATGGTTAAACATTTGAAGTGGATGAAGATACAGGTTATGGGCAGAGCAGGGAAACGGAACTAGTTTGAGAACATTCTATTAAAGAGCCAGGACAGATGCAATGGGTTGAATATCCACCTTCTATATTGAAGTTGCAGGGCTTAAGGCCTAGATAGCTGAAAACATGAATGCCAGTGGCATGGTGAAGGATATGAGGGATGTGTAAGGAAGAAAGATTTGCATTTATATAGTTTCATTTATAACCTCAGGATGACTCAAAGCACTTTACCGCTATTGATGTATGTTTTAAGTCTAGTACTGTTGCAGTGTAGCAAACATGACCAACAATATGCACATAAGAAAACCTTCCACAAATGGCAATGTGTTTCGAAACTATAATAACTTTCATATTATTATTGAGGTTATTGTAAAGTAGGTCTATAGGAGTGAGTATGGATGATTCTGTCTGTGTGTGATTTAATTGAATTAGAGTTAGCTAAGCTGCAGGCTTGAAATTATCAAAAGAAGCAAACACGGATGAGGCCTTAGCATGTAGGGTGTGAAGGAAATTTGTATTTTTAGGTAAGTGAAGGAGTTGTTTGGATTTCAGTGGGATAGGAGGATGCTTACAACTGGTAAGAGAAGCAAGGCCAAACAGTGTGTTTATATTTCCCAATATTGGCAACATGAAAGATTTTTATATTATGGGAAAGTAAATTTGCAAAGACATATGGGACAATGCAATTTACAGATTAAAGAGAAAGAAACATATATAAGGAGGAATGAAGGCTATGTTGGGGGGCCATGTAAGATCTAACAGGAGTGTGTGAAGCAGCCTTGAAGAAACCTCCAGCCATTTTCTCAAAAGACTGCTGTGTCCAGTAACTAAAGTTGGAGAAAAGCTTTTGGAATTCCACTGTCGAGTGGGTGCTGTGGTAACCTGCTGGCTTCCAGTTAAATTTAAAATCTATTTTGAATTTCTGCCTTAAAGGGTGTGTCTTGCTGGGAGTTAGATTAATTAAAAATTTTAGGATTTGTTATAGTATTAAGGAACTGTAATCTTACGTATGTGCTTGAAATCTTTTCGTTTGTTAATAAATATTTTAATTTAGTTTTTAAAATGTCAAAAGGTCTTAGTGGACTCATTACTTCTGAATCTAATGCACACATCTTCTAATAATAAATACAAATTGCAAAACCATTGTGATAGCGTGGCCAAGTTTCCCTTGGTGCATGCGGCACACATCACTTGCCATGTCACAACAAATGTGATAAATGTCCGGATAATGTATTTCTTTTTTTCATGCTTTTATTGAATGTGGACATTGCTGACTAAGCCAATATCTGTTGTTCATCGCTAACTGCCCTTGAAAGGTGATAGTGAACAATCTTCTTGAACTGCTGCAGTCCATGTGGTGTCATAACGCCCACAGTGCTGTTGGGGAGGGAGTTACAGGATTTTGGCCCAAAGAGTGAAAGAATAGTAATATATCTCCAAGTCAGGGTGGTGTGTGTCACGGAGGGGGACTTCCAGGTACTGGCTTTCCTATGCATCTTCTGCCCTTGTCCTTCTAGGTGATAGAGGTTGCGGGTTTGGAAGTTGCTGTCAAAGGAGCCTTGGTGAGCTGCTGCAGTGCATCTTATAGATGGTACAGACTGTGCATCAGTGATGGAGGGAGTGGATGTTTAAGGTGGTGGTTGGGGTGCTAATCAAGCAGGGCGGTGGCAACCAAGCAGAATGATAATAGTCAACACCTGGATGGTGTTGAGCTTCTCAAGTTGTTGGAGCTGCACTCATCCAGACAAGTGGGGAGTATTCCACCACACTCCTGACTTCAGCCTTGTACCTGTTTTGATGATGTGGATTGAGGATAAATACTAACACAGGGGAGAACTCCTCTTCTCTTCTTCAAAAGTGTGCCACAGGATCTTTTACATTCACCTGAGATGGCAGACATGGCCTCAGTTTAATGTTTTATCCAAAAGAAGGCACCTCTGACAGTGCAGCACTCCCTCAGTACTGCAGCAGGCTGTCAGCCTAGAATGTATGTTCAAGCCTCTGCCGCAGAGCTTGAACCATACTTTCTGACTCAGAGACATGACTGTGCTACGTATTGAGACACTGCTGACAGCCAAGAAGCTGGAGTTACATTAATGCAAAGCTCTTGGAGGGTTGTGTGGGTGGTGATAGACTCAGAAATGGGTGCTGTAATTAAGGGATTTGAACATGAAAAGAATATCCAGCATTCAGACTAAGATCCCCTAAGGATCTTTTGGATGCACTTCATCAACCAAAGATTCACATTGTGGAATAGAAATTAGGCTGAGCAAGGTTTGAGACAAACCACTCAACAAGAGAAACCAGATTGGGGCCACCTGCCTCATCAGCAATAGCCGTCAGAGCAATGACTTTCATGTATGTCCTGGAGGGAGGGCTGGAGCGGACACCAGAGTGTAGGGCTTAACCTTTTCTTTCTCTCTTCTGTTCTCACATGGTTCTATTGGGATTATCCTGTATCCATTTTCAGTACCTCTCTGCATCAGTGCATCAGAGCTGGCCAGTCACACCGGAGTAGCAGACTATCGGAATGAAAACATATATCAATCACCGACCTGCAGTTTGAAATTTACAGGCAGTTACAATGGCTTTCTAAGTGACCTTATATGAGTAGTTACAGGTGAATGGGAAGCTAAATAAATGCACAATGGAAAAAGTGATAGATGAATATGCTGAAAGGATGAGATAGAATAGGATGGTAGGAGACTTGTGTGGAGCATAAACACAAGCATAGAGCAGTTGGGCTGAATGGCCTGTTTCTGTAGTGTACTAAAACCAAACTGTTTTCAAGTGATGCAAGTGTTGATTTAGTAACTTAGCTTTAAGATTGAAAGCTGATAACAATTGTTCTACTTTATTGCCTCTGTCCAATCGGGTAACGGATGACATTTATTTATGGATGATAAAAGGGAAAATGATATTGTCAGGGCACAGTTAATTAAGCCCACATATGATTAACTTACTCTATTACCATTGATCACATTAAATATTAATTAATTGAGCATAATAATTTATATTTTATAAAAATTCCTTCATTGATTTTAGCAATTTACCGAAACCCTGGCCTACTAAGAGAGAAAGGGAAAAGCTGAGCAGAATCATAATGAGAATAGAAAAGTTTTTTATGTGAAGATTGTGACAATGGAGGCCTTTTGCTACTCAGGATTTGTCAGCAGCCGTCGTATCCGCCAAGTGATTGTAAGTTTCTGCTAAATTTCTGCTGCTGCCTTCATCTTAGAATTTACCTGAGGGCTGCTATTGGTGAGGTCAGTGGAGATGCAACCAGCAGCAGCAGCTCACCCCAGGTCTGAAGACCTGACCTAAGAACAATTTCCATCAATCTTCAGTCCTCTTACTTCAGGCACGCATTTCCCTTGCAATGCCGAGTCTGAACCCAAAAGGTGCTTTGTTCTTTGGTTGATTAACTTGGTCAGAGAATCGTCAGACTTCTGGATTTATTAAGCATTCTCATATTTAAATCCTTCAACTTCCTCATCTTCTCCATATCTCTGGATTTAGCTCTGGAAATCACTGAGCTCCTACACTGGCCTCTTACACAAGCCCACCCCCTTTCCCAGCCATTGAAGGCCGTGCTTTCACTAATCTAGGCTCTAACCTTTATAATTCCATTGCTCCCCCTCTCCACCTCTCTCTCCTGTGTTAAGGTCATCCTTTAAGCCTACCTCTTTGACCAAACATTTAGTCAGTTCTCCTAATATCTCCTGTGACTCAGTGTGACTTTTTGGTTGATTATGTTCCTTTAAAGCACCTTTGGGACATTTTGCTATGTTTCCCATCTTGTCCCCTCCATAAACTTCAGCTCATCCAAAGCTCTACTACCTCTGTGACCAATGATCTATATTGACTGTTGTCATGAAAATATAATAATTTAAATAATATTATTGTGATTTATTGTAAAGATAGGTTAATAGTGGTGTTTGGATTAGTTTCTCTATGTTGGTATGTGTGTGTGGGGGGAATTTAATTGAATTAAAGACAGCTGGTCTGGAGCTTTTAAGGGTTCAAAAGGGAAGCTAGATTTGAAATGCTAAATATGTGCAAAGTAAATGGTTGAAGTTTTAGAATGTGAGGTGTGAGGTACCTCACCTAATCCCAAAGGTTATTGATAATATAAGTACTATGAAAGATTTATATAATGAGAAAAGTAAGTTGCAAAGACATATTGGAACAATGGGATTTACCATTAAAAAGGGAGAAACATGTATAAAGGAGATGAGGTTATGTGTAAGGGAGAAGGAATTCTAAGATCTAACAAGCGTGAAAGTCTCCAACCTCTAGGTATCAAGTTGATATCTACAGGAGCCGAAGCTAAGGAAACTCACCATGAAGGGTATTGTGTACTTTGCTTAGGTCTGTTTAATCCTATTTGATTTTATGGTTGACTTAACGGAGATGTAACTGGGAACTAGATTAATTAGGAGATTTAGGAGCTATTATAGTGGTGTTTTGTAGATCTACGTATGTGCTTAAAATCTTTTCTTCTATTAGTAAATGTTTCATTTAGTTTTGTAAGAGTCCTCTAAGTCTTGGTGGGCTCATTACTACTGAATTCAAGGCACGCATCTTGAAATAAGGTACAAATTGCAAATCAGCTGTGACAGCTGTTTCAAGTTTCCCTCTGGGATTTGAGCAGCTTGGCATTTACCATCCGTTGTGCCATAACACTTTTGATCCAGCAATGCCTCAAATTTAAAATTCTCATTCTCGTGTTGAATTCCCTTCATGGCCCCTCCCCTCCTGATCTCTGTAACCTCCTCCAACCTTACAACTCTCCAAGATCTCTACATTCCTCCATTTCTGGCCTCTTGTGTATCTGTAATTTCCTTGCTTCCTTCCAGCCATGTCTTCAATTGTCTAGGCCCTAGGGTCTGGAATTGCACCCCAAAACCTTTCTGCCTCTCTAACTCTCTCCTCCTGGAAGATGCTCCTTAAATTTTAACTCTTTAATCAAACTTTTGGTCACCTGCTGTAATATTTCCTTATATGGCTCATGTGCCAATTTTTATTTGATAAAGCCTGTGTAAAGCACCTTGGGATCTTTTACCATGTAAAAGGCATTATATACATGCAAGTTGTGCTGTTGTCTGTTAAAATTAAAGGCCTTTCACTAAGTTTCTTAACCCTGATCCTGAGCCCCATCCCGTACTCACATTTTGTTTTTAGCCTTTTAATTTTAACATTGAACATCAGATAATTGTCCAAATGATTGTTTTTGTCAGTCTCCCTTTTTAACTGTTTGTGGATACCATGACATGTCACTATTAAAATGTATTCTGCAACCCTTTTAACTTTTTTTTCATCATGCATAGATCTAAATAATTATATCTTTTCTTTAAAGACCACATCATCGTTTCAGTGCAGATGGAGACCATTCTGCCCGTCATGTCTGCACCAGCTTTCCGAATGAGCAATTAACCTAGTGCCGTTCCCGTGCCTTCTCCCCATAACCCTGCACTTTATTCCTTTTCAGATAATAATCCTATTCCCTTCTGAATGCTTTGATTAAACCTGCCTCCACCACAATCTCAGGCAGTGCATTTCAGATCTTAACCACTCATCGCACGAAAAAGTTTTTCCTCATGTCACTATTGCTTCTTTTGCCAATTACTTTAAACCTGTGATCTCTGGTTCTCGATCATGAGTGGAAACATTTCCTCCTTATCTACTCTGTCCAGACACCTCATGATTTTGAATATCTCTATCAAATCTCCTTTCAGCCTTCCCTTCTCCAAGTAAAACAGCCCCAACTTCTCCAGCCCCAACTTCTTAAATGAAGTCCCTCATCCCTAGAACTATCCTTGTCAATATGTGGATATAGAAAATTGTTTCAGCAGTGTATCTCTTTTGATGACACACACATTTAATTTATTGCTTTCTTAGGCAATTTGTTTCCCTTTTTGTGTTCTTACCCCCACACAATCAGCTTGGCACAAACCACCACATTGAACGACAGTCAGTCACAAATGGCCTAGGGGTCCTATTCGATCCCTGGCAATCCATCATAATCACATAGGAGGCATTACTAAAGTGAAAACAAAGCCCAGGTTATGAAATGAAAACTGGGTATTTTTGCCTGCTGGTGGCCTGCTCTTGTTAAATGAGCTGAGGTATTTGGCAGGAGGTTTTTCAGTTCCAGCTGCAAGGGTCTTATGTTTGGAGAGCACCTGCCCATACTCTACTGGGGATAAGTCCATAGCACAAAACATCTAATTATGCAGGGCTGATTGGGAACCCACACCAGGTGACAACAATGATAGATGTGTTGCTTTATTTTATTAAGAAAATATGAATATTTCCCTTCAAGTTGACTTTAAATGGAAATGCTATGATCTGTGTGTGTTACAGTGCAGTGACAGAGTCCAAGTTGCTGTGGCAACATGCACTTTTACAAGCATGTTGTAATCTGGAGCTATGGTTAGGATGGTAGAAACTCCAACATTCTTTCCATCACATGGATGACCAGGAATCTCTCCCTCTCCTACCATATGCCATTGGCATGTGTTGGGATTTACAGGTTAATACTCACCTGGTTTGGCCACATTATGAATGCATCTTCCTTGGCCATCAAGCCCTAGGTTGGCACTCAAACCCCAAGCTTCCACCTCAGAAGCAGGGAAGCTACCTACCCCACCGTGGGACTTTCCCCTGCTAGGATTTACAGGATCCCTAATAGAAAATGTTTTTGAGATTTTTACACCAGAAATCCAGCAGGTTTCCCAATTTGACTCTTGAAAACTAGTTGCACATGCGTCTCATTACTTATCTTGGAAAGAAACTGGCCCTGAGCGATTGGAATCCATTCCTACCCTGCCACGGTTTGAAGCTATCACCTCTGAAAATCTCAAAGAACGATAGCCAACAAATGTGGCCAATTTTATTATTCTGAACTACAACAAATGTTCAATGCTTTACATTGGCTATGAGAAAAAAAAACTTGTCCTTCCTGCCCAGATATAAAATCCTAGAATCATACTGCAAAAATGGAGGCCATTTGGCCCATTGTGCCTGTGACAGCTTATTGAAAGAGCTATCTAATTCTGCCCACTCCTCAGTATTTTCCCTAGAGGTCCTAATTTATTTCCCTTTTCAAGTATTTATCCAATTCCTTTCGATGGTTACTATTAAATCTGCTTTTCAGGCAGTACATTCCAGATCATAACTTGCTTTGTATAAAGGATGTCTCCTCAACTTCTATCAGGTCCTTTTGCCAATTAAACCTGTGTTCTCTAGTTACCGACCTGCTGCCGATGGAAACAGTTTTGACCTCATTAGAATGCTTTATTATTATTAACACATCTATTAAGTTTGGCCTTAACGTCCTGCTCTAAAGAGGACAATCGCAGAATCTCTAGTGCCTCCACATAACCAAAACTCCCCAGGCCTGAAAGAAATCTAGTGAGAAATCTCTGCTGAACTTGCTCTGAGGCCTTGACCTTCTTGGTGAGGTTGCAATCCAAGTCCTCGTGGAGAAGATTTGGAGGTGTACCCGATCACGGAGGCTCCTCAGGCATACAAGCTCAATCCAGGATGCACTCGCCTCCACAATCTGCCAGGCCCTTACGCGGGATCAAGCTGCAGGGCTTGTCGATGTTTGGGAAGCCCAGAGCTGGATTTAATGGAGGCGACGGAGATCTTGCCAGTCCACCGAAGAGCTGGTGGGAGCCTTGCGTTGCCTCTGAGGGAAGGTCTGCCATGTTAAGTGCCACTTGACAACTTAACTAGACAGTGGCAGGGCTTCTCTGGGACCAAAGAGCCCAGGATGAAAGACACACCCACTGAGAGCTGCTAGCCAATCAGAGGCTGCCAGCTCTATGGTGTGGCAGTGTCACTGAGAGACTGTGACTGCTGCTGGTACGAAACCCACTCAATGGCCAGGATCACTGCTGGATTCCAGGGCACGGGTGAGTGATGGGGCAAGGGGGATGGTGGGATGAGGATCATGTGGGAGGGGGATCAGCAGCAAAGGCAGGGAGTTGGACCTCAGTTAAACTCTGCTGCTGATGCTGGGTCCCTTGATTAGGCACTGAGTACCTTTGAACAAGGCCCCCCCCCCCACCCCACCCCCACCCGCACTGGGAATCCATCAACAACATCAAACAGTTTTGCATATCATGCTACCTGCATGATGAGACCCTGCCCAGCAGCAGCAAGATGAGGCCCTTAAGTGGGCATTAACTGCAAATTTAAGGGCCTCAGTTGGTGGAGTCGCAGGAAAGCATTCCCCAGGCCTTCCAGCCATGGATTTAATCAAGATGGAGTCAGGAAGGTGGCAGGGTCCCCATCATCCCATATGATTAAACACCCATCCCACAGCCAAAACTTGCTATTGGGGAGGGCATTAAAATCCACCCCCAGTCAATCACAGTTAATGTTTAAAAGCTAAATGACAATGAGGCACACAGCTTCATTATCATATTTAAAGTGTCAACTTGCCTCCTTGGAGTGGGTTGGTCGGCCACCCAACTTTCAGTCTCAGTTAAAGACGCAAGTGGTGAGCTTTGGGTTGGGAATCTGATTTTAAAGGTTGTAACCCCTCTTACCCTCCCCAAAAAGCCTATTGTTTAGGTCACAATTCCTCCCTTGTCTCTACTTACAAAGTCCAGAATCCTTTAATTATAGCTGATTTCTAAACAGAGATTTCATGTTGCTTTTGTCCATTCCTCAGTTATTTGCACTTTGCCTTGAAGACTGGTGACAGCTCCAGGCTTTAAATTATGTATAAATGTGGTGGACTACAGTGTACTAAGCAACCATTTCCCTTGAGATAGTCACTCACCACCTGGAGATGACCTTCCCCAACTTCATTAAGTTGGATGCAAATCTTCTTCTACAGAGATACCATTTGCTATTCATCCCACACTTTCGAGTTCAGATCTCTCGAGATCACGTGAAAGAATAGTCGTGTTTTTCTGCCGAACACTCATGAGACTTGTGACCTTTACCTTCTATCATCTATAGGTGACAGCTTCCTATTGAAGCTTTCTTTCATTCATCACTTTCACATTCAATTGAGCTTAATCTTCAAAATAACTCATTTCCCTTTATATGTTTTGGAAAAGGTCATCTACACAGCTTCATAAACTGCAGATAACCCCTGTCACAGATCCACTTGTCTCAACAGCTAATTATCTCTGAATATTTAAGCACTGAAAATTGAGAACCTATGCACGTGCATTCAAAATTGTGTTGTGCGACTGGCTGCTTTAGTGTGCTTTGCAGTGTTCTGTTAAGAGGACTTGTATCTGCTTTACTTAACGGCACCAACATTGACTGCAGCCTTATCTCCAACAAGATTAACTATAAGTTCTTTTTATTCATTCATGGAGAATGGGCTTCGCTGATGAGACCAGCAGTTATTGCCCATCCCTAATTGCCCTTGAGAAGGAGCTGCCTTCTTGAACCGCTGCAGTCCACGTGGTGTAGGTACGCCCACAGTTCTGTTAGGGAGGCGGGGTTCCAGGATTTTGACCCAGCAACAGTGAAGGAACGGTGATATATTTCCAAATCAGCATGTTGAGTGGCTTGGAGGGAAAGTTACAGGAGGTGGTGTTCCCATGCATCTGCTGCCCTTGTCCTAGGTGGCAGTAGCCGTGGGTTTGGAAGGTGCTGCCTAAGGACTCTTGGTGAATTCCTGCTGTGCATTTTGTAGATGGTACACACTGATGCTACAGTGTGTCAGTGGTGGAAGGAGTGAATGTTTGTGGATGCGGTGCCAATCCAGCAGGCTGTTTTGTCCTGGATGGTGTTAATCTTCTTGAGTGTGTTGAAGCTACACTCATCCAGGCAAGTGGGGAGTATTCCATTAAATTCATGACTTGTACCTTGTAGATGGTGAACAGGCTTTGGGGAGTCAGGAGGTGAGTTACTTGCCACAGGATTCCTAGCCTCTGTCTTGATCTTGTAGCCACAGTATTTATATGGATAGTCCAGTTCAGTTTCTGGTTAATGGTGATTCCCAGGATGTAAATAGTGGGGAATTAGTGATGGTAATGCTATTGAATGTTAAGAGGCAATGGTTAGATTGTCTCTTGTTGGAGATGTTCATTGCTTAGCATTTGTGTGGCGTGAATGTCACTTGCCACTTGTCAGTCCAAGCCTGGATGTTGTCCAGGTCTTACTGCATTTGGACATGAGCTGCTTCAGTATCTGAGGAGTCACAAATGCTGCTGAACATTGCGCAATCATCAGTGAATATCCCCATTTCTGACCTTAAGATGGATCGAAGATCAATGATGAAGCAGCTGAAGATGGTTGGGCCTAGGACACTACCCTGAGGAACTCCTGCAGTGATGTCCTGGAACTGAGATGATTGACCTCCAACAATCACAACCATCTTCCTTTGTGCTAGGTATGACTCCAACCTGATTCCCATTGACTCCAGTTTTGCTAGGGCTCCTTAATGCCACACTCGGTCAAATGCTGCTTTGAAGTCAAGGGCAGTCACTCTCACCTCACCTCTGGAGTTCAGCTCTTTTGTTTATTTTTAAACCAAGGCTGTAATGAGGTCAGGAGCTGAGTGACCCTAGTGGAACCCAAACTGAATGTCAGTGAGCAGATTATTGCTAAGCAATTGTCGCTTGAAAGCACCATTGATGAGCTCTTGCACCACTTGACTGATGATCAAGAGTAGACTGATGGGATGGTAATTGGCTGAGCTGGATTTTTCTTTCTTTTTGTGTACAGGACATACCTGGGCAAATTTCCACATTTCCAGGTAGATGCCAGTGTTGTAGCTGTACTGGAACAGCTTGGCTAGGGGCGCGGCAAGTTCTGGAGCACAAGTCTTCGGTACTATTGCCGGAATAGCATCCAGTGCTTTCAGCTGTTTCTTGATGTCACGTGGAGTGAATCAAATTGGCTGAAGACCGGCATCTGTGATGCTGGGAACCTCTGGAAGAGGCCAAGATGGATCTTCTGGCTGAAGATTGTTGCAAATGCTTCAGCTTTATCTTTTGTACTGATGTGCTGGACTCCCTCATCATTGAGAGTGGGAATATTTGTGGAGTTTCCTCTTCCATTAAGTTGTTTAATGACCCGCTACCATTCACAGCTGGGTGTGGCAGGAATGCAGAGCTTTGACCTGATCCATTGGTTGTGGGATCACTTGGCTCTGTCTATCACTTGCTGCTTACACTGTTTGGCACACACTTGTCCTGAGTTGTAGCTTCACCAGGTTGACACCTCATTTTTAGGTAGGCCTGGTGCTGCTCCTGGCATGCCCTCCTGCACTCTTCATTGAACTAGTGTAGGTCCCCTGGCTTAGTGGTAATGATAGAGTTGGGGATATACTGAGCCATGAGGTTACAGATTGTGGCTGAGCACAATCCTGCTTCTGCTGATGGCCCACAGTGCCTCATGGATGCCCAGTCTTGAATTGCTAGATCTGTTCAAAATCTCTCTCGTTTAGCACAATGGTAGTGTGGAAAGTATTTGCAATGTGAAGGTGGGACTTTGCCTCCACTATAACTGTGCGATGGTGACACCTACCGATACTGTCATGGACAGATGCATTTGCAGCGGGCAAGTTGGTCAGGATGAGGTCAAGTATGTTTTCTCCTCTTGTTGGCCCCTCACCGCCTGCTGCAAACCCAGTCTAAGCAGTTATTTCCAGTTGTTCTCGGCCAGCTTGGTCAGTAGTGGTGCTACTGAGCCACTCTTGGTGATGGACATTGAAGTTGTGTATTTGCCACCCTCAGTGCTTCCTCAAAGTGGCGTTCAACATGGTGGAATCCTGATTCATCAGCTGAGGGGTGGGAGGGGGTGGGTGGGTGGTGAGCAATATGTGGTAATCAGCAGGAAATTTCCTTGCCCATGCTGATGTGATGATTCGATGTTGAGCACTCCCAGGACAATTCCCTTGCTGGCTTGTCCGCCCACTTCGGCGGGAAAACACGCTGGTGCAGAACAGGCCTTGACAACTGTGAATTGCAGGAGTCAGGACTTACCGCCAGGGCCTTGCTCACATCGCGGACATCCAAGGAACAGAAGACGCTGGAGCCTGACACCAACAGCACACTGCAAGAATGTCCATGGCATGCTGGGCGGATTCTCATGGACATGGATCTGCTGAGAAGCAGCTCATAGAAGCTGGAAAGTCACCGTTGATGCTCACAACAGCTGGTGGTCGAGGGGGTGGGAGAGGAAAGTCTAGGGTTGACTGGGAGAGGAAGAGGTGTCAGAGTAATGAGATTGGGAGGGGGGAATGAAGGTGTTGGGGGGGTAAGGTTGGGAGGGGGGGAATGAAGGTGTTGGGGGGTTGAGGTTGGGAGTGGGGGAGTAAAGGTGTCAGGAAGACTGAGGCTGGGGGGGGGCAATGAGGGTGTCAGGGGGGTGAGGTTAGGAGGGGCGAATGAAGGTTTTGGGGGGGTGAGGTTGGGAGGGAGGAATGAAGACATCGGGATTGAGATTGGGAGGTGGATGAGAGAGTACAGCGGGGGAGGAGGAGGTAACGGGAGAAGATGGCAACTGGGAATGTAGGTATAAGGGCGGGGTAGAAGGGGTTTGAAGGGGGGAAGGTGTACGGAGAGGGGAAGAAGTCCAGGGGTAGGAAGGAGTGCGGATAGGGGAGGGAGTCCAGGGGAAGGAAAGAGTGCAAAGAGGGGAGGAAGTCAGGATGGAGGAAGAAGTAAGAGTGGAGGAAGGAGTCGGGAAGGGAGAAGGAGTAAAGCTGGAGGAAGAAGTGGGGGTGTCTGAGAGAGTCAAGAAGGGAGAAGGAGTAAGTGGGGGGAGGGGAGTCCATTGTGGGTGCAAGGACTAAGGACAGGGGAAGGGGTCCAGAGGACGGAAGAGGTTCCGGGGGGAAGGGGTCCGGAGGAGGAAGAGGTCCAGAGTGGGGGAAAGGGTCCGGAGGGGTTCCGGGGCCGACGTGATCCAGAGGGGTGGATGTCCAGGTGATCGTGCAAGGGAGAGGTCTGACGGGTCCGTGACTGCCTCCTGGGTAGTGATCTGAGGGTGGGCGTGGTATGAGGGAATGGTGAGAATGAACAAGGGTAGAGTGAGGGGGTAGGGTGGGTGGGTGAAGGTTCGACAGTAGCGGTAGAGGGGATGGTGAAGATGGTTGCTGGGGCCTCGGAGGCAGACACAGACTCTGAGTGTGGGAAGCAGGAGGTCAGGTAGGTGAATATGGATGGGGGTGGGACTTTCGTGAAGGAAGGTAATGGGCACCTCCACCTGGACATCCCTGAAGGAAAAGGATTGTGGCTGGTAGGTCATGGAGGGGGAGGTGAAAGGTGATGCTGGCAGGGCAACTGTGATGGAGGAAAGGAAATGGTTGACTGGTGGAGGGGAAAAGATGGGGAGCGCACAAAAAACTGAATCAAGACCATGTTGTCCAAATCAAAAGTGAAACAAGAGTTCTGGTGGGCAAGGTCGGCGGCTGCATGGGAGTGTGATTATTGGGTGGCCGGAGATGCAGGTCAGCTCAGATGGACAATTGAAAGTGAACCCCAGCAGGCAGCATTCAAATGCTCAGGACATTGAGGTGAGTATGATATATGAAGGATCTGCGTGCATGAGAGTGCTTGCACAAGGCTCTGAAAGGCCCTGCCACACACACACACACACACACACACACACACACACACACTTCTCCCTTCAGAATCACTCGTTGGCCAGCTGCTCCCTATGTGGTGTCAGAGGACAAGGTTTAGGGGCTGACAGGCAAAGGGGACTCAGAGGGAGAGGACAGCCTCTAAGATTCCTGAGTGGATGACCCAGGGGTGTCCAGCTGCTGCTTCTCCTCCCCTTGGGTGGCCTGGGGCCCCAGCTTGACTCCTTGAGGGGAAGGAGCACCTCTAGGGATGTCGAGGTGCCCCATTTCCCTCTCACATTGCCACTGCAGGGACTCACCCGTGGCTTCCACGATGGAGTACAGGTCTGCACACATCTCTGCATTCTGCTGGACCAGGGTCTCCATGGCGTTCACCATCCTCCCCGTCGAGACATTCTTACATGCGCATGTGGCCAGCATTTCATCAGAGAGCAGTCGGACGCACTCCTCCAACTCATGTGCTACTCTGCTGATGGCTTCCAACAGCTCTGCGTGATGTTCCCCCACCTTCTGCTGACTCACCAGGATTAGTTGGAAGGCCAAATCTAGAGGCTCATCAAATGACTCAGACCTCACGGATGCCTGATCCCCAGCAGTCCTCCAAGTGCCAGAGAGCTCGGCTGAACCTGCCTCCTCCTGCTGTGGACAAGTGTCTGTGCGGTGACCATCAGATTCTGAACCCGAGCCTGCTCTAGATCTAGGTCTCACCGAGGTGAGCCTCTGCGCTGGTGCAGAGTGTGAGTAAGTGCTGTGACGGATCTTCCAGGCTGCTTATTTCCAGCTCTTCAATGGAAGATGTGTCCTCTTGGCTGGAGGTGACGATGTGAATGGAACTGAGGGACTGGCTGGCTGAGGGTGTCGGTCGCTTGGCAGAGCTCCCTGTGAACCAAAGTAGAGATAAGTAATACATGGCAGCAGAGTCAAAAGCAGGAGAGAGAGCATTCATATTAATGTTGAGAGAGGGACGATGTGATGCAGGATCTTTACGAGGGTGTTCGCCGCCAACCTCACCGTCACTGCAGGCACATTCCATGTGGGATGAAACATTCCTTAAAGTAAGCGAAGAGCCTAATGTGGGCCACTCCACCCCTGGTCTGGGACCTCTTCCTGCTGATGTGAGCCAGCTTCTCCTGCATGAAAACAGATGGACTGAGTGTGAGCAGGACACATGGCACTGCCTGGAATGTTTGTGTGGTGAGCAGAGCCATTGATAGGATGAGGTGAGCTCCAGGGGATATGAGTCTGATGGAAATTTGAGGATGTCAGGAAGATATAATAATGTTATTGGAATTTATTGGAAAAAGTGGTATCTGTGTCTATGTCTGTGTGTGTGTGACTTAATCGGATTAAAAGCAGCAGGTCTGAAGGCTTTGATGCATTAGAAGATAAACTAGATTTGAAATGTTAAGTAGGTAAACATGTGGGAATTTTAGAATGTAAGGTTTAAAAGATCATTTGCATTTTTAAATAAGCCAGACTAGCTTGATTTCAAAGGCGGTTTGAAGCCAGGCGAAGTTCAGAAACAGTAAGTGTGTTTATTTTTACCAAAGATTACTGGTAAAATTGGTACTATGATAATTTTTTATGATAATGGAGGTAAAGTCCAAGGGCATAACGAAACAATGGGAATTTGCATTCAAGGGGGAAAATATGTATAAAGAAGAGAAGGCTGTGTGTAAAGCCAGGCATTTTAGGATCTAATAAGTGTGAAAAGCCTTCTATGCCTCAATCTGCTGTCTACAATGGACTGAAGTTAAGAAATCTCACTTTTAATTGGATTGTTCAAGGTATCATGTTTCTTTGCCTGAGTTTTTTAAAACCTGTGTGTCTTATTGTTGCCTTAATGGAGGTGCCTCTGGGAGTCAGATTAATTAGGGCATTTAGAAGTTATTATAATAGTAGTTTGTAAACATATAGATGTGCTTAAAATAATAAATGTTATTAATCTTATTAATAAATGTTTAATCTAGTTTTGTAAAAACCTATGAGGCTCAGTGGTCTTAGTACTATGGAATTCAAAGCCCACAATTCAAACATACAAATAGCAAAAATAGTTGTGGCAGTTGTCTCAAGTTTCTCTCTGGGATTTGAACAACTCAGCATTTACCATCAGCTGTGCCATAACAAGGGTGTGTGTGAAAGTTAATGGTTTTGTACGTTGAGGTGTGAGATCCCTATGGATGTGTCATGGGTTTGTGTGTGTGAGTTGAGAGTGATGAGAAGAGTGAATTACCCTGGCAGAACAGATGAGACCATTCATCCTGTAGTGGTACTGGATGGCTGTCCTCTTTTGCAGGTCATTGGCGCTGTTCACCGCTGCCATTACCTCCCAGGCCAGACTAGCGAGGTCGCTGCCCAGCCTGCGCCCAAAGTGGGGGCAGAGGACATCACAGTGAGGCTCCACTGTTTCCAAAAGGGTGACGTGTCATTGAGCCTGGGGCTACGATCTTTTTGCCTTTCGGGGCTTTGTCTTCTTTGCAGCAGCCATGGGCTGGAAGCCCTAAGAGGTATGGCACCCGGCGTGACGAAGCAGCGAGGTGATGGCGTGGTGGGCGAATGAGAACCCACCTGCCAAAGAAGTGTGTGTTTCCCGAGAATGCATAATTAACGCGGTGGGTTTGGGACAATATGGCATGAAAAGCCACCATCGCAACCAGCAGGTAAAACGTTGTGCAAACCGAGCATGATTCGCTCATTGTCTGTAAGGTACAATTCCATGAATATGACTATGTCAGGCAAGTCTGTGGGACAGCTCTCCCAATTTTGGAACAAGCAGGGTCAACAGGGCTGTCAATTCTGGTGCCTGAGTCCTATTTCATTCCTTACAGGCTTCATAGCAGTTTGATATAACTGAATGGTTTGCTAGGCCATTTCAGAGTCAACCACATTGCTGTGGGTCTGGACCAGGCCAGACCAGGTAAGGATTTACCAGCAAATTTCCTTCCCTAAAGGGGATTAGTGAATCAGGTGAGCTTTTACAACAATGGTTTCATTAGACTTTTAATTCCGGATATTTATTGAATTCAAATTCGACCCAGGTCCCCAGAACATTACCCTGGAGGAACTATTAAGTTCCTGTCTATGCTCTTTACCATAGTAGTTAACCCATGTTGAATAAACTAGCATAGTTGCATTTAGTGGGAAACTACATAATTACACATGATAATACACATCAGCCTAAGGAAGACAGAGATACTGCACCAACCACCACCAAATTCTGACTATATCCCACTTGCTATAGCTATCAATGTCACACAACTTGATATCAAGCCACATAAGAATATATTAAGACAGGTGATCAAAAATTTCGTCAAAGAGGTAGATTTTTAAGGAGCATCTTAAAGGAGCAGAAAGAGATAAAGAAGCTGAGAGGTTTGGGGAGGGAATTCTAGTGCTTAGGATCGGGGAGGTTGACACCACTGCAGGTGAATCATCACTATAAAGACTACAACGGTTCTTATTAAGGCAGAGGTAGATAGATCCTTGTTAGGCAAGGGAATCAAAGGCTATCGGGATTAGATGAGAATGTAGAAATCGAAACACAAGAAGGTCAGCCATGAACTTATTGAATGGAGAAGGCTCAAGGGGCCAAATGGTCTACTCCTGTTCCTATTTCTTATGTTCTTATGTTCTAAGGAAAAGGCCAATTTTAACTACATTTGTACTGACAGTAATTTAAAAATCACTCCCAATAAATCTCGGAGCATTACTAGGTCATTAAGTGAAACTGAGTGTTACTCTACCCATGGTGGATGAATATTCATCAACTAGTGTCTTTTATTAGCAAAAAAGAACACTTACAGCTTGGGAACTATGGTGAATGACTCACTATGTAAGTGAAATATGGATGGCATAATCTTTAAAGTTCACGTAATTCATCTTCAAAACAGAGCCTGGCTGCAAGGCCTAAGATCATTTCCCCAGTGACATCTATAATCTCAGTTGTTCTGTCAGTCCTGTTATTGCTGAGGGATCTAAATCTCTCCACTCACACTCATTATTCAGCGTCTGTACAAGACACATTTCTGTCGAAAAGTATATCAGAATAAAACACCAAGGTAGGGGGTGAGCTACCTTTGACTGAGTCAGCAGATTTTCAGCTTTTTACATACATTTGTGAGGTTAGTACTGCAGTAAATAGGGAGCAAGGAGAGCTGGTGCTGCCACTAATTGCCCTTGTACTTCGAATACAATGCCCCATTATAATTTGGGAACAAGGAGCATTAGTATTTCAAGTTCCAGTATTTATATAGTGCCTTTGACATAATAAAATGTTGAAAAGTGTTTTGTAGTAGCATTTTGGAATAAAATTTGACAAAGGCCTATATAAGGAGATATTAGGATAACTGATCAAAAACTTGAGCTAGGTTTTAAGGAGTGCCATATTCTCCACATCCTGCATGACAATGCCCCATAGTCCTCTGGGGAGAGCATGGTTGGGGGGTGTAGGAGGTGAAATTTGATCAAGTGTCAGCCTTGACTCAGTTATCATGGCCTACCTTCTGAGTCTCAGTAGACCATAGATTGGTTTGATAGAGACTTGGACTAGATTATGGAACAATTAGTTCAACAGAATAGTTTAGTGACACCAGGGATAGGGTCACAATTGAAAAATTATTGCATGTTAGACTGTTCCTTTTTTCCCAGAAAATAGGGAACCTCTGGAAGAGGCTGCAAGCTCATGCAAAGGATCCTGATTTGCTTTAATCATTCAAGAGTGAGTTGGGCTTGTTTTGACCTATGGTGAAGATCATCCTGCACAGAGCTAAGGGAAGAATTTTACATCCCATGGGCAGGCGCCCGACCCGACAGGGCATAAAATCGTGAGAGAAGATGTTGGGCGAGCATCCCGATGTCATCCTGCTCAAAAATTGGAAGCACTCCTGCCGACAATTAAGAGGGTAATTAAGCCAATTAACAGCTCAATTGTATCCCACTTTCTGTGGTCCATCCAACCTTACAGTTGGCGGATGGGCAAGTCGGCCAGACGGACCTTCACATTTTTCATCAAACCTCATCCACGGAAGGGATGAGCTTTCCGTTATTAAATAAAATAAAAATAAAAACCTGTGGGCAGCATTTCTATCAGCTATATGTTCAGGTGCCTGATCATGCTGCTTGGACATTGTTTTCTGATTTTTCAAAACTTTATTTCCTGGTGTTCGGGTCAGCGGCTCCCGGAGGCAGCTCTCTGCCTTCAGGGAGCTTTCTCTCAGCGCTCGCCCATGCCCATGGTGATGTCATCGCCTGCCCTCTTCCTGCCCCCACCCCCCGGCAGGGCTGAGCTTTTCAGCGCGCACTTCACACTGGCTGGCTGGCCGTTAATTGGCCGGCCAGCGTGAAGTCGCAGTCAACGATCTGTTTCCCGGCTGATTCCAGGCCCCGCCAACCACACCCACCCCACCGAACTGAAAATTCAGGCCTAAGGTGTCCGATAACTCAAATCTGGATTCATGTGATTCTTTTCCTGTTTTATTTGTTTTTGTTTACTATTCCTTCTTGGGACATGGGCATCACTGGCATTCATCGTCCAGCCCTAGTTGCCTGGAGAAGATGGTGGTGGACCTTCTACCTGAGTCATTAGAAATTTTTGATATAACTAAGCGGCTCGCTGGGTCATTTCATAGAGGAGCTAAGAGCCATTGGTATGGGACAGGAATCACAAATTGGCTGGAGCAAGTAAGGACAACAGGTTTCCTTCCCTTAACAACAGCCCATGTTTATATAGCGCCTTTAAAATAATAAAGCATCACAAAGGGTTTTACAGGAGCACTTTAGAGCAAAATTTCACATAGGGCCATATAAGGAGAAATTAGAACAGATGACCAAAAGCTTAGTTAAAGAGGTAGGTTTTAAGGAGCACCTTAAATGAAGAAAGGGATGAAGAAGCTGAGAGATACAAGGAGGGGATTTCAGAGCATGGGGCAATGATGGGGTGATTAAAATGGGCAATGTTCAAGAGGCCAGAATCGGCAGAGAGCAGGATTCCATGGGGGTTTGTAGGGCTGAAGGAGATTCCAGAGATAGGGAGTGATGAGGCCATGGAAGATTTGAAAACAAGGATGAGGATTTTAAAATATGAGGTGTTGCTTGACTGGGTGTTGATGGGGACCAGCCAGCACAGGGGATTACTTAATTATTGAATCAGTTGACTGTTTATAAAAATCCAACGGCTTCACGGACAGGTCACTTTTATTGACACCAGCTTTTTGTTTCCAGGTATTTAAAAAAAAGATACTCAAACTGCCTTGATGCAATTTGTCCAATGGGCTTTGGAAAGCTCATAACCCAATTTGGACTCTCAAGCAGAAAATGTTTTTTTTCGTTCCTTCTGAACTCATCCAGTGTCACATAGGTTTTATTTTCTAGATTAGATTATTTCCTAATTTCAGCTCCAAGAGCAAAAATTTAAATAATAGTTTTTTTTTTGATCATTGGTGACATTAGAATCATAGAAATGAGTCAGTCAGACACACGGAAACCCATGGTCACTGCATAACAAGGAGGGCTGATCAATCTCCTCAGCAGCAGTGGGTCATCATGCAGTTGTTATTCTGGATTGCAATCACATATTTTCGTGCCGTCCAACCTTTAGCAAGAAATATGCATTGAATTTTTTTTTTTGCGTTGATATCCTAATTCATTCTATTGCCAGTCCTTGTACCAAAAAAAAAATAAATGAATTCTGGCAACCAGTTTGAGAAATCTGATTAACCTGGGGGAAAGATGCAAATCAAAGCAGAAAGTTTTCCTGTATTGGATTACAAATCACCAAAAGACAAACTACGGCCTGAATTTTACCGCAGACTTCAGGACCCCAACATCGCGGCAAAAAGCGGGTCCAAGTCTGCAATGGCCATTTCACCACAGGCTGCCTCCCAATTGGCCGCTCGCAGGCCCACCGTCCATTTAAGGATAATGAAAACAGAAAATGCTGGAAAAACTCAGCGGGTCTGGCTGCATCTGTGGACGGAGAAACAGAGTTAACGTTTTGAGTCCATATGACTCATCTTCAGATTCCATTCAAGGATGGCGGGCAGGCTCCTGATGCTGTTAGTGCAAGCAGAGGTCCAGCGGCTCTGAAGCTTTCACCGAGCTAACAGGAGTGGTGGTCACTGTTGAGGCAGACAGGAGACCTGAGGTGTTTGGTTAAATAAGTTAAATAAAATTAAAAGTTCAAGCGGGCCAAGCTAGGTCGGAACAGGAAACCCGCTGCGGAGATCGTTGGGACCATAGGGGTTGCCTTTCCTGTCTCCCTCCCTCCCATTTTTCTGCTCCCAGGCTGCTGCAGGTGGGCCACCTATATTAAGCTGGCGGCCTCCATGCTCTGTCAGCAAAATGCTGGCGACTCTGTAAAATGGCCCTTACTAGGGCCTTTAAATATACAAATCGTCTGTCTGCCTCCTTGGAGCAGACAGCCGATCCACCTCCCAGCCAACTGCTGGGAAAATGTCCTGACACAAGACTGCGACAGGAAGCATCCAGACACAGCTCCCAGCTATTTTATTGCCACCAACTTCCCACCAGTTTACCGCCCGGGGTCAGTAAAATTCTACCTTATACTTCCAGTCATGAACTCATGCTGTTTGTGGGACTCTGCTGTCCACAGCTTTGATCCCTATTGGCTTTCTTAGATTACAACACTTCAAAAGTACATTGGCTCTAAATTTCTTCCTCCAGGTATCTCAGCATTTACCTGGATCAACATAAAAACATGAATTAGGCCACCTCAGAACTCATGCTTTTGCAAAGAGAACAAACGCAGCTTCCTTGAGTTTTTCCTCTGATGTAAATTTGTGATACTCAGAATGATTTTCACCATCCTCTCTATACTCGCAAACAGAAAAATGTCCTTTCTGTGATTAGGTAACCAGAACTAATTATTCAAATGACATAGTTTTGAATCTTAAGTGATTCTCGTTAAATGTGAGTGCTGACGTCCTTTCTGGAATGTTCAGTATTCAATCTTTAAATTATCTAATAAAGAGCAATTGAACAACATTGGCTCTTGATCTGGCAATGCCACAATTTTAAAATTCTCACCCTTGTATCCAAATCTCTCCAGGGCCTTGCCTCTCCTTTTATCTGCAACCTTTTCTAATCCCTGCGATCCTCCAAGATCTCTGCACTCTTCCGATTCTGCCCTATTGGGCATCCCTGATTTTAATCACACTACCATTGGTGGCATTGCCTTGAGCTGCCTGGGCTCTGGAATTCCTTTCTGAAATCCATGTACCTTGCTCCCCTCCTTGAAGAGGGTCCTTAAAATCTACTTCGTTGGCCAAGCTAATTTAATATCTCCTTACGTGACTTGATGTCAAATTTTGTTTGATATGCTCCTGTGAGGCGCCTTAGAATGCTTTACTACATTATAAGTGCTATGATAAATGCCAGCTGTTATTGTTTGTATGGCCAGTTTTAAATGTCACTGCCAGGTGAAAATGGGTGGCTCTGGATTGGACACCTGTTTTGCAATCTACTCAATTTCCTTTTCCAATTACTTCAAAGCCCAAAGCCTAAACGGAGCCAAAATATAAAATCCTTCTTCACTATTAACATACGGAATGTGTCTTGCCAATTGTAGCCAAGTGTTCTCTGCACTTGCACGAACATTGAGTATTGATGATGTCATCGCTGCCATAATTAAAACACATCAGCAACTTTGCCATTGCCAGATATAATAGATATGATATAAATATAAGATCTTTGATTCAAGCATAAAATATTCTCCAGGTACTCAATGCCCGAGCTTTAGGGCACTCACCCAAGGGCATGTTCATAAGGGGTGGAAGGATGCTTGTAAAATTGGGTGTCATGGTGGTGGCACAATGCTGATGGCATCATGCCTTTCACCACCCACCTCCACCAGGATATAATCTGTGGCAGGGGAGTCATTGGGTAGCCTGCTAACCATTGGGCCATTTGAGACCCTTGGCTAGTTGATGGCAACTTAAGGGCCTCCTCATTTTAACTGTGGGCTAGAGTTGTCAATCCCATGTCACAAAGCATCCTGTGTCCAATGGAGGGAGGCCCCATCTACAAGTCATTTACCCCACCATGTATCTCCTCCTAATCCCCTGAACTGACAAACTTGCGCCAAACCACTACCCGCACCCCCACCCCCAACCCCAAACCCCCCACTCACCATGCTAGAGCCTGGCTCTGGCAAAACCCCAGACTTACCTGTAGTCTGGATTCATGTCGACTCTTCTTCAGGGCCTGCCTGCTCTCCCAGCAATGGCCACCACTCCTAGTGGTGCTTCTGGAACTAGAGAGCTGCCAGCCATTTGGTTGGCAGCTCTCAGAGGTGGAACTTTGAAGGGGGAAGAAGTCTCGCCTTGAACCAATTAACCGCTCAGCGGTCATAAAATGGCTGCAGGATAACCCGGCCAAGCAGAGGCAGGCTTGTCCATGACTTTTCAGCCAAGGGGCGAGGCCACCTCCTCCTAAAATTCCAGCCTAAATGTCACTAACCCATTCTTTTATGTCTTTTGAGAAAGAGCAAGGTATTTTAGTTCAATCAGTTCAGTGTAAAATGTGAGATTTGCTCTTGTGTTTGTTCAGGTATATGAGTCAATGAATGGTTACTTGGGCCTGGTGCAATTCATCAGTTATCTGTTTCCGTCTGCATCCTATGTGGATCGTGATACAATCATAAGATTTTATTGCAAATTAGTTCTACACTTATCAATAATAGAACCTTGCTAAATTCAATTTTCAACAGCTTGCCTTCAGTCTTTCTTTCCTGCAATTTCAAACTCCTTAGCTCCTTAGCACTAGAACTGCACTGGAATGTCAGCCTCGATTCTGTGTTCTCTGCAGTGTTGTGAGATCAGAGGCTAGGAGATAATTGGACCAGGGAGCACAAGGTAAATCAGATCCTTTTGCAAAGTCTTATATTTTGTCCTTTTAAAATAAATATATATTTAAATGATTATTTATGGTTATAAATCAAAAATATGGCGATTTGCAAAATGCAGAAATAAACCCTACTTTGAACCTATCCCTTTAAAAGTGGGAATTGGTTCAAATAGGACCCATTTGACACCCTATCAGATTTTGTTCTTCATTGAAAGTGACATTAAACCAGGGCCGCTCAGGTGGAGATCAGAGATCCCTTAACGTTATTGAAGAACAGCAACATAAAAAGAAAGAACATGGCCAATGCTGAAGTACCCAGTCCCTATAAAATTCAATGTGCTATCTTTCTCTAATTATCCCTCTCGGCGTTGAAACTCCTAATCTAACTTGTTCTTTGTCATGACCTCAAAACTGAAACTCCATACTTGTCTACACTTCCTCTGAAGGTTGTTCCAAGCAGGTGGGGACGGACGAACTGACTCTCCTTTATTCAGCTTCCTCAGCTGGTCACAACAAAGGCTTTTTAATTTCTTTTCCCCATAGATGCCTCTTCCAACCCAAATGCATGTACTTTTTAATAAGGAGCCAATCAAACCAGGTTTTCTTGAGTCAAAGAAAGGGCAAGTTTGTTAGCTGCTAAACCCAAGGGAAAATACTAAAAGACTTGACACACACAGATACCAAAAGCAAAAAAAGTTGGAGTCCAAATAAAATTAAAATACAATTAAGTCTTCTGCTTGTCCTTGAGGTGCAGGTTGTTGAAAGTATGGCCGTTTGAAATTAGTTGGTTCCCTTTAAAATCCTGGAGTTGATTTGAAGTCCAGGTAACTGCACTTTGCCAGAGATAATTTCCTTCCATTTAATTCCATGATCCATCTTCCAGACATCGATGGGTTTCTCTTGAGGTTCTTTCCAATGGACAGTCACTATCTCCTGGGTTGGGTTTTTATACTGAGGAGATAGGGATTTTCTTAACTTGAGAGAGAGAGAGTGAAAGAAAGAGAGAGATTCCTTGCTGCCCCCTTCAGTAGATTTTCCAGATAAGACCATAAGATGTAGGAGCAAAAGTAGGCCATCCAGCCCATCGAGTCTGCACTGCCATTCAATGAGATCATGGCTGATCTGATAATCCTCAACTCCACTTTCCTGCCTTTTCCTCATAACCCTTGATTCCCTTACTGATTAAAAATCTGTTTATCTCAGTCTTGAATATACTTAACGACCCAGCCTCTACAGCCCTCTGCTGTAAAGAATTCCACAGATTAACTACTCTCTGAGAGAAGAAATTCCTCCTCCCTCTGCATTAAATGGATGCCCCCTCACTCTGAGATTATGCCCTCTGGTCCTAGACTCTCCCACAAAGGGAAACAACCTCTCAGCATCTACCCTCTCAATCCCCCTAAGAATTTTATAATTTTCAATAAGAGCATCTCTCATTCTTCTAAATTCCAATGAGTACAGGCCCAACCTACTCAACTTCTCCTCATAAGAAGATCCCTCCATCCCCAGGATCAATCTAGTGAACCTTCTCTGGACTGCCTCTAATGCCAGTATATCTTTCCTTAGACAAGGGGACCAAAACTGTTCACAGTATTCCAGGTGTGGTCTAACTAGTGCCTTGTATAGTTTAAGCAAGCCTTGCCTGTTTTTCTTATACTCCATTCCCTTTGAAATAAAGGCCAACATTCCATTTGCCTTCCCTATTACCTGTTGAACTTGTATGTTAGCTTTTTAGGATCCATGCACAAGGACTCCCAAATACTGCTGTGCTGCAGACCTCTGCAGTCTTTCTCCATTTAAATAATATTCAACTCCTTTATTCTTTCTGCCAAAAGTGCATAACCTCACATTTTCCCACATTATATTCCACCTTCCACTTTTTTGCACACTCACTTAACCTGTCTATATCCCTCTGTAGACTCCTTGTATCATCCACACCACTTGCCTTCCCACCTATTTTTCTATCATCCACAAATTTGGCGATAGTACATTCACTTCCTTCATCTAAGTCATTAATTTATTGTAAATAATTGAGGCCCCAGCACTGATCCCTGTGGCACTCCATTAGTTACAGGTTGCCATCCTGAAAATGCCCCCCTTATTCCAACTCTTGGTCTTCTATTAGTTAGTCAATTCTCTATCCATGCTAATAAACTACACCCAATACCATGGGGTCTTATCTTATTAAGTAGCCTTAAGTGCGGTACCTTATCAAACGCCTTTTGGAAATCCAAATATATTACATCTACTGGTTCCCCTTTATCTATCCTGCTTGTTATCTCATCAAAGGATTCTAATAAATTTGTCATATATCATATTATCAATTAAATTTGATAACTTGGATGACTTCTCTCTGTGTCTGGCTTGGCACAACCAACTTTTAAAAACCTCTTGTCTGTATATTCCCAAAAGGAATTTGCTTAACATGTCTTGCAGTCGTTGTTGTAGAACAAGTAATCAGATTTTGATCTTTCACCTCAAAAACCTTTGACACATTTCAAGATAGTAGAAACAACAGGAGATGGGGTTAAAAACAAAAAACTGCGGATGCTGGAAATCCAAAACAAAAACAGAATTACCTGGAAAAGCCCAGCAGGTCTGGCAGCATCAGCGGAGAAGAAAAGAGTTGACATTCTATTCCTTTAGTCCTGAAATGCAAAAACCATTGTCTAGCAAAACCACAACACAATGATTTGAATCAATTTGGCAAGAAAGACTCGAAACATCAACTCGTTTCTTCTCCGCCAATGCTGCCGGACCTGCTGAGTTTTTCCAGGAGATGGGGTTATTTTGTCCTCCACAGGGGAGGTTGAGTGGCTGTTAGGTGTACCTGGCTGGGTAGCAGTTCCCATTGTCTGTACTGCTGATTGAAATTCAGAACTTTGCGTTTTTAGTCTCTTCCTTAGTTAAAGTGTTGCATTTTGATGTCTGTAGGTTTCCTTTGAAATGCCTCTCTCTTCACACTTCCTTTCAGAGGGGGCTCTTATTTGCTTTTCCTGCTTTTACCTTGGAAGGTGAGTTCACATTTTAAAGCAGTTTGTTGTCTCATATTTTAAAGTACCAAATTTCCAGTCAGTTGAAAGTTTTTTAAAAATCACTTTTCAAAAATAAAGAGGCATTTTCGTGCCGTGGTCTGCAAACATTTAAAAGACAAGCTCATGTCACTGGATCACTACTTCTTGCGTTACTCATGCTCTATCCAATCCTTTTGTCTTGGTGGTGCCTGCACTCTGGGCCCTGACTCAGTAAAAATAAACAGAAAAAAACCCATCATTCTTGCAATGTCCTAACAGAGCGTGGAGATGTCCTGTTCCATCAAACTGAGCAAAGTGAGGGTGATTAGGCTTGGGTTTCTGCCATTGCAATGCATATGAGATATGGCATTTCTGCTTGTGCTCCAATAGACCACTGATAGAAAGAACTGCTGCCTCGAGCTGTACCTACAGCCCGTCTGAAGTTACCTGGATAAATGAACATTACAGGCAACAAGTGCTCAGGGATTTCAACTGGAAGAGTCAAGTTCACAAACTGTTAATCATTGCAACTCTTGTTTTCCCACTGATAAGGCCCTTATGAAATGGTTGATCACATTCACAGCAGAGGATTATCTGAAATAGCTGTTACCCTTCCAAGACAGCAGCACAAGGCCCAACGTGAAGAACAGTCCCATCACCAATTTTCACTTTCCTAACAAACTTGCCAAATTGATTCAAATCATTGTGTTGTGGTTTTGCTAGACAATGATTATTTCATTTCAAGATTAAAGGAATAGAAAGAACTTGTATTTATGTAGCAGTTCTCAAATCCTCAGATGTTCCAAAGAACTTCAGAGCAAATGAATTTACTCTTGGAGTTCAGTAATGTGGGCAAATGTGAAAGCCATAGCCAACAGAGGCCCAATAATAGCAAATGATTGAATAACTAGATAATCTTGCTTTTTATTGTTCATCAAAGGGTGAACTTCATTCAAGAGATGGCTCTGAAAAGGGCATTGGTCTAAAAGTTGGCACATCTGACATTGTAGCATTCCCTCAGTGTTGTAATGGAGTGTTAACCTACATTGTTTGCTCAAGTCCTGATGTAGGGCTTAGAACTCACCACTTATCTGATGTTAAGCGCAGAGAGCACTATCAGTGGAGCTAAACAGGCACAAGTCATCCATTCCTGTTTCATAGACACTTTTCCAAATAATGATATTCGAACTTTGTGCAGATCATCTGTACCTGTCTGAAGAGACAAAGGTCAGCACTGAACAATGGAGATATGAGGGTGGTGTATTCTGGAATTTCATTTGATTATGCTTAAGGATTATGCTTATGATTATGCTTAAGTCAAAATTCAAGAAGCAGTACTAAAGATTTGAAAAAAAAAATTAGCAAAAGAAAAATGGATTTCGCTCAGAACAATCTCCCAGAAGATTAAATAAATGAGGTAATATCCATATTTGGAAAGTGGCATTTTCCATATTCTATTTTAATATTATGGACTAATTCACACATCCCAGGAAAGAATGTTGAAGCTGTAAAGTGTATTTACTTGTTTTAACCTGCTTCTCTAGAATGAGTGTTTCAGGTATTTCTGACACATCTGTGATTAAAAACAGACACTGTGGAAAATCAAATTCTCAATGTTCTTTCCATTTCAGTTAACACATTTGGGGCTCTCTGATGGCACATACCATTATTTCCATCCAAGCCACCACCTGGACTTTCCAAATCACAAATTCCAATCTTTAGTGCAAGGCACAACTGGAGTAATTGCTTTCCAAAGACTTGGATGTAAGGATTTGACTAGTGCGCTTGTCAATAACTTGACAGTATTTACCCCCTTGTCATGTTTTTGCCCTGTTTGTTAGTCTGTTTGTTAACAATATATCTCAAAATCTAATGGAAGAATTACAACAAAGCTTGGTTAACAAATAGGGTATGACCCAAGGAACAATTGATTAGTTTTCAGTGAAGCTCTAAATCCTGGAATTTTTTAAAGGATCTGTTAACATTGGGAGATGGGGTGAGTTGACGTTTTTTTAATGAATGTTGTGGGTTGTTTGATTTAGAATGTTATAGATTGTTTTAGAATGTTGTGGATTATCTCAGCTGCTGCAGTGAAATTTCTCACAGCTGTCAAAATGTGCGCTGAGTTTTCAGAGCATATTATTGGATGGTTTTTTAGCCTGAAGTCTCCTCAGGAAAATGGAAGCTCTTAATAAAAAAGATTTCTATTTTTCAACTTTATAGTTACAGAGCATCAACCAGGCAGGGGAAAGTCTCGAGGAAGAGGTGTGTAATCGTAATAACATTGAGTTAACACAGCATGATGGAGGTATGTGCATTACTGAGAGCCCTCTTTACTTGTTAAGAAACTGGGTTTCACCTAAATGATAACAAACAAAATCAGCATTGGGGAACCAACTACACTGTTGCAATCCAATTTCTTCTGCCTCATATTTGTTTGGTTGTACATCTCATTTTGTATTGTTTGGTTGCTGTGGTAATTGGCATCTTTTTTTAATTTCTCACAAAAAAAAACATTGAAAATTAAGCTGGGGAAACAATCAATCCCATCGCAGCACTAAAATAATGACTTACTGCAGGCAGATTTGCTTTAATAGAAAATTATTTTTGAACAACAGCACATCAATTTACAGAAATTTATATATTTTTCATTCATCATTTCTGATCTTCCCTCATATAGTTTATTAGTAAATTAATGAATAACATTCTCAAGGTGTAGCATCACTGGCTAGGCTAACATTTGTTATTCATGCTTATTACAAGAGAATGGCTTGATAAGCTACTGTAGAGTCAACACGTTAATGTTTACATGGACGATGTCACCGCCTTCTGCTCGGATCTGCTGTCAGTGTGCAGACTGATCAACATCTGTGACCGGTTCAAACTGGCCTCGGGAGCCAAGGTAAATCATGGTAAGAGCGAAGCCATGTTCTTTGGGAACTGGGCTGACTGATTCTTTGTCTCTTTCACTGTCAGGTCAGACGGCCTGAAGATGCTGGGTGTATGGTTCAGATGGACTGGGGCATGCGTTAGAAACTGGAAGGAGCGAGTGTCTATGGTGGAAAGAAAACTGGGACTGTGGGAGTGACGCTCCCTCTCCATTGTGGGTAAGAACCAGGTCATCAGGTGTGAAGCACTCTCGCTGTTGCTGTATGTGGTGCAGGTCTGGCCCATTCCAGAATCCTGCGTGATATCAATCACCCGAGCCATCTTTCGCTCTATCTGGAGGTCGAAAATGGATCATGTCCACAGGGACGTGATGTACAAGCTTCTAGATAAAGGGGGAAAAATGTGCCCAACATAGACCTCATCTTAATGGCCACCTTTGTTTGTGGCTGCATCAAGCTGTGCATAGACCCTCGGTATGCAAACACCAAGTGTCACTACGTGTTGAGGTTCTACCTGTCCCCGGTGTTGCGAAGGATGGGTCTGGCCACGCTACTGCGGAACGCTCTGAGTAGTTGGACCGTGCCGTACTACTTGTCCCTTGTCGAAAAATTTATTCAGAGAAACCCCTTTGACCACAAGTCCATCAGGCAGTGGTCGGCGCGTAACGTCCTAGAGGCCCTGCGGGAAAAGGAGAGGGTGGATCCTGTCGGATGGTTCCCTGAGCAGACTGTCAAAGTCATTTGGCAGAATGCCTCATTGCCAGGACTTTCCAACAAGCACCAAGATGTAGCCTAGCTGATGTTGAGAAACGCCCTCCCTATCAGATCCTTCCAAGATGCAAGGAGTCTCACCCCCTCTGCATGTTGCCCTCGAGGTGGCTGTGGTGGGGAAGAGACTGTTGTTCACCTTCTTGTGGATTGTGCCTTTGCAAAGAAGGTCCGGAGAGAGATGCAGTGGTTTTTATCGAGGTTCATCCCTAGCAGTGCTGTGACACAGGACTCTGTGCTCTACGGGCTGTTCCCAGGGACACACACCAAGACAAACATCAACTGCAGTTGGAGAGTCAGCAACTTGGTGAAAAATGCTCTTTGGTCTGCCAGAAACTTCTTGGTCTTCCAGTGCAAAGAGTTGTCCCTGACTGAGTGTTGCAGACTGGCACATTCCAAGGTCTAGGACTACGTGCTGAGGGACGGAGTAAAGCTTGGAGTAGCCGTCGCAAAGGCGCAATGGGGAAGGGTCGCTGACTAAGACCTTTCTGCCATAGTGCACCAAGCAGCTGGGAAAGGTATAGACCCCTCGGGTTGTACATTCACAATGAATGTATGCAGTGAATACTAATTGTATCATAATTGTATTGAAGCACCTCAGGGTGCAACGTGATGTATGTTGATAACTCCAATACCATTGCACAGTCTGATTGTCTGTAATGACCATATTGAAATGACTGTAATATTCATTGAATATATTGAAGCACTTCATGATCCATGTGCAAAAGTTGAATATGTTTGCACTTCTTGTTTTGTTTTGTATTGTTCTTTCAGATATTTTATGAATAAAGTATATTTTATGAATAAAAAAAAATTAGTGTGGGACTGGAGTCACAGATACGTCCAGGTTAGGTAAGGACAACAGGTTTCCTTCTCTAAATTTTTGAGTTGTTATGACACTGATGCTTCTTGGTAACTTTTTACTGATGCCCAGCTTTTTAATTTCTGCATTTAAAAAAAATTAAATTTGCAAGCTACCATTGTGAGATTTGAACTCAATGCATTAGCAGTCCCATGACATAACTACTACACTACCATACAAATTAACCGATCAGATGCTAGGCATTCCATCCCACTTCATAGTTAAAATACATTTAGATTTTGCTATGGAAATTGAAAATTAATCTAGATGAGTTCATCTCGAAGCTAAGAACAACTCGGTGGTCATAAGCTTCACCACACTGATATTTCGCTGAAAGATTCAGCAGTAAAACTCATGAAAGGTATAGTTGAAGTACTTATCAATTAATTTCCAAATAAAAATGCCAGAAAAAGTTAGCACTGGTACATTCAGAAAAAAATAAATTTTTAAAATTTGATAAGTCTTTATTATGCTAAACAATCTCTCTGGCCCTCAAAATTTGATTTTACAAGTATGGAGATACATTCCTTCAGAATTTGATTATGTTGGAGATTTAAAATAAAAATTTTATTTGCTCCTTTCTTTTAGTCTCTTTTATCGTTCTCTTTCTCCTTCACTCTGTTTCAATTTCTGTACATGATCTTACATTCAATTAACTATTCTAACGCTTCTTGGTTTAGACACTGTATATTTCAATCAGGATTCTTCAATGTGATTGGTTAAGGAGAAATTATGGGCGGAATTTAATGCCCTCCTCAAAGGCGAGTTTCGTGGCAGTGGGCATTTAATCAGATGGAAGAGTGGCAGGTGGGGACTTTGCTGCCTTCCCACCTCCATCCTGATTAAGTCCACGGCAGGAAGGACCATGGATGGCCTTCCTATCCTGCCACTAAGTGAGGCCCTTAAGTAGGCAATTAATGCTCACTTAGAGTTCTCATCCCACTGCCCCTGATATTAACACTGCAGTAGGTGGGGGGCTCAATGTGCTGGGAGCACAACAAGCAAACCCACCTGAGGATGCTTGCAGGCCCTTGGGGGTGGGGGTCCTTCACTTATTGCCTGATCAAGTCACCCAGCATTGGGAAGGGGCGGCCATTGAGAGTCACCACCCCATGCCCTTGCTGCCAACACCAGCACCGCCCCCCCCCCCCCACCAAGAAAGCCCACCCAGCAACTCCCCTTTTGCTATCACTCCCCTGTGCCCTGAGATTCCAGCGACGATCCTAGGCCTTAGGTGGGTGTAATACCGGCAGCAGCCACCACCTCCTCTTCTAGTTGGCTGGCAGCTCTCGGTAGTCCTTGATCCCGGGGAAGGCCCACCACTGTCCAGTTAAGTGCCTGATTGGCACTTAATACAGCAGGTCTTCCCTAAGATGTCTTATAATAAGCTGCTTGTTGATGATTTGTTGGGGCAGTTTTGTGGCATTTCAGGTGTGCACAGTTTAACCAAAGGGCCCTGATACAGTTGAATGATTCCTGTGGTTGTGGCAGCCAGCTGTTATTTATGCCTATAGATCAGCTGGACCAATATGGTGTCATGAGCAGATTTTGGGGCAGAACATCATTCCGCTAAGTTCATCAGCATGGAGCCTGTTTCAGACCCTGAAAACCTACACCATGTCTTCCCACAATGCACCTTGACTCAGTGATTAATAATGGACCACTTGCCTCTTGGACAGGGAGACATATTGTTCCGTGAACTGTAGCCTAGTGTGAGTTAGCGCTTTCACAAAAGCACAGAAGTAGAATGCATTTTTTTATCCCATTTTAGCATAAGAAGCTCAACTGGTTTTCTTCCAGAAAAATCACTTGCTACAACAGACTTGCAGAAGGATTGACCAGACTGGGGGATGACCTGCTATAGGTTTTCAAGATTAACAAAAGGTGCAGTGGGGGAGGCCATAGAGAAGATGTTTCCATTTGCCAGCAAAACCAAAATCAGGGGCCATAAATATAATATAGCCACTTATAAATTTAACAGGGACCTTGGGTGAACCTCCTTCACCCTGAGAGTTGTTAGAATGAGGAATTCACTACCGCAAAGTAACAAAGTGAATAGCATAGATGCATTCAATGGAAAGCTTTATATGCACATAAGGGAGAAAGATTAGAAGGATGTTGGTGGATTTAGATTAAGTGGGGGTAGGGAAGCTTGTGTGGAACATAAATGTCAGCAAGGACCAGTTGGGCTGAAGGACCTGTTTCTATGTTGTGCATGCTTTGTAATAGTTACAGGATTGATTAGAATTAAAGATAAATTAACCTGGACATGGATCCAAATTTAGATCTGTCTTATCTGAACATTCAAAGATTATGTCAAGTATTTAATTAGGGACTTGAGTTCTATTAAGATGGGCAAGAAGTGTAATTGCATGTCCTTCCAGATCTTTCATGCTCCAGACAAGCAATCATAATTGGAGCAAGAGTGGTCGAATTAAAATGTCTTCTGCTCTTGCTGGATCTTTCGGTTAATTGAGAGAGATAGAAAATCAAAATACTGCCAGTGTGAAAAGCTGTCAAGTTTAAATTGGGTGTAAGTGTTGATGAGGCTCCAAGTTAAAGGTGTCGATGCTTGTGTCATTTCCCACAATTATGTCTCTTAGGCCATTTGTGATCAAGTAATTGAGAAAGCTTGAGATTTATTGCAAGATGTTACAATGACTCCACTGCAGTGAGAATTCTAATTGGACACTAACACTGCCTAGCAGGGCTGTATACCTTTGAGGGTAGAGTGTGAAATAAAATGTAACAACCTCTTAGCAATGTGCCAGTATCATCATTCTTAATTTCTTTAACTAGACCATTAATCCCTCTTACATGCTAAGTAAGATCCTGAGAAAGATTTTTAATCCAAATTATTAAAAGTGAGTAGCTCCAACTCCGAAACTGCACATTCCCAATGGAATATCAAATTGAGCCTCCTAAGCCTGCGGCAATCTGTACCACTAAATGTGCGAGACAGAAAGAACTCCGACTTATGGTACCTTTCTTGACCTCAGGGTGTCCCAAAATGTTTTCTAGCCAATTAAGTACTTTTTTTGGAGTGTAGTCACTGCCATATTGTAGTTCACAGTAAGGTCCCACGAACAGCAATGTGATAAAGGCCAGATTATCAGTTTTTAGTGATATTGATTGAGGGATAAATGCTGGGTGGAACACCAATGGGAATTCCCTTGTTTTTCTTCAAAGTAGTGCCATTGGATCTTTAATGTCCACCTGAGAGGGCAGACGGGGCCTCAGTCCACCATCTCGTTCAAAAGACAGTACCTCCAACAGTGCTGCCCTCCCTCAGTACTACACTGGAAGTTTCAGTTAGAATTTTCTAGAAGTCTCTGGAATGGTAATTGAGCTTAGAATATTCTGACTCAGAGGAGAGAGTGCTACCCACTGAGCCACAGCTGATACTCAAGAGTACAATTCACAGCCACCAATCCTTATGTTAAAACATTGATCTCCCCGGACTGAAAACTATACCCTTAAAGTGCCAGGAGAGAATTTCTACTCACGTACTTGGGGCGGAATTTTATTGCCCTGTCGCAGCGGTAGCGGGGCTGTAAATTGCAGCAAGCTATTCAAAAATCCATTGACTTTGGCAGGATGGAAAATCCCCCTAGTGGAAGGGGCTGTAAAACTCCATCCTTGGTCTCCACAGCTGATTGAGGACTTAATCCAGAGATGTACAACAGCAGAGTAGAGATGAGTTTCTTGGTTGGCACAGATAGTGGGAGCCTTAAATTGGCAATTGTTCAGATCAGAAATCCAAGGCCTATGGTCCCAGCACTCCCCAACTAATGTGTCCAATATGACAGGCTCCCGCTGGGCAACAGAAACTTGGAAGTTTACACATCAAACCCTACATCTCCCTTACACCACAACAACTGTCATGAAGCTACTAATGTATAAAATATATTTGAAAAATATTTTTCTTTTAAAATAGAGGTTTAGTCTGTGGGTGTGTCTTAATTGGATTAAAACCAGGTAGTCTGGGTGCTTTGATGTATACTAGTTTTGAGATGTAAGAGAGGCAGAGTGCATTTGCATTTTTTGAATACAGCATTCAAGAAGTGGGGAGAAATCTGGCACCCAGCTAGCAGAGACCAAGCAATATGTTTATATTACTAATAAAATTGGTACTATGAAAGGGGTTTTATTGCTAGAAGAGGTGGAGTTCAAAGAGGCTGGTGATACAATAAGAATTTACATTCAATGAGATGTGCTGGATATAACCGATAGCAGTTTTGTGTGTGCAGAGCAGAAGCAATGTAAGATCAAAGTAGCTGTAAGCCTACAACTGTTTCCACAGGAAACAAAGTGAAAGGAATCTCATTTTGAATTCATAAGGTGAAAATGTTTTGCCTGGTGTCTGGTTAAGTCTATGGGTGCTGTTGTCTTAATGGAGATTAGTTTAGGAATTTGTTAAAAGTTATGACAGTAGTAATTTGTAGCCATTTGTATTTATTTAACTTGTGTGAATTCATAAAATATTTCCTTTCATTTAATATAAAAACCTCTTGAGAACTGATGGCCTGATTCCTGAATTTAGAGTTGCATCTCAAACATACCACTTTAAACAATTGTCATAACCTATATTTTTAAGTTTTCCTCTGGGATTTTTAAATAACTCAGCTTTACCAAACTGCTGTGTCATAACACAATGCATAACCTCTATCCCAAATCGCTACAAAACCAAAATAATCTTACTTAACTCCATCCAAGAACTCCCCAAAACTAAAACATCCCATAAAGTGACCCCTAGATCTTTCCTTTACCATTAGGTTTCTTCTTCACCAATCAGGAGGTTCTTTTCTATCTGACGACTAGAACAAGAGTCTGCCACACCCATCTTCCTGTAAATATTGGGGCCATTGATTTTACTCAAGGAGAGAAGCAAAACACTTGCTGAGTCACAAAAATTAAAATGTGAGCTGATTATAAATAAGTACACATGCAAATATTTGTCACAGATGCTATCTCATTAGTATGTGGAAACAAATCCATTTTCTGTGAACATAATGACAACTCAGGGAGTTCTTCCTAAACTGATCATTTCTAATCATCAAAGCAAATTAAGATTAAAATGCTTAGCTGATAACTATGATTTCCATTTTAATAAACCACATTAAGAAATCTATCAGTGTTACAGATTTGTAATGAACCTCTCTGGTTGAGTCCTTGTTGCCTGCAGTCTAAGATTCTAACTAATATATGAGTCATTCATGTCCGACAAGAGATTACGAAAATGATGAAGACCGCTTGGGTTAAATTGGTTTATATCTGGACAACCAAAACATCCCCATCATTAAATTTGCAAAATGGGTTTAAGAAAGTTCTACTTTGAGTGATGCATGGCCAGTGGACTCGAGTTATATTGTAGGATCTGCCCTGCTCCTGGCCAAACAAAGTGGAGCTTGGATCTATAAATGCCTGCCCAGAGCTCTGCTCATCAATAACCAAATGCATGTTATATTTTTAAGATTAAATAACAACAAAAACTTGCATTTATATAGCAACTTCCACACAGTAAGTGAGTTGCAGGAGGATTATCAGCCAAACTTTGTCAATGAATGCTGTGAAAATGTTTAATTTTATGATTCATATGTCTTGGGAGCATAACTTTTAGGCTGGGATTTTCTGGTCCCGCCAGCAGTCGGCATTGTCATGGCGGGACAGGAAAATTTGGAGAGCAACCAAAAGTCAGTTGATGATGCCCGCCCTTGGCGGGAACGGAAAATCCCGTCCATAGTTTGGGGATTGATGTTTTAAAGGGAAGCACCTGGTTTGGGAAGCTGGTAAACAGACCTAAAGTAATTGAAGTTCAAAGGATGGCCTGTGTTTATTTAATTAGGTCAAAGTTGGAAATAGGAAAACATTAAACAACAAGTGGCCCCTTTCTGAGTTTCTTAGTGGACACAAGATGTCTGCAGTTGTCTTCATAATGGGTTAAAATTATTCATGTAGTTTCCCAGAACAAAAGGAATGTTTGGGAAAGGGAGATAATGAGTTTGAATCTCTGTCTGGGACAACCCTGGGATGCCACATTGTCACCAGGGTAGATTGCAAGGAGGTGGTTTTCTTGGTTTCGGGTTTTATCTGGGCTATTTCTCGCAAAAACTGGCAACTGGAGCCTTGAAGCAGCTTTGAGACCACCAGAGAAGGAAATCTGTCAGGAGCAGCAGGCCAGAAGCAGAGGGCTGTCAGAACCAAGGGTGTCGTCTGCTTTGGGAGTCACTGAGAAAGAAAGTGGTGAGGCCCATGCTTGAGCTGGGGCATCCAGAATTGTGAGGTGCTGAAAGAGATTTGGATGGTTGCCTAGCTGGATACTACCGGAAGAACCCAAAGAAATCTCAGCTCAAAGGATAACAGAAACTCTAAGGCAAATCAAAGTGAATTCCTGAGAGCTGTGGCGCACCTTGGTTTACTCTCAGGAGAAGTGAAGGAACAGTAAAGTACAGATAACTCTTGGGTGGAAATAACAACCGAATGGAGATAGTGAGATTTTCGGGCTTAAGTGTTTACAAAATACAGTATATAGTTAGTAGCACTTGATTTTTTAACACTCGTTCAATGAAGTGGTTTTGTTTAAAATGTGAAACCTTCTGGTGTAATCCTTTCGGTCAGTAACTGGGAGTTTGAATTTCATTTTTAAAGTTACTGGTTTCCTTTGAGACCAAACCACGAGCCACACATGGGAAGGATTCCAAACTCTTGGTCAAACAGGTAGATTTTAAGGAGCAACTTTCCAAATTTTCCCATTCTGCCGTGAATTTGCCCACTGCTGGGCTAAAAGCCCAGCCTAAAAGTTATGCTCCCAAAACATGCGAATCATGAAATTAATGAAAAAAGCAACTTGTGTAGGATGGAAGGTGAGAAGCTGGTCAGGACAGTGTTATAATCGTCACCTACAGGAAACAAAGGAATGACAAGGGTTACAGTAGCAGAGGAGATGAGGCAGGGATAGAGATGGACAATTTAATGGAAGTGAAAGTAGATGATCTTGGTGACGGAGACCCAACAGAACAGCCACCACCTGCTACCATTAAATAGGTGAAATATTGAGGTTTATACGTTTCTTTGTACTGTTCAAAAATGTTATTTAGTTTCAGGCTGGCAGCAGCTACACTGCAGCAGGTGTGAAGCAAAATGCTGTGGCCTGACCTTCTCACAGTGCTCGCACATCCTTTATTTGATTCAATTGCATAAGCTTGTTTCAACGCTACAATTTCATTCACAACTCATTAATCACAGAGAAGCCTCATCTCACATGGAAGACTGTCCACAAGAAGCTTCAATGGGAATAGATGGGCTCTGAGCAGGAATTAAACGCAGGAGATCGAGGAAACAGACAAAACAAGGAGAACGGTAGCAAAGAACTGCTTTTGGATGAGCGTTTCAGAGGCTGGGGTGCATTGGCTGAGTGATCGTCCTCCAATGGTGAAACAGCTTCCCAATTTCTATTGAAAGAAGCTTTCATAGGCCCTTAAGTGTGTGCAGAATGCTGAAGGCAAAATGTCACTCACCCCCTGGGTAACTGAGGAAAAAAAGAATACTAATCTATTTATAAATAACACTTGGTCCCATGTGATCTCCTGGACTGATCCCATTCACCTGAAGGGGCTGGAAAAGAATTTCCCAGAGTAGCTCTCGCCCCTCATTGACCCTGGGGTTTTTCCTCTGTTTTTTTTTTGCCTCTCTCAGGAGATTACATAACTGAAGGGGCAGTAGTGCAATGAAAGGACGTGTGTCGAGGGCTGAGTGATGTGGGGAAGGCTTGGTGGATGTGTTGCTCTTTTCCGGCCTATCTGTTTTATAAATTATTTTCTCATCCCACCAGATTCATGGGGATTGGGCTCCTCCCATCCAGAGAACCAGAGTCATATCAGAAAATATATAAAAAGAAAAGTATCGATTTGTTTAAAATGCCTGACCTACTTTCCTCACTATGATTTGAGATAGCAGACATAATGACAAGGACCTAAAAGTAGAATGTTAGGGCACATCTTCTGGGATAGATTTTTAGAAATCTGTGCTGCAAACCGGAAAAATAACTCAAATATTTGAGATTTACTTTGAATGACCCAATTTGAAAGTTTTTGAGCTTGGTCCAGTTCCTTCCCATGGAATAGATGAAAAATTACCTCTGTACTGTCAATTCTCATGCTATTAATTCTATTTTTACGTGGAATTATCTAGACTTAGTCCCATCTCAGGTCAGGTTGATGAGCATTCTGGTCATCATCATCCAATCTGTCTGGGTAAAAATTAAAACCATGAATACTGCAAATCTGAAATAAAAACATATACGCTGGAAATCCTTAGCAGCTACATGGCCACCCGAAAGGGAGAAGATCAAATATTATGGCCGGGATGTTATGATCCCGATGTGGTAGGAACCGCTGTAGGGGATGCAGGGGGCATGCCAAAGGACCATTGACTTTCGGCGGGGCCGGACAATCAGTGGGCGGACCTGGAAATCCCGCCCTATGGGTGGAACTCTTCACCAGAACAACATCTGAAAGATCTGGTCTAACTTCAGATAGGATAGTTTGAATGTCTATCTCTCCAAAGCTCCAACTCCCACACCCCACACTTGGGTTGTTTTCGTTGGAGCAGAGAAGACTGAGGGTGACCTGATTGAGGTGTACAAGATTATGAGGGGCATGGACAGGGTGGATAGGGAGCAGCTGTTCCCCTTAGTTGAAGGGAGAGTCACAAGGGGACATAAGTTCAAGGTGAGGGGCAGGAGGTTTAGGGGGGATGTGAGGAAAAACCTTTTTACCCAGGGGGTGGTGATGGTCTGGAATGCGCTGCCTGGGAGGGTGGTGGAGGCGGGTTGCCTCACATCCTTTAAAAAGTACCTGGATGAGCACTTGGCACATCATAACATTCAAGGCTATGGGCCAAGTGCTGGTAAATGGGATTAGGTAGGTAGGTCAGGTGTTTCTCACGTGTTGGTGCAGACTCGATGGGCCAAAGGGCCTCTTCTGCACTGTGATTCTGTGATTCACACCAACGCTCCTCCCGTCTCTCTGCATGCTGACACACCCCTCCTCTCTCCAAGCTGTGCCCCTTCACCCTTCATGCCTCTCTCTCCACACTGACGCCACTCCTGTCTCCAGGTCAATGCCGTGCCCACTCTTCATGTTGATGTTCTCTCCGCTCTTCATGTCGATGGTTCCCATTCTTCACCATAAGGTCCCTTGCTCTTTACACCAACACCCCACATTCATCACTGCAGCGCTCTATGGGCGGGATTTTTCACACCCGCCTACCGCCGCAATCTTCTGGTCCTGCCACAATTCAATGGGCTTCTGGCTGGGGCACCGCCTCACCCACGGCGGGTCCCACCCACAACAGGACCGGAAAATCCCGGCCTATGTTTCAATGATCAAGCATCAATATGTTTACTGTTAGATGTTTCTCAAGTTCAGTGGTAAAGCTTCCGTCCTCTACAGAACCCCAGCTATTTCCCTTCAATTCAACGTTATGCTCCTGAAATAGGGCATCACACCCTTGCCCAGTTGCCAATAAATGGAAAATTAGAAGAGTTGCATGAGAAGCATGATCACCTCCTCAGCCGATATTCTATAACACCAACAACAACTTGCATTATATAACATTTCTAACAAAGGCTTCACTGGAGAGTTATCAAATGAAATTTGTTGCTGAGCCACACGGGGAGATATTAGCACGATATGGCCACCAGTGGTGGAGTGATTAAAATAGGGGACAAGCCAGAGTCCTGAATTGAAAGAGTGTAGGGATCTCAGGGCTGGAGGGGGACCATGGAGGGATTTGAAAATAAGGATGCGAATTGTTCAAATCGTGGGGTTGTTTAACTGGAAGCCAACATAGGTCAGTGAGCAGAGGAGGTGATAAGTGATTGAGACTTGGTGCAAGTTGGGACACAGGCACGAGAACTCTGGATGAGCTCAACTTTATGGAGGAGATCCCGACGTGATGGTCTGTGCTGGGAATGCAAAGGAGAAAAATTATCTTGATATCTCGCTTATGCAACTCTGAAGATTAGCCGTGTAAATGTCCAGCTTGTTTTCTGCCTGCAGATTCCTGTTTTTCTTAAACCACAGACAGAATTAACAAACATTTAGTTCAGAGGCAAGGGAATGTTGTTAGCTTTGTGGAGGGACTAAAGTGAGGAGAGGCCACAGGCCTTTCAAGACCAGTATCATGTCTCCTTCCCTCCCTCATTGGTTAACAACAAATGACATTCACTCCCTCCACCACTGACGCACAGTAGCAGCAGTGTGTACCATCTACAAGACGCACTGCAGGAACTCACCAAGGCTCCTTAGATAGCACCTTCCAAACCCACAACCTCTACTACCTAGAAGGACAAGGGCAGCAGATGCATGGGAACACCACTGCCTGCAAGTTCCCCTCCAAGCCCCACACCATCCTGACTCAAAACTATATCACTGTTCCTTCGTTGTAGCTGGGTAAAAATTCTGAAACTCCTTTAATTCCTAACAGCACTGTGGGTGTACCTACACCACATGGACTGCAGTGGTTCAAGGTGGTAGCTCACCACCACCTTCTCAAGGGCAATTAGCAAAGTGCAAAAAAATGCTGGCCTAGTCAGCGACACCCAAATCCCATGGAAGAATAATTTTTAGCAGAGCAGGGTAGTTATCCCCTAGAACTCACTGGCTAGAATGTCCCACTTGAAGACGAGCAATTGAAAAAGTGAAGAAAGGGAAAATGATAGAGAGCAAAAAAAAAAGCAAATAAATACTTACTGAAATAGTACAACAGGTTTGTCAGCATTTGAAGAGAGGCAAATGGAGGAGGAGGATTGAAAGAGCTGTCGACGAAGTGTTTTCACCTGAAATATTATGATGATGGTGCAGTTTTCAATCGATTTTTGCTTTTTAATTATACATTTAGTACGCACTTTTCCTTCTTATTTAGCAGATGTTCTTGGGCAATGGGAATTGGTGAATAGATGCCAAGCCAGATCGAGCAATCATGATTTCTGACCCACCATGCACTGTTACCATGGCAATGCTCCCCACCAATGAAGCATCTCAGAAAGTTATGACCAGACAAATTCCTCACATTTACGGTAGAAGGACCTTAAAGGTCTTGGGATGAAGTTTTTTTGTATCTTTGCATGCAGACTGGAGTGCAATCCAGACAGAACCAGCTGAACTAGCACACAAAATCTGGAAATTTTGAAATATAGACAAGCTATGATCAAATGCACTTACTATGATCTTTTACAATGGTTTAAGATTCAACTCACCTGGATCAGGCCCCATCCGCAAAGCCAGGCACACTCCCAGGTGGTAAGTTTGAGATAAAAAAAAATGCTGGAAAATCTCTGCAAGCCTGGCAGCACCTGTGCAGAGAGAAACAGAGTTAAGCTTTCGAGTCCATGTGAGCCTTCTTCAGAGCTAAAAGAAAATTGAGATTTTGCTGCTCTCGGAATTGCTTTCTTAGGTGCACACGCAATGGTAGGGACTTTTCGAAAGCTTATTCTTGTCAAAAATATTTAACTTATTAGGAAGCTGACTAGTGTACACCTATGAAACCACTGAATGGTTCAGTGCTTTTTCAGTCCACCTGAAATTGCTCAAAGCAGCGGAATACATTGAGGGATTTTAAGCTCAAGTTATATTGAGCGGTATTCGAGTTTCCATAAACTTTAACACTAGGTCAAAAAACATCACAGTGGAAAACAGCCCCGATCCAGGAAACTGACTCTGCCAACCAAACCAGCTATGCTCCTAATTGAAATAATGAGCCTGGTGAATTTCTGTCAATTTCAGCCATTTGTGACCATTCAAAGAGGCTCCTAAAATTAAGCTTGTTTTTTTTTTGGCTCCTAGACACTAGTAGGTGGGTTTTAAAAGTTTTTAAACATTAAAAATATTTACTTTACCAGGAAACTGACCAGTGTACACCAGTGAAGCTATTAAATGGTTCAGTACTGGTCTTAAAGAAGTAATTTGCAGTAATTTTAAATCTGGTTACTTACAGGAGAAGAATGAGAGGCTGTTATTAAGAATCTTTATTGTTGCTAATTGGTCCATTTTCAGCCAGGTTACCACTCACATAACCATATCAAGGAATTTTTTTACTACAAAAAGTGAAACAATGATTGCGCTGCCCAATTTCGCTGATTCCTGGTAAATTTCACATTTGTGATTATGCAAATGAATTTTAGCAGAAACAAAAAAAGCGTAATCCAACCCGTGCAATTTCAAGCAGGTTAGGCCCAACTTCCTGATGGTACCCAAAGCGGAAACTACCCCTCGGCCAGAATTTTTAGCTTGTCGGGCGGGCAGATTCTCGACCCAACGAGCGTAAAAATGACGCGCGATGATGTCGGGCGAGCGGCCCGACGCCATCGCACACTCGCGTGATATTTCAGTCGGCAGGTGCACACCGGAATCGGCAGCGCACCAGCCGACAATTAAAAGGCCTGTTAAGGCCATCGAAGTTCTAATTGAAGGAAACTTTTCACTGCCCGTCCAACCTTACGGGTTGACGGGCAGGCAAAAAGGCCCAAGCGGCCTTTGCATTTTTAGGAAAACTCATCCACAGGCGGGATGAGGTTTCCAAGAGCAAATAAAAAGTAAAATAAAAATGTTAACGTTCAATTTATAACATGTTCCTGCTCTTGCGATAGAGTCACATGAGGGGACATGTTTTATAACAATTTTAAAAACTTTATTTTCAGCGTTTTAAACTGTTCATCTTCCTGGGGCAGCTCTGAGCCTCAGGGAGTTTTTCCAGCGCACACCCGCGCGCAGGCGCCAAGTTCACACTTGCCCTCCTCTCCCCCCGACACAGTGGGGGTGGGGGGGTGGGGAGGAGCTCCGGATTGCCAGCGTGAAATTGCTGTCCAGCCCCGAATGCAGGCGGTGAGCAGCTCCTCGCCCATCCCCCTCCAAGCCAGCCCAACGAGGGAAAAATCCCTCCCCCTTGTATTCCCATGTAGCTGGGAGATTTTGACAGACCCAGCACTGCCATCAGCAGTAATACAACGGTACTGCAGTTTTGTGGGTCATAGAGGGCAGAATTTTCCGTTTGACGTGCGGGTATTTCGCAGGCGGGCACACGATGAAGTCCGACGCGCACCCGCCCTTAATTAACGGGCCACTTAAGGCTCCTCAGTCTTCAATCAACGCTAATTTTTCGGCGCCTGTGCGACCTTCGGTTCAGTGCATGGGCGCAACGGGCAGGCAGGTAAGAGACTTCTCTATTAACCTCATCCATGGGCAGAATAAGAGGGCTCAGTGGGGTTGTGAATCTGCTTTGTGGAGTATTTATTGTTGAGAGTTTTTCAAACTTGCCTGTGTGATCTGCACTACTTCAGACCGCATCCCAACTGCTTTTTCTGGACTCTTAACCTTCAGCTCAGCACTCTGCAATGAGGAATCTTTTCCAAGTCTGCAGGTTTCAGGAAGCCTCCCCTTAGCCTGGGAATGGGAGCTGATCAGTCCACTGGAGGCAGCTGCTCTGAGGAGGCAGTGAGGGCTAGAAGGGGGAGGAGGCCAGGAGTGCACATTCAGCCTCCGGGGGAGCCACCTTTGGGAGGACAGGCACAGGCACAAGGGGTGCAGGGCCAAGAGGTTGTCCAAGATGGAAGGGGCTGCAGAAGATGCCACTATCCTGCTACAGGGTTTACAGGTGGCGAAGCAGCTACCTCAATATTTCTGAGGTGCAGTGTCAAAGGAGGCTCCATCTCTCATGGGAGACAGTCAACAATATCTGTCAGATGATTTGACCTGAGATTTCCGCTAACTGTGTGGGTGGACACCCCATACCAGTGGCTCTAAAGGTCACAGCTGCCCTCAACTTCTATGCCTCTGGCTCCTTCCAAGGTTCAGTGGGTGATGTTTGCGGTGACTCCCAATCAGCTGCCCACACTTGTGTCAGGCAGGTTACTAGACGCTCTGTTTAGGTGTGCATTGAACTTCATCCACTTTCGTTGGGACCAGGCTTCCAGTCCATGAACGCGCAGATAGTGTGTGATCACAGGATGCAGATTCTGCAAGTCTGTGCAAGGTACCCAGGCAGCTCCCATGATGCCTACATCCTCAGACACTCCCAGATGCTGGGGCTCTTCAGTTCTCCAGCTCGGCTGGATGGTTGGCTGCTGGGTGACAAGAGCTATCCCCTCAGAAGGTGGCTCATGAGGCCTCTCCGCCATCCAATATCAGAAGCTGAGCAGCGGTACAATAGGAGCCACGCTCCACAAGGACTCTGGTGGAGAGAGCCACCTGTCTTCTCAAGATGCACTTCCGGTGCCTGGATCTGCACTCCTGTAACCCCCAGATTGTGTCTCGGTGACAGTGGTTGCATGACCCGGGACTACTCCAAGGAGGCAGGGACACCTGGGATCCTTTAATCCAACGAAACTTCAGCTATCACAACACAGATGGCTCACCAGGACAAGCCTGGGCTGCCGCCTTGATACTCGACTCCTAAGTGCAAAATCTGCCAGGTCAGCAGCACTAACTAAGGGCCTTGTAAATAAAGCTGAATGTCCAACAAATCACTCATTACACTCTTATCAACCATACACATGCAGAATATACGAGGCACCCTCAGCCATGGTCACACATCTGCATTTAATGTGTGAAGCAAAAGAATTTTTCACAAAGAGAGAACAATAGTGTTAACAATCAGAAAGAAATCATAAGGACCTCATCTAGGGCCAACACAAAAGCACCAGTGAGGAACCCGTGGTGTGTCTAAGGTGCCTTATGCTTTTGTTTACGGGTGCTATGTCTTGGTGCTGCTCCATTGCTCGGGGTGGCATTTGAGACAGCCTGCTCACTCTGCTGTCCTGTTGGCCTCGATGACCTTGGCGGTAGTCCTCTGGCCCATGGAGCCTGTGCTGTCCCCACCTGGGAGGGAGCTGCCAGTTCCACAGCTGGCATCTCCCCAGTCATCACAGCCTCACCGGATGATACAGTCACTGGGAGAGGGGCGTAGGAGCTGCTGCCCTCATCCAGAGCGCCCTGAGAGGAGCTCTCAGAGATAACAGGCAGTTGCTGCGCCAACGTGAGGTCACTTCGGACCTCCCTGCTCACCGTGGATGGATGGGCAATGAGCTGGGAAACTTGGTGCTCACACCATCTCCCACACTGGCAGTGACCAGCTGAGGTCAATGCCAACGTGAGGGCTTGCTGATCAGAGCGCACCCCAAGGAAGCCCTGACGGGTCTCCTGGAGGAGACTCTCCACAAGAATCGCCACTCTCTTCATGGAGGACACTTGGTGCTCGGACATGCGGCTCATTGCTTTGGCGAACATCCGTGTAGACTCCTCCACCACAGAGACCAAGCCAAGCATAGCCTCATGTATCTCCCCCAGATGCTCCCGCACACTCAGCCGCATTTCCTGCAGCTGCTGCATCGCGGACGACCCCAGAGGCACATCATCAGGCACCGACTGAGCATGTGCCTGGTCCCCTGCTGTCCTCCGGCTGCTGGCGCCATGGGCACTTTCTGTCTCTGCCAGCTCCTCCAGCAACTGTGAAGTGCCCTCACCGCTGAGCCCTGGGACAGTAGCCGATGTTCTAATTCCCACTGAGGTGCTGGTATCTGCACTGGTGCCTGCCTGGCAGAGATGGTGTGACACTGGTGAGACTTCAGGCCCCTCACGTGTGAGAGGGGGCCTCTGTTACTCCTCCTCCTGGCCATGCTTTGATGAGGCTGAAAGGAAGAATAAGGACAGTGGATCAGTTAACGTGGAGACAATGACAAAGTTCATCCCTGTCCCCCTATCTCAATATGCACTCAACCTTCCATAACTAATGGTCCAGCAATGTTGCAACAATAACTAATTTAACATTCAGCAGTGCTATGGCTGTTGGGAGGACAATGCTGACCTCACTGTTGGGCATAAATACCTGCACGTGGCACCCCAGCCTCACTGACGCCAGTGGACCTGGGGGCATGGCGCCTCTCCAAATCCAGGGCCTCCTGCTCAAACTGGCTTAGAATGGCGATCTGTGCCTGGCCACCACCAGTCCTCACATGCTCTGCCAGGTTATGAGCATTCTTCTCCTGAAAAAGACGGAAGAGCATTGATTAGGGCAAATTGCATGTGGACTCTGTTCGCGCACGGCCCACCCTAACCAGAATGGGACATATCAGGCCTCCAGTGCCTCCTCAACCCACTGCTACTGATCACTCAGACAAAGATGCTGGGCCTGCTCCCTACACTCCCCACCGCCCCCTTGGCCACATGCTGCCTACATCACATTATGCACCACACGGTATTTCCTCCCATAGCAAGGAGGCGCAAGCACGTGCAGCATATCGGGCAGCAGATGGTTCGTTGCCACCCCACCTTGAAGCTCCCCTTCCACCATCTCATCACCCTGACTAGAGCATGCCCTGGAGTTCTGAGTCTGTGCCTAGGTGCAGCTCCTCCAGGTTGCTCTCAAACCAGTCATGTGGGACTGCGGGGGAAAACTCATCCCCTCATGACCGTCTCAGGCTGACCTCAGCCTGGGCACTATCTGCTTGCCCACCCAGCAAAGGAAAAATGCCATCAATGATTCAATGTAGTCATGACACTGAGGCTTGGTTTGGTGGGGGGGGTGTGGGGGGGGTGGGGGGGGGGGGGGGGGGGGGGGGGTGCGGGGGGGGGTGGGGGTGGGTGGGGTGGCGGGAGGGAGGAGCTGCATTGGGTAAGGTTACCTGCTGGGTTAAATACCCAATGCTAACATGTTACTCACCCTGCCAGAGCGCAACAAATCGTTGAAGCGCTTGTGACACTGGATCCAGGTGCACCGCACCACATCACGGGAGCTCACCACCTCCGCCACCTCCTCCTAGGCACATTTGATCATGTGAGCGGCCTCCTCCTCCCATCCTGAGGGATCAACACCTCCCGCCGTGCCGCCACCTCCTCGAGGACAGCAGCATGGCAGTCATCAGAAAAACGAGGGGCGCAATCGCACCCCCGCTGGCCTTCCCTCCAGCCTGGTCTGCTCCGCTGGCCGACCCTCCAGCCTGGCCTGCTCACCCAAACCCCTCTGTTGCGTCCTAGAACAGGCCATTGTGAACAACCTACAAAAGGCTGTCAGGCCTTCTTTTAAACAGACTGCCAGGTCGCCATTGGACCCAGCGGTCTGTGCACACCCACCACCGCCCGCACACTCCCGCTAACCTCAGGAGTTGGGACATACACTGGGTGGGCCTTAATTGACCCACCCATGTAAAATAGCGGTGTGAACCCGATTGCAGGCGGTGATGGGGTCTGCGCCCACACCCGCTCCCGCTCCACCCCCCGCCAGACGGAAAATTCAGCTTATAGTTCCGAAGTGGTTGTCATCACTCATCAGACCTCACAGATGGTGTTGGTTGATATGAACAGCAGCAGGTAGGAAACGTATTATTTTATCTAGAAATCAGGTGGTCTATACAACAAGGGACTGATCCACTCCTGATACTTTACTGCCAAAAATACCCGTGTTCTTCCTAATCTTCACCTGCACCATCCATTCTGCACCCTCACTGCACCAAGGAACAGCAATATATGGCCCAGTCAGAATGGTGTAAGAAATCACTGGAAAATTACTTCATAAAATCCTAAGAAATGTATTGAATATTATAGGAGTAGCTCTCTCTCTTGTGAAGAAAGCTCACATAGCAGCTTCCAGTTGTGACAAACACAGGACAGCTTTGCAAGGACATGTCTCTAGCACAAGCACTGAAATAAGACATGGCCAGGTCGGGGTCAGGGGTTGGGGGTGGAAGGTGACCTCATGAACCATACGTAAACTAACTGTCTGAAGGTTAAACAGGATGTCCTAGCAAGTAATAAGATACAAGTTGACTTCATGGGCTTCCATAGGGGGGTCTAATTACTTTGAATGTCTGTCCTTTGCCAATTGAATAAATGACTGGCATAAGCCTCCCAGAAATGAAGTACATAAAAGGACTCTCGAGAGGGAAACATCATTTCGGACAGATGTGAGCCTCTCAAGGCTGGCTCCAGCCTAATACCTTGGTTAGCTCAAGAGGACTTTGGACAAAGGAGAGCTTTTCAAAGTGATCCCATGCTGGCTTCGGCCCAACACTTTGGCTGGCTCAAAAAAGGCTGAAAAAAACAGAAGAAACGGCCACTTCCAGCCATGGAGATCAGCTTCATTCATCCATTTTTCTGACCTGGGCCCAACGGACTGTTCAGAAGGGAGGTCATGGAGGTCACCAGCCCGTTTCATCGTCCAATCTGGGATCAATGAACCATTGTCACCTGTTATGGGTTGTTTGTCTTTTCTGCCTATTTAGATTATCTATCATACCTAAACTATTGTTTCTTAATAAACTACTTTAAAATCACTTATGAATTCTTAACTGCCTATTTTGTGTAAAACATCACTCCCAAATCCCAAATCTTACAATGGTACAAGACCTGCAGAGGCTGAAACTTGGATGTAATGGTGTTCCCATGGTATTACTGCTCTTGTTCTTCCAGCCTTATGCCTTCCGTAAACTTGAAATCATCCCAAATTCTGCCACCCATATCCCAACTTACAGCAAGTCCCATTCATTCATCACCACATGGGCTCTGGGTCTGGCAAATCTTAGATTTTAAAATTTTCACACTTACTTTCGATTCCCTCCATGGCCTCGTTGCTCTCTATCTCTGTAACCTCCTCAAGGTCTGCCATCATCCAAGATCTCTGCATTCCTCCAGTTCTTGCCTCTTGTGGATCCAAATAATTTTCATTGCTCCACATCTGGGTGGCTGTGCCTTTAGCTGTCCAAACCCTAATGCTCTCTATCTTTATCTTTCCTCCTCAAAACCTACATTTTCGACCAAGTGTTTTGTCCCCTGGCCTAATGTCTCCTTATGGTCAAAAACCCCTGTGAAACACCTTGGGATGTTTTACTATGTTAAAGGCACTATATAAATACATGTTGTTGTTAGAGCTGTGTCAGTGAAATGAAGTGCTATTGAAGTAAGCTTTGTGAGTTGTTGGAGGCTGTAAATCATACATTTTGTAGCCACAGTGCATTAGCAGTAATGATCCCCATTTCCAGAAATGGGAGCTCAAACCAAACAATTACTAGATAACAGTCACAGCATTCCATCTTGATGAAGGAATGCTAAACGGACCCTGAATGAGACCTGGTTCTGTTATGTGACATGACTCCAGTTCGACCTCTCATGACGTGAAGTTAGGCTGCATGCTAGCCTTTCACAGCTGCCTGAGGAAGATAGCTGGGAGGGTGAAGACATGAGTCACCCATGTCCAGAAAGTTGCAAACACAAGTTCGGGATCGAGCATCAGCATCAGTTGCTTCGAATATCAGCGACCATAGATCTGGAAAATTAGCGTGCAAGTTAAATCATTCTTGTAAAAAACTGAAATACATCTAATTGGGTGAGGATATACTGTGAAACATATGGATTATAATCAGCCTAACATGAAGGAAAAGTAGAAAAAGAGTGATTGTAAAAAGAGATACATCAGAGTTCAGCAAAGCTTAGGTTTATCCCCTTGGAACCTATGATATGGTGAGTTCTCTGGCACCGTAAGTATCACCCTGTGTACATGTGTAATTATTATTAGTAATTGTCATCAATGTATATGTGTAATTATTGCTAATACATTAATAGTTATCATTATATATGTGTGACTATTGGTAATACTTACCATTGTGCTTATGTGACTATTATTAGCAATAGTTATCATGCACCCTACGTGATTATTGGTAATAATGGTTATCATTGTATCCTAATCCTATGAAAATCAATGAATGCCTTTAAAACCCATTTTCTTGAGAAATGAATTATAAATTTATAAGAGCATCCATTCCCATGCAGTGATGGTCCTACGCAGTACTGAGGAAATGCTGCACTGGCAGAGGTGTCGTCTTTCAGGTGAGATGTTAAACCAAGGTCCCATCTACCCTCTCGGGTGGACGTAAAAGTACCCCAGCCAATATTTATCCCTCAATCAGCATCACTAAAAAAATTCAAATGTTTTGGATATTATCACCTTGTTGATTGTGGTAGTTTGCTGTGCATAAAAAGGCTGCCCTATTTCCAACATCACAACAGTGACTACACTTCAAAACCACTTCATTGGCTGTAAAGCACTTTGGGACATCCAGAGATCGAGTAAGGCACTATATAACTGTAAGTCTTTCTTTGTTCCCAAAGAAGCTGTTAGGTGGAGAATCTCAGGATAGTGTCCAAGTGACGACAATGAAAAAACAATATACATCCAGTTCAGGATGTTGAGGGACCTGGAAATGATAATGCTCCTTGGCACTGGTTCTCTTTCTCACTTCTGTAGTTCAATAAGAACTCTCCACTTATTGCATGGGGATTCTTTAGATGGAGTTCAACACCCAAAGGTCATTTCACTGCAAGTGTAGTAATTCTGAGACTGCTAAGCTAGAAACCAGTTGTCTGAACGTAATATTTATAGACATTATTGGCTCTACTTCCCATGCTCAAGGTCAATGGGCATCCTGTACTAGTGGCTCAGCTTGTTGAATGTTAGATTCAGAGGCAGAAGATCTTAGGTTTCAGTCCTGGTAGGTAACAGTCAGCCTACCATCCATCTGTGAGGAATAAAATAAGTGTCATGCATTAGGATGTAGAGATAAACAGGATACAGTAGGAGTTGAGCAATATTATTCCCAATTAATTCAAGGCAATAGCCGTTGAGGTCAGTGCCTCACCCAATGAACATTGAGTGCCCAGTGAAGATCAAACTCAGTGCATGATCCCTGTGTATGAGTCTCTGTTTATTTAAGAGTGTGAATTAAGTATTTAGCATCGACAAGAGTGCGCAGCTAAATTACGAAGTGAAGTTTTAGGGTCTGAGTTGAACATTTGGAAATGGAAACTAAAATGTAAATGATCCTGCAGTGTTTAAAGCTGCACACCATAGCTAAACGTTACTAATGTCTGTGCAGCTTGAGCTCTAAAACCTGTCTGAGGAAACTGTGCAAAATTAAGTTGTGGTACTGAAATATCTAAACCTGAAAGGTACCTGGGTTCAATTCCCCAGTCTGGGTTGAGCCTGGCTTCTTTTTAGCTCATGGTAATTTTTTGAAGGATTCTGTATTGTAGCCTGAGATTCCTGACACGTATAGTGGAAAGTATCTTTTCTATATAACAGGCCAGATTCTACTGGACTAGAACATGTATACAATTGTTTTTTTTTATATAGCCATTAAAACCTTCCCAAATAGCTGGGGGTTCTATGCAAGCTAGTGACCAAGAAGCTGAACTATGGTATGTCCAACATTCAGAACGCCTACAGCCAGGTAACAGTGCGGCCTCTGCCCCTGGTGAAAGTGCTGTACTTATTACCAGGAGCGCTGCTATTTCGAGGAGTACTGGTAAAGACCAATTCCATCGCTAGGTCTCAACCTCCCTGTAAGGATTTGGCTCAACAGTTGCTTTGCAGCATACCAAGAAACGTTTCATAAAAAATTAAGCTGTACCAGAATTGTATATGTATTGTTATGACCAAGTTAGGAGGGGTGAACTGACTTTTCTCTCTGTTCCATTTCTGAGTTGGTTATAGCATAGTTTGAATTTAAAAAGGTGATATTGCCAATTCAATGTAAACAATTGACTGTGTATAGCTTGTTGCAAGAAATAAGCCAGCCAGGTTCCTTAAATTAGGAAGTAGAGAGCTAGTTTCATTGTTAAAATTTATTCAGGTAAAGATCCAGAAATTATTAACTAAAAGGTTTAAAATGTACAAGTATATCCAACTTCCCATTAATATAAAAAACGCACATAGAACCCCAACACCCAACATTAACAAAAAGAGATAAAATGTTACAGAAATCAGATCTTAGAACTTGGCCAAGTGCAGTGCAGTGTAAAGTCAGAAAAAAATTGTTCACAGATTGTCCGCATGCTTATTTACAGCTGTAGGGTCATTTTGCAGAGTAGCTGCAGGTACTATGGTTTCTCACTGAAGCAGTCACTCTGCAGTCATAACTGGTTCATTCTCTTTCCTCTGAGAGGCAGTGATGTTGATTTGGAATCCTCCTTTAAGAACTCTCAGTTTGCAGTAATGAGGTCCCTTGGTGGGTTTGCAAACCACAAACAGCTCAACTCTGAAGGGCAACAGCCTTACCTCCCTCTTTTTCTTTGAGGGAGCTTTTAAAGAAAGATAGAGAGGGTAAGACATTACCCTTCTGTCCCTATGGCAGACTTTCAGTGTTAGCTCAAATATTTCACCCAAGAGCTGGGTCACATAACCCCTTCTCTGGTTCTAATCTGGGCTGATATTAGCCACAGTCTCTGGGAGCTCCCTAGACTCTTTGTCCCCATGAAGCAGCTTGTGTATTTTGCAAATGCAATATAGTAGCTGCTGTAGGCCAACATCCTTTGTTTAACACAAGTGTTCTTTTTTTTAAAAGGCTAAATATGTGTATATGTCCATCTGATAATATTGTAAATTAAGGTTCTGTATAACACATCTCTACAACACTATATTTGTGAGTGAATGTGTGTGTGAGCGCAAATGTGCCTGTACGGATGCATTTGTGAGTGTGAATGTGAGCTTGGGGTGACACCACAACTCTCCTGAGGAGAGTGTGAGGGGAAATTGTGTTGTTTGTTGTGCAGTCTGCACCATTTATGACATGTATTATATAGAAAACCATATTATATCGCATATCATATTATATAGCATATAATCATAATACATCGTATAATCATATACATCGCTTTGCTGAAGTGACGATATGTGTATATTTTATATATTTTTTGTGTTTATGGATATATTCTGTGTAGGTAAGGAAAGCTGTGTCTGTGTGTGTCCAGGGCTAATCAAAGGAGAGGCTTTTGGAGTCATATTGCCAGTGGAGACTAAGGGATGAAAGAGTAAAAATGCTATCACTTTGCATTTGTAATGAGGCCTTATGGTGTGTTTTAGTGGATAAGTAAACAGAGTAGATTTTGAAATTTACATTTGTGGTTAAGTGTTGAAATTGATGTGTAGCTATTGCATTTCAAAACAGGCTCAAAGGTAAGCGGAAACATTTGCAAATTACTGGAGATTTGTAAATAATCAAGGGCAGACATTTCAAATTTTATTGATCCAAAATAGACGCAACATAGGAACTTAAAAGGTTTCAATGTTTGGGGAACCTAAATTTAAAGGGATTTGAGAAGATGATGGAGAATGAAGATGAAAGGGGAAAAAGTATTTATGAGAACAGATTTTCAGCTGGATTGAGTTGCTGTGTGGGATGCCCCATTGACAGACAACTCCTTTGTTTTGGCTTCGAAAGATTTTTAACTGAAGAAAGCAACTCAGTCTTAGGCCAACAGAATGTTTGTCCTGTGAAACAATTTGTTTTGAATCTGCCTTTGGAAAACCACATCAGCAGGCCTTTGGTTCTGGAAAGTCATGGATTGTACTCCTGGTTGCAGTGAAAGGCAATTTCTTGATAGGGGTAATATTTCCTGGATGTTACAGCTAAGAATCTACAAGGGCTGTTGCCCTAAAGATAAGGCGGAATTGTCCCAGAAATGCACAAAGGCAGGAAAAAAGGTCATTTAGCCTGCTGGCTGCGATGGCAGGCTTTCTCGCCGTATCGTCACATGTCGCCTCATTAATAATGCACTCACGGGAAACATGGCAGGCCGTTGGCATGCCAGCTAGGATTTGCCCAACCTACTGTGACCTCAGTGCTTCCTCGCTCTGGGTGCCATATTTAAAGTGCATCAGAGTGAATGCCTAATTCATGGGCAGAACTTTCAGGTCACAGGCACGATTGGTGGGTCAGGGATAGGCTGGCGAACAGACCGCGATCGGCCCCGGACCGCAATTTCACACTGGCTGGCCAATTAATGGGCAGCCAGCGTGCAACGCGCACTGAAACGCTCAGCGCTGCGGGGGGGGGGGGGTGGCAGGAGGAGGGCGGGTGCAAGCGGGCGCTGGATGAAACTCCCTGAAGGCAGAGAGCTGCCTCAGGGAGCTGAAGACCTGAAAAGCCAAAAATAAAGGCTTCAGAAGCTGAAAGAAAAAGTGTTCATGCATCGTCATAAATCACCTGAAAATCTAGCTACTGAAAATCCTGGCCGTGGATGAGATTTGAAGAAAAATTCAAAGGCCACCTGCCGATTCACCCCCTCCGCCAACTGTAAGGTTGGACGGGCAACGTAAAATTAAAGACAACTGCAAATTTAATTACCTTGACCGGCCTCTTAATTGTCAGCGGGCGCGCTTCCGACTTTTGCATGCACCCACCAACCGAAATATCGCGCAAGTGCGGGATGACATCGGGACACTCACCCAATGTCACTTTGCGCAATTTCACATCCAATCGGCTCGGGCACGTGCCCACCCGCCAACCTAAAAAATCTGCCCCATGTCTACAGACCAAAACCAGTCGACAGATTGCCCTGAAAACAAAGAAGATGGCAGACCCCAAATTTAGTGGCATCTCTCTGGGGCCCCTGCTGGACACAGCAGAAGGCCGCCACCCTGTCCTCTACCCCTGCCCTGGCTGCAGAAGGTTCACCAGAGCCACCAATACAGCCTGGGAGGTGGTGGCAGCGGCAGTCAGCGCCAGCGGAGCACGGAGGTGGACTCCTTCCACCCTCTGAACTCCTTCCCCCCTCCAAACTCCCTTCACCCCCCCAAAATCTTCCTCCTCCCAGACACCTTCCTCCTGCTGGACTCCTTCCCCCCTCCAAACTCCCTCTCCCCTCCAAACTCCTCCCTCACACCTTCCTCGTCCCTTACACCTACCTCCCCACTTGCTGCATTCTTCCCAGTTATTCTTTTTCCCCGCATCCTCCATCCTCCTGCCTTGCAGCCTCACTCCCCCAACACCTTTGCTCCCATCACCTCCCAACCTTGCCACCCTGACGCCTTTGTTCTCCCAAAACCTCACCTACCTGACACCTTTCTCCACCACCCCCGCCACCCTCCCCCACCCCACCAACCTCACCACCCCTTTGACACTTTCATCTCCCTCCTCCCAGCCTCAAGCTCACCACCCCCCTCCCCACCCCCCGGTACACCTTCCTTTCACAGTCTGACCTAGACCTTCCTCTCCCACTCACAACTGGACCTTCCTCTCCCCCTGCCCGCCGATCATTCATAGCAGCCCATGGCCAAGACCATGACGTTCCAAAGCAGACCTGAGATATCAACGGAGACCTCCCACCTTCCATGATCTGCTTTGTGGGACAGCCAAGTCAATGAGGATCCACCGAGTATGCGATGCACATTTTCCTCCAGGGTCCAGTGGCTGTAGGGTTCCAGCATCTTCTTCTCCTCTGAAGTCCGCAATCTGAGCAAGGCCCTAAAGGTAAGTCCTGACTTCTGCCCTTCACACTTGTCCATAGGTGTTCTGGGCTGACGTGTTTTCCTGCAGGCCTGAAGGTAAATCTGGTGTACAGAGGCAATTCTGGTCGGACCTTACTTTGCATTCCAGCAGCAGGATGCAAAGCGGGCTCACGCCAGTGGGATTGGCATTCCACCATTGGATGATCCCGCTATGCTTTGACGGCAGGGTGAAACTGAATTTTGGCCTTCTTGCCGTATTGTCCCCCCGTGTCCCACCCGGCCCACCAATGCCAACGGGGCTGGAAACTTCTGGCCATAGTCTCACTGTGCACCTTTGGTAAAACATTTTTGGGGGATTATTTTGTAACATCTTTTGCAACTGTGCATCTTTTATCTTGTGTATTTAAGTTTTATCTTTTCTTTGAGTAAACATTTTAATTCTTCAAATTTTAAAAGTTATCACTGACGTCCTTTGCTTCCGTGATCAGTAACTGTCCCTCCACATTTCTGCAATACAGAAAAAAAACATTGTGATCAGCCGAGACAGATTTCAATTTGAGATCTGGCTCACTCAGCATCGTTGTAACAGCTGGATAGCATCCTTAATTATTTGAGAGTCACTGAATCATGGCTTGCTGTGACTTTACTCCCAGGCAAGCTGAGGGTGCAGGCCCCAAGTCTACCTCATCCAGAATGGATTGGTGTTGATGTTATTTTGAACCACACACTAGTCACCTAGCCAACTAAGCCCACCCTTAATCATTATATATCAAAGCACTATACATCATATATAATATAGCATACCATTGTATTATATCATATATCATATCATCATGTATCATTTTTCATAGTAGATCAAAACTCATTCATTTTTGAGCATGGGTTTTGCATAAAACATAACTTAAACTGCCAACAAAACATTTATCATCAGCAAGTTGATATATCTTTCCCATTCCACCTTTCGCAAATCTATCTAATATTTTGATCTTTACACAAGAGAGATGATAAAAACATTTTTTTGGATAAAATTCAAAAGATTCATGCAGCAGTTTCACATCCAAATGCCCAGGTCATTGATATAATTTTCTGGTATAAGACAACAGTATTTCAGCCAAAGGAACACATGACCATGTCTAATAATATGAGTCTGTGAATTTTCCAATTTATATAATCACCTAGCAACCAACTGACAAACACTCAAAATTACCATTTGGTTTTTTTGGTTTGCTGGCTCCAGCGATCCCACTCAAAATTAGTTAGAATAGTTTGAGTCCATTTTCTCATGAGATTAGATCTATGGCACAATCTGTCCTCGAACTGGGTGCCAATTACTACTAAATTGAATGCCTTGGAAGATTCTCAGCGAGTTTGCATGATTGCTGTTGCAGGAAATTAAAAGCGTCACACCAGTAAAGTAAGGAGAGCTGAGGAACATTGTTGAAACAGATTATAGGGAACTTCCCTTGGTATCTACCCTCAGCTTTTGTCAGATCTTGGCATGCACAGTACTAACATTGGGTGCCTGAAAAGATACAAATTAAAAAAAACCTTCTTAAATTGTATTCTCAATAAACTATCTAGTGTTACCACCCAACGATAAACACACTCACATTCAGTCAATGGACAATTGTTTGTATGTACAAAGATTCAACAGCTTCTTGGGGGGAGAGGGTCCCAGATTTCCACTCCACTTTGTGTGAAGAAGTGCTTCCTGGAATCACCCCTGAATGGCCTGGTTTTAATGTTAAGGTTATGGCTTTGTGCTCTGGACTCCCCTCAGAGGAATAGATTACCCATCCTACCAATCAGGTTAAACACCTCAAAAAGATCACACCTTAATCTTCTGTGCTCAAAGGAATACAAGCCTAGACTATGCAATTTCCTGTCCTCATATTTTAACCCTCTTAGCCCCATTAATTAATTAATAATTCATATGAATTAATTAATAACATTAGGGCAAGAAATATGGTCATGGAAAAAGGGATATTGTCGGACATTGAGGTTAGAAGTCTGATGATGAACACGCGCTGTCATATCTAACTCTCTTGGCGAAGAAGCAGAATATATATTATATTTCTAATGGTCTAATTGTGCAGAGACATCAACAGCCTTAGATGATTAGGTGAACTCGGACCCTCCTAGCCCCAAACCAGCAGCTAAAGGCATTAACTTTGCATCTGCAAGGATATTTGTAGCCTTTAAGTTCAGAATCCAACTAAACATATTATGAAGCTATGCGGATCGTTGTGTGAACTTGCTGCACATTCTCCATTGAAAAAAAGACTATTGTATATACAGTACCTCTCACGTCCTGAGGATGTCCCAAAGCACTTTACAGCCAGTGAAGTGCTTTTTGAAGTGTAGTCACTTTTGTAATGTAGAAAATGTGGCAGCCAATTTGCACACAACAAGCTCCCGGAAACAGAAAGTTGATAATGACCAGGTAATCTGTTTTATTTTTAGCAATGCTAGCTAAGGAATAAAAACTGGCGAGAATGCTAAGCACTGAAACAAAGCTGACACATTCAGTGCCTGTGGTGGTTTTGGGGTTTGATGGCAATTCAACCAAAACAGGGATGTAGGTGCATTTTTGTTCAAGTTACAGCTCTGAGCTCTAACTGGGCTGAGATCCTCTCTCATAGAAAACCAAAAAGCAACTGCCATCAAGAACATTTTGTACATTTAGGAATCATTTTTGAAGCACTTTTGAAAAGCTTATCTTCCAACACTTTTGCTCTTTGGTTTTTCAAAACTCTAATCCAACAGCCACACTGTGGAGTTGTTGAGCACATGATGTGGCTCACAAATTGAGTAACCCCCATGCCTCATTGCAAGTACCACTGAGCTGAAATATGTCTAACCCAAGCAGAACAAACTCATAATAACTTGGGTGGCCTTTAGATACCTTGTTTGTCACAACTTGCTGTTGAAACATTTATAAAGACTGTGTATAGATTTGTTGAAAAGGTCATAGCTTCTTCAAGTTCTAATGCTTGTCAACAAAGGCCATGCCATTGAGAGTATTTGAAATGTTAAATTGGTACATGTAGCAAGTTTGTGGATCATAGTTAATGAAAAATCTGCTTCACTGAATAGTAATTAAGATACCAAAGAAATTCAAACTGATTGCAATAAAACATATCATCTTTCATCTGCAAGTCAGATTTTATCTTAATTAGAAAGGGAATCACATAATAAATTAACTGAAATGTGTATAATTTATTTGTCAAATTGAGGGTTGTCAGTGCTGGGAAATTGGATAGGTTTCCCATTTTTACTTTTTGTGTCAGACACCAAGCATTATCCCAGGGCAGGTATGGATTAGACACAGGGTAAAGTTCCCTCCACACAACTCCATCAAACATTCAAAGGGCAGGTAGTTAGTCACAGAATAAAGATCCATTTATACTGCCCAAACACTCCCAAAGCAGTTACAGACAGCTGAGGCACAGAACAAAGTTCCCTCTATAATGTTCCACCAAACACTTCCAGGTCTGGTACATCGTGGGCTAGATATAAAGTAAAGCTCCCTCTAGAGTGTTCCATCAAACACTCCCAGGGCTGATACTGAACGAACAGATGTGAAAATTGTTTTTATTGTGTTAATATTCTATGGCATCTCCGCATTGGCTGGTAGGGATGGAATAGTGTCTTCCAGTAACCTCAGGGGATTTGCTGATGGATTTAGCATTTTCAGATGATAACTCATTTACCGACATCCCAAACACTTGAATCACAGGGGTTGAAAACAGCAACCATATAAAAAACAGACACAAAGGAAAGTCTACCTCTTTTCATCCAGTCATCCAGCTTTAGTACTCATCACATCTGTCAGTATCATTACTTCAAGAGCTGTTCCCAGTTCTTCATCTTCGAGATCCTCCGCAGGTTTAATTTCAAAGATCCTACTGCTGTTATGTCTAGCTTTAAGTTATCTTTCATATTTTTCAAATAAATATTCACTGGTGAAGATATCCTTTTTCCAGGTACTCCACATCCATTTGACAAATTTCTTATCATTGCCCCGTACTGCAATTTTACACAGAATTACTGAAAATGTGTAGGCATAGGAACAGACCATTCGACCCAACAGCTCCATGCTAGTGTTTATTTTCCTTGTGAACCTCCTCCTGCTCCACTTTACCTTACCCCAACAACACAACCTTTTATTCCTTGCTCCCTTGTGTGTTTACCTAGCTTTCCCTTGAACGCATCCATGCTATTACCTTAATTATAGACAATGTCACATGAGATGGGACATGTTTTTATATTTCGGGAAATGTTTTTATTTATTTAATAAAACTTTCAGGAAACCTCATCCCACCCCTGGCCGCTTGGGCTCTTCGCATGCCCGCCAATCTTAAGGTTGGATGGGCAGCGTTGTTAATTGGCTTAATCAGTCTTCTAATGACCTGAACAGGCCTTTGACAGTTCAGCGGGTGCACAGCCGTCTCTGGCGCACGCCCGACGAATGAAAGATCTAAATGATGCTCAGTGACGCTGGGACACATGCCCAAGGTCATCTCGTGTCATTTTGCGCATCGATGTGTCGGGCCCACCCCTGCGTGCTGACAGCAATATTCTGGCCACTGTCTCTACTGATGGGAAGGTTGGTAGCCAGACGACACAAATTTAAGGTAATTGGCAAAAGAAGCAGCGGTGAAACGAGGAGAATGTTTATAATCAGAGAGTTATGGTCTGGAAGGCATTAACTCAAATGGCGGACGAAGCAGATTCATTAGTCACTTTCAAAAGAGAAAAGCATAAGTGCTTGTAAAGAAAAGAAATTGCAAAGCTATGGGAATAGAGTGGGTGAGCGGGACAAAATTGTAGCACCATCAGGAACCAATACAGGCATGATGGGCTGAAAGGGCTCTTTCTCTGTTGTGTCTGTCCATAAAAACTGCTTATCATTTGTTGTGTAAATAAATAAGCTTGGAAACAGCAACTATTTCCATCCCGTATCTCCCTAGCAACGCACTACTGAAAGGGTTGTCAGATGGTGTAACCAACTCCAGCCCTACATCTCACCGAGATCTCTGTAACCACCTCCAGCCCTACATCCCACCGAGATCTCTGTAACCACCTCCAGCCCTACATCTCACCGAGATCTCTGTAACCACCTCCAGCCCTACATCCCACCGGGATCTCTGTAACCACCTCCAGCCCTACATCCCACCGAGATCTCTGTAACCACCTCCAGCCCTACATCCCACCGAGATCTCTGTAACCACCTCCAGCCCTACATCTCACCGAGATCTCTGTAAACACCTCCAGCCCTACATCCCACCGGGATCTCTGTAACCACCTCCAGCCCTACACCCCACTAGGATCTCTGTAACCACCTCCAGCCCTACACCCCACTAGGATCTCTGTAACCACCTCCAGCCCTACACCCCACCGGGATCTCTGTAACCACCTCCAGCCCTACATCCCACCGAGATCTCCGTAACCACCTCCAGCCCTACATCCCACCGAGATCTCCGTAACCACCTCCAGCCCTACATCCCACCGGGATCTCTGTAACCACCTCCAGCCCTACATCCCACCGAGATCTCTGTAACCACCTCCAGCCCTACATTCCACCGGGATCTCTGTAACCACCTCCAGCCCTACATCCCACCGGGATCTCTGTAACCACCTCCAGCCCTACATCCCACCAGGATCTCTGTAACCACCTCCAGCCCTACATCCCACCGGGATCTCTGTAACCACCTCCAGCCCTACATCCCACCGGGATCTCTGTAACCACCTCCAGCCCTACATCCCACCGGGATCTCTGTAATCACCTCCAGCCCTACATCCCACCGGGATCTCTGTAACCACCTCCAGCCCTACATCTCATCGAGATCTCCGTAACCACCTCCAGCCCTACATCCCACCGGGATCTCTGTAACCACCTCCAGCCCTACATCCCACCGGGATCTCTGTAACCACCTCCAGCCCTACATCCCACTGGGATCTCCGTAACCACCTCCAGCCCTACATCTCACCGAGATCTCTGTAACCACCTCCAGCCCTACATCCCACCGGGATCTCTGTAACCACCAGCCCACCGAGATCTCCGTAACCACCTCCAGCCCTACATCTCACCGAGATCTCTGTAACCACCTCCAGCCCTACATCCCACCGGAATCTCTGTAACCACCAGCCCACCGAGATCTCTATAACCACGAGCCCACCGAGATCTCTGTAACCACCTCCAGCCCTACATCCCACCGGGATCTCTGTAACCACCTCCAGCCCTACATCCCACCGAGATCTCTGTAACCACCTCCAGCCCTACATCCCACCAGGATCTCTGTAACCACCTCCAGCCCTACATCCCAACGGGATCTCTGTAACCACCTCCAGCCCTACATCCCACTGAGATCTCTGTAACCACCTCCAGCCCTACATCCCACCGGGATCTCTGTAACCACCTCCAGCCCTACATCCCACCGAGATCTCTGTAACCACCTCCAGCCCTACATCCCACCGGGATCTCCGTAACCAACTCCAGCCCTACATCCCACCGGGATCTCCGTAACCAACTCCAGCCCTACATCCCACCAGGATGTCTGTAACCACCTCCAGCCCTACATCCCAATGGGATCTCCGTAACCACCTCCAGCCCTACATCCCACCGAGATCTCTGTAACCACCTCCAGCCCTTCATCCCACCGGGATCTCTGTAACCACCTCCAGCCCTACATCCCACCGGGATCTCTGTAACCACCTCCAGCCCTACATCCCACCGAGATCTCTGTAACCACCTCCAGCCCTTCATCCCACCGGGATCTCTGTAACCACCTCCAGCCCTACATCCCACCGGGATCTCCGTAACCACCTCCAGCCCTACATCCCACTGAGATCTCTGTAACCACCTCCAGCCCTACATCCCACCGAGATCTCTGTAACCACCTCCAGCCCTACATCCCACCGGGATCTCCGTAACCAACTCCAGCCCTACATCCCACCGGGATCTCCGTAACCAACTCCAGCCCTACATCCCACCAGGATGTCTGTAACCACCTCCAGCCCTACATCCCAATGGGATCTCCGTAACCACCTCCAGCCCTACATCCCACCGAGATCTCTGTAACCACCTCCAGCCCTTCATCCCACCGGGATCTCTGTAACCACCTCCAGCCCTACATCCCACCGGGATCTCTGTAACCACCTCCAGCCCTACATCCCACCGAGATCTCTGTAACCACCTCCAGCCCTTCATCCCACCGGGATCTCTGTAACCACCTCCAGCCCTACATCCCACCGGGATCTCCGTAACCACCTCCAGCCCTACATCCCACTGAGATCTCTGTAACCACCTCCAGCCCTACATCCCACCGGGATCTCTGTAGCCACCAGACCTACATCCCACCGGGATCTCTGTAACCACCTCCAGCCCTACATCCCACCGGGATCTCTGTAACCACCTCCAGCCCTACATCCCACTAGGATCTCCGTAACCACCTCCAGCCCTACATCCCACCGGGATCTCTGTAACCACCTCCAGCCCTACATCCCACCGAGATCTCCGTAACCACCTCCAGCCCTACATCCCACCGAGATCTCTGTAACCACCTCCAGCCCTACATCCCACCGCGATCTCTGTAACCACCTCCAGCCCTACATCCCACCGGGATCTCTGTAACCACCTCCAGCCCTACATCCCACCGGGATCTCCGTAACCACCTCCAGCCCTACATCCCACCGGGATCTCCGTAACCACCACCAGCCCTACATCCCACCGGGATCTCTGTAACCACCTCCAGCCCTACATCCCACTAGGATCTCCGTAACCACCTCCAGCCCTACACCCCACCAGGATCTCCGTAACCACCTCCAGCCCTACATCCCACTAGGATCTCCGTAACCACCTCCAGACCTACATCCCACCGGGATCTCTGTAACCAACTCCAGCCCTACATCCCACCGGGATCTCTGTAACCAACTCCAGCCCTACATCCCACTAGGATCTCTGTAACCACCTCCAGCCCTACATCCCACCGGGATCTCTGTAACCACCTCCAGCCCTACATCCCACCGGGATCTCCGTAACCACCTCCAGCCCTACATCCCACCAGGATCTCTGTAACCACCTCCAGCTCTACATCCCACCGAGATCTCTGTAACCACCTCCAGCCCTACATCCCACCGGGATCTCTGTAACCACCTCCAGCCCTACACCCCACCGGGATCTCTGTAACCACCTCCAGCCCTACATCCCACCGGGATCTCTGTAACCACCAGCCCACCGAGATCTCTGTAACCACCTCCAGCCCTACATCCCACCGGGATCTCTGTAACCACCTCCAGCCCTACATCCCACCGAGATCTCTGTAACCACCTCCAGCCCTACATCCCACCGAGATCTCTGTAATGACTTCCAGCCCTACATCCCACCAGGATCTCTGTAACCACCTCCAGCCCTACATCCCACCGGGATCTCTGTAACCACCTCCAGCCCTACATCTCACCGAGATCTCTGTAACCACCTCCAGCCCTACATCCCACCGAGATCTCTGTAACCACCTCCAGCCCTACATCCCACCGAGATCTCTGTAATGACTTCCAGCCCTACATCCCACCAGGATCTCTGTAACCACCTCCAGCCCTACATCCCACCGGGATCTCTGTAACCACCTCCAGCCCTACATCCCACCGGGATCTCCGTAACCACCTCCAGCCCTTCATCCCACCAGGATTTCCGTAACCACCTCCAGCCCTACACCCCACCGGGATCTCTGTAGCCATTTCCAGCCCTACATCCCACTAGGATCTCCGTAACCACCAGCCCACCGGGATCTCTGTAACCACCTCCAGCCCTACATCCCACCGAGATCTCTGTAACCACCTCCAGCCCTTCATCCCACCGGGATCTCTGTAACCACCTCCAGCCCTACATCCCACCGGGATCTCCGTAACCACCTCCAGCCCTACATCCCACTGAGATCTCTGTAACCACCTCCAGCCCTACATCCCACCGGGATCTCTGTAGCCACCAGACCTACATCCCACCGGGATCTCTGTAACCACCTCCAGCCCTACATCCCACCGGGATCTCTGTAACCACCTCCAGCCCTACATCCCACTAGGATCTCCGTAACCACCTCCAGCCCTACATCCCACCGGGATCTCTGTAACCACCTCCAGCCCTACATCCCACCGGGATCTCTGTAACCACCTCCAGCCCTACATCCCACTAGGATCTCCGTAACCACCTCCAGCCCTACATCCCACCGGGATCTCTGTAACCACCTCCAGCCCTACATCCCACCAGGATCTCTGTAACCACCTCCAGCCCTACATCCCACCGGGATCTCTGTAACCACCTCCAGCCCTACATCCCACCGAGATCTCTGTAACCACCTCCAGCCCTACATCCCACCGGGATCTCTGTAACCACCTCCAGCCCTACATCCCACCGGGATCTCTGTAACCACCTCCAGCCCTACATCCCACCGGGATCTCTGTAACCACCTCCAGCCCTACATCCCACCGGGATCTCTGTAACCACCTCCAGCCCTACATCCCACCGAGATCTCTGTAACCACCTCCAGCCCTACATCCCACCGGGATCTCTGTAGCCATTTCCAGCCCTACATCCCACCGAGATCTCTGTAACCACCTCCAGCCCTACATCCCACCGAGATCTCTGTAACCACCTCCAGCCCTACATCCCACCAGGATCTCTGTAACCACCTCCAGCCCTACATCCCACCGAGATCTCTGTAACCACCTCCAGCCCTACATCCCACCAGGATCTCCGTAACCACCTCCAGCCCTACATCCCACCGGGATCTCTGTAACCACCTCCAGACCTACATCCCACCAGGATCTCTGTAACCACCTCCAGCCCTACATCTCATCGAGATCTCTGTAACCACCTCCAGCCCTACATCTCATCGAGATCTCTGTAACCACCTCCAGCCCTACATCCCACCAGGATCTCCGTAACCACCGCCAGCCCTACATCCCACTAGGATCTCCGTAACCACCTCCAGCCCTACATCCCACCGGGATCTCTGTAATCACCTCCAGCCCTACATCCCACCGGGATCTCTGTAATGACTTCCAGCCCTACATCCCAATGGGATCTCTGTAACCACCTCCAGCCCTACATCCCACCAGCTGTTGTATGTTGGATGTGACTGGCTAAGGAATGGGTGCAGGGACAATTTTTCCCTATATTTCTAAACTTCCCCATGTTTATCTAATTAACATTTGAAACCTACTTCTCTTCTGTACATCAAAGCCTCTTGGCTAGCTGGCTTTAATCTAATTAAGACACACACACACAGCACTAAACACTATTTTAAGATAATTTCCAATAACACTATAGACATTATTATATCTACTTGACAGTTGACCATGGGCTTTCTCATCTAGTTGGGGTGGAGGCAGGAAGGTGATAGGGTACCTGCACCCAAACTCGCAATGGGGGAGGGCATTAATTCTGTTAAAATGTCTCATAAGGATATGGTCACTAATTCTATGGTAGGTGTGTGTTTGTGTTTAGATATATATATATATATATATACACACACACCTCAAGTTGTCTCTGCCTGATTAGATCATAGCTGGTCAATACATCAGCTCCATTAGTTCCATATCAAATTCTCTTTCAGGACTTGTTACAAAATTAGGTAATAAAATAAGCAACATAAAGTTTAAATTTTATTTATTGTTCATTCCTTTAGTCCTGACAACACACAAGTAATAGGAGTGGGAGTAGGCCATTTGGTCCCTCGAGCCTACTCCACCAATAGGAAATCACAATGGGAAAGCAAGCTTATTCCCAGCTCAAAGAAGCTTCCTAGAAGAACATTGATCATAAGAGAAAGGCAACATTGGAATCCTTCTAATCCCTTGTTTGAACATCTCTGCCCTTCATTTTACTTTTCAGAAAGAAAATATTTGCTTGGAGTTGTGCAACCCGGGACTGAAGAGTTAGACAATACAGGTTAAACTGTCTGTAAAAATGACAAACATTTGGCAGGTGAGTATTTCATTATCTCAGTGGTGGCAGCTTTCTCTTCATTGTGAAGGATGAGGGAGGAGGCAGCTATTAAACCCACTTTGTGGGAATTGTTAGTACTGGAACACTCCCCTGTTCTTCTGTAAAATGAAGACAAAGGATCTTTTACATCCACCTGAGTGGGTAGGTGGAGACCTTGCTTCAATGCCTCATCTGAAAGATGGCACCTCCAATAGTGACACACTCCCTTGGTACTTCACTGGAGTGCCAGCTAGGGTCATTGGCTTTGATAAGTGCACCCAGTAATGCAGTAATTATATTAAAGAAAACAAAAGTAATTCACTAATTGGACTAATAGAGCATATTCAAAATACAATTAGGTGCCACCAGAGGAGAGTTAGGGTTCAGTTGTAGTACTGCTTCTGTGTTACCATGACATCAAGGCATCTTGTATCTTATAGTTCCATTGTGATATTAAAATTGATTTCTAATGTGTCAGGAGGAGTGAGGATGGGTGGAGGGGGATGTCCTGGGCACCTCATAAATTTACTCAGTGGGTGTCAGCTGTGGTTCACTGTTAACCTCTGAAGCACAACATATTAGACTGGATCTTGCTGAAAATATATCAGCATGTTCATGGCTCACACTGTGGTTAATGCATAAATCGCCTGCAAAATTCAGGGGATTAAATGATTCATTGTAAGTTGCAATTCTCCAAAACTTGCTAGTCAATTTATGTTGCTGTACCCTTCACTTTGCACAACAGCATCTCACTTCCCCAGTATTTTTAAGAACTTGCTGGATTTACACGTGAATTGCTCATTGAACTCATCACAGGTCATTAGGACTCAGAATTAATAGGGGAAGTATTTTAATGATGTAATCATTGTTAATGCAATGCCAAGCAAGCTCTCTGACCCAAAGATTGGACAATTCAAAGTATGCTGCATGCAGTAAACTTTTCTTATAGTTTTTTTAAAAATTCAAGTTTTTTTATTTTACCTTTCTGCCTCTTTTTTCTCTCCCTTAAACCCAATCTTTCTTCTCAAGGGTAATTAGAGATTGGCAATAACTGTTGGCCTAGCCAGCAATGCCCACAACCTATGAATAAATACATTTCTTTCCCTCCCTTTAGGTGGAATAATTTGGTGGGTTGGGGGGGGGGGGTGGTCAGTGGCAGGGAGGATGGATGGCACGCCCCCAACGTTACCCGCAGCCATAACGCACTGCAGGGACATTAATGGGGGCTGAGTGGAACTTCTGCCCCCACATCAGGGTGGAAGTCCTGCCCTCTGGAGCTGCCAGCCAAACCGATTGGTCGGCAGCTCCATTAGCCCCAGCAGTGCCAGAAGGCATCAGTGGCAGCTGCCAAGGCCGCGGGTGAAGACAGGACCCAAGCCCTTGGATCCCCAGAGCAGGTGAGCCCAGGGTTTGGGAAGGTTAGGGAGAGGGGCAGTGGGGTGGGGTTTAAGGGATGGAGCAGGTTTAAGGGAGAGAGCAGGTAGGAAGAAAGTGGGGGGGGGGGTTCAGCCTAAGGAGGCACCGTGCTGCAATTGGCAAAGGGCAGCCCCCAAAGAGTGAAACTCCAACTTCCTACCCACCCTTTAAATATTTCAGCTCCCGCCCGGCTGCCCACGCCAAACATATTTAAGTGTGAGCAGCATATTATCACAGTCAATGAACAAGCCTGATTGACCCTTAATGGTTCATTTAAATATGGCGGATGGGCTGCCAATTTCTGTGCCTGCCCACTGCCTGCCCCTCCCATTTGATGGGGTGAGCTTGGGGTTGGGCGTGAAGGGGGTGGGTGCCGGGTGCCCACCCCATCGCACGCGTGTCCCCCCACCCTCCGTGGGAAACAGGCCGCCATGGAGGGAGGGGGTTGGCAGGTAAAATTCTCTTTCTGTATCTGACTTGACTGTAATTCACCCAATTTTCTTGTACTTTCCTCTGTTTCTTTCTGCATCCTTAAATCTCATAAGTTAAGGAGATGGACAGTTGGTCCCGCTTTAGCTGAGCTCAATATTGCCCTTGTTGCATGCTCCATTTCAAGCTTACAGCAAGGTACAGCAAAAACCTTCAGCTGAAGAGCATAGCATAAACACATGGTGCTCTCCGCAAGACACCGCACTCTAGCAAGATCCAGTCCATTAACTTAGAAATCTGTATTATAGTGTTTATATCTGTGACAGGCAAAGTTTCCAAATAACACATAATGCGCAACAATGGTTCAAATGGAGGTTCTTTGAAGGCAGGTAGAAAATTGAGGTATTTAAAGGTTCATTTAACTCCTATTTTGACGCTTCAGTGATATTTTCCAAATGTCTCACAGGATTCCTGCTCTGTCTGCAGCTCGTCTCCTCACAGGAGGCAAGAGCAACGTGGGAGGTCAGAGTCCCATGAAAGCATATGCCCCAGGGTAATTTATAGGAGCCAAATGGTACCTTGCAGAACATTCACTGGAAAATGCTTTCAATTGGAAGCTTTTCCCCTGCCTATGGATCGAATGGATTGTGTCCGCCAAGTCCAACATTCCTATCAACCAATCTTGTGCCGCCCTCTCTGGTATACCTGGGCAGAGCACACCATTTTCAGTGGGGCTGCAGGCTGCTCTTCCCTTTGGCCACTCTGATTAGCCTTCCTGAGTCTGATGTCCACCCACCGACCCTAATTGGATGATGAGCGCAGAGTCAGCCTGTTAACTGGTCACCTCCCATAATGTGCCGGAGGGGGATCAGGACCCAGAAATGGTCCAGATTTATGAATTTTTTTAAGTGGAGTAAATTCCAGTTACTATCTCTATTATGCACAGCTTCCATTCCAACAGAAACAGTTTCTTCTCTCAAAAGGGATTTAATCAGTCTGGCATTTAACCAACCCTCCGCTTTGGGCCTGTCTGTGAAACTGTAATCGTGTTTGACGGGACACAGAGATATTGCTGTTCTGCCGACTTAAGTGACAACTCTCTGAATTAGACAGTGCCTTGCTGCTGTCTGCTTGCAGGCATCAACATGCTGCTTCCCCCCTGCTCATTTGAAATGAACACGACAAGAAGACTTTGAGCTAAAATGACAGATGCCTGGGAGTACTTTACATGACATTAGTAAGCAGTTTAAGTGTTGCAAGCCTTAGGATTGAGAGATCAGATGATTTATAACTATGCTCCTTGCCATTAGAGTCTATTCACCATCAAGACAAATTCTTCCAATGTCCACTTACAATCTGCTCCATTAGAGGCTCTACCCCATCCATTTGATCTCCAAAGAGATAACTCAATATAAATACACAGATCTATAAAGATAATCAGGCAGAACTGCAGAATACACATTCCCACTGCTTTCTCTAACCTCCACTGTCCTAGCCTCTGCAGTATTTGTGTGGTGTTAGTCTGGTTCCATCTCTGGCCCATAGTCCTATTCCCAAGCAGGAAGGAAAGACCATGAATTATGTCTACAAATTTATTGCCTATCGCATACAGAAGAAATCTTACTCCCTCACCCCCATATATCTTCTGAAGGACTGAAATGTTTTTAAATCCCTCCTTGGCCTCGCCCATCCCTATCTCTCTTGTCTCCCCCAATTCTACAACCCTCCAAGACCTCTGCACTTCTCCAATTCTTGAACATCCCCATATCCTTCACTCCATTGCTGGCAAGTTGTGGCTTCAGCTGCTGTGACCTTCAGGTCAGGAAATCCATCTCTCGCTTGCTCCTCCTTTAAATTGTTCCACTGCTTTGTCGTTACCCCTTTTAATTTTTTTTATTCTTTCATGGGATGTGGGTGTCACTGGCAAAGCCAGTATTTGTTGCCCATCCCTAAATGCCCTTGAACTGAGTGGCTGGCTAGGCCACTTCAGAGGACAGTTATAAGTCAACCACAGTATCATGGGTCAGACCAGGTATGCATGGCAGATTTCCCTCCCTGAAGCGAATCAGATGGATTTTTCAAACAATTGATAATTGTTTCTTAGTCACAATTACTGAAAGTAGCATTCAATTCCAGATTTTATTAATTTAATTTTTAAATTCCACCAGCTGCCACGGTGGGATTTGAACTCATGTCCCCAGAACATTAGCCTGCAGGGCCTCTGGATTACTAGTCCAATGACATTACCACTACACCATTGTCTCCCCTGAGATCTCCTTATGTGGCTCAGTGTCAAACTTTGCTTGGTAACACTCCTATGAAGTGCCCTGAAATGTTTGACTGTGTTGTTGTTGAACCAAATCAATCTCAACCCCTTTTGTTGGAAGATTGTTTCATTATGTGATGAAAATAATTCTTCTTGTCTCGCCTGAGATTTCTTCATTTTAACCCCATGTCCTGTACCTCAGGCCAGTGACTGCTTACGTCAATACCATCCCTGCCTCTCAGTGTTTCAACGATCTGGGCTCAATCAATCTGATTAGATAAAGCAATATCCCGTATCCCTCTCTCTACCACCATTGTGAAAGCACCAGAAAATGTGCAGCAGTTCAAGGGAAGGGCCCACAACCAAAATTTCAGGGCAACTGGAGATGGGTAGTGAATGAGACTTTGCCAGAACCAGCCATAGCTTGAGAATGTTCACTATTGCGCCACACCTCACTGTATCTTAAGAATGAGCTGTGCAAGACCAGTCCATAACGGACACAATGGCCAGATTTTGTGATGCCAGTAACAGTGACATGTTCAGCACTTGCCACTACTGGACAGCTGAGAGGCCCCACAACTTCCATAGCGTGCATATCGCGCCATAGCGCACAAATCCAAAAGCTGTGGTGATCCAACCAGCCCTATTCCCAAGCATTCAGAAGTTTGAAGAGAAAATTTAGAACCAATGGGAATTTGGTCTAAAATTGTCCGCTAATTACAACTTAATTATATTTTAAAATTTCACACCAGTATTTCCAGTCAGCTGGGGCCTCCTCTCAATTTGCAAATATCTCATGGGTATATGCTCACATTTTAAAAGTTAAAATGGTTCGGTTTTTTTTTTAACATGAAGCATTTTAAAAGACTGATAAATCTTGGGGGCAGGTCTTGAGATGACCCTACCTCTGAGCCAAAAGCTCTGGGCTCAAGTCCCACATCAGGACTTGATGGCCACTGAAGGTGCATTCATAATGTAGCCAAAAGGGTTGATCGACAACCTGTAAAACCTTCACCTGATGGCAGGCAGTAAGAGCAGGAGAGTTTCCTGGTCAGCCAAACTGCAGAAGGCAATGACAAACTACTACAGTACTTTGCCATGCATAATCATGGACCAATCCAATGGAAGTCAATGGTCATCAATGCCCTCTTAAGGCACAGTAGCTGAAGGAAGAGGAGGATAAATCTTGTTAGAAAATAAAATCTATGATTTTTTTTATCATGCATTTAAATGTCACTTTTGAAAATGATTTATCTGATCAAAATTGTACTTTGTAAAATACATATTTACATTTTTAATTCTGTAAATGGTTTAAATATTTAATTTTGTAAAAACGTTTAAATTTTTAATTTTGTAAAATTAATACTTATTAAATCTGATTTTCCAATGCCTTTATATTGCAGCAGCTTGGTTTCTTGTGACGTGGTAACTATAAGCAATGCCCATAACTGCCTCCTGTTTTTCACCCTTACTACACAGCACTCCTGGGCCCATGCTGGGAGGGAATCCTCCCTGAAAGCAATCGAAATTCTCACCACCAGGATCGCGGTAGGTTCCTGTGTAGATTTATTTAATCTCAGCAGTGAGCGGGTCACTGCACCACTGACCACAAAACCCTGGCACTGATTCTATGCACGGGAAATAATCCCCGGCACCCCGCCCGAAATTGAAACCACAAATGAGCCACTTAACAGCTCATTGAAGGCCAGTTTGCTATTTGGAAAAGGAAGTTGGGGAATTATGAAGGTCCTCAAATATGTCCATCAAGGGGAGATAGCAACGGAGCAGGGAGCCAGTTGTGGCTGCAGAAGATAATCATAAGTCAGCACAAATAGGAGAAGGCTCAGAAAAGCCATCACACATTGAAACACAGTTTGTATTGTGTGAGTAGGACTGCCTGAACATTTGGACTGTAAGCATTGGGGCAAGTGCAAGGTGGTGAGCTGGCAGGGATCACAGGGCAGGAGGTTGTGTTGGGATGGGGTTTCCAGGAATTTTTGACACTCAAGTTGATGGCATGCAAGGCCAGCGAGAATACATGAACGGCTGCTAGGGGATAAGGGATATTCAATGAAGAGATGGCTTTTGACACCTTTGCGTAACTCTGCAACAGAGGCATAGAAACGCTACAATTGATGCCATCTGATTACAAGGACCAGCATTGAGTAAGCCATTGGATTTTTGAAGATGTAGTTCCAGTGTCTTGACTAGTCATGTGATGCTGTCCAACAAACCTCCGCCAATGTTGCCAAAGATTGTGATGGTCTGCAGAACTCTCCATAACATGGCCCTCCAGAAAGGTATGGACCTGGAAGAGGGAGAAGAACTGGAAAGACACAGGAGGAGGAGGCAGATAAAGTGCCGAGCTATATCTGTGTTTTGCAGGGAGTTCACCGGGGCCACCTTAGAAGTCAAGGCATTCCTCAGGATGCTAGGGACATAAGGGCCACTCTGATCCATACACATTTCACCCGGTCTATTCTCATCCTGTCTCTGAGTCGCCTTTCCATGAGTGAAGGATAGCATCCAAACTGCACACACCTCAGAATACTTCCATTGTTACCAACCTCAGCGTATCTTACAAGCCTTCAGCAACATAGAGTTTGGCCTCATTCCCCACCTTCTGGCTTCTTTTACCTTATTGCTATCAAAGAATGCAAACACAAAAGGCTGGGTGCAACCAACAACATGGCCAATGTATTGACTCATTGGTCCTTAACATAAACCCAGAAACTGCCACCCAAGTGAACCACAAAGTGCAATAGTGATGCGGTGGCCCACGCGCATGGCCACTCCTATGGGGGTTTCTCACCCTATGCTGGGGTTAAGGTGGAGGCAGCCTGCTCACTTGTTTCTGCATTGGGCTGAGATGGACCTGGTAATCATTCTCATCATGGAGGTGCCACTGGGGGTAATTCCACAGGCTGCTGTCCAGCCGTCAATGCAAGGGCGGCCACTGGCACAGGGTTTTCCTGTGCAGATGGTTTCTTAGTCAGAGGGGTCAAGGAGGGTGATGGTAATGCTAATGTTGTGTTTCAATCCCCGTAGAGATCAGTAATTTTTAAAACGAGATATGCATTTCCCAGTGACCAATGCCCGCCCATGTAAAATGGTGGCGCCCAGCCAATCGGGGGTGCCAATCAGCTGCACGCCCGCCCGCACTCACCCCCGCACAACCCCCGATGGGGAGAAAATTCTCCCCCAAGTGTCCTTTTTAAAAAGACCTTTCACTCAATCATGTATGTATAAATGAATGGACTTCCAGTAGCAAGGCACCATTTGGGGATTCATTGTCTTTAGATCTCCACAAGCAAGTCTCATCTCTTCAAACCAAGATTCCATCCTCACCAGCCTGCTGATTGGTTGTTAAGTCTTTTTCCTCTGCTTGGCGTAGCAGCAGCTGTCTTCAATCTTCTTCCCTCAGATCTCTGTGTCTGACGGACTCTGAGAGTCTATGCATCTGTGCACAGCAAGACCAGCTGTCTCCTCTTTTATCTTCAGGTGCTAAAACCTGCACCTTGCTTTCAATTTAAATTCAATTTTGATTTGAATTCCTGTCTCTGTAACAGCAAGATCACATGGATTTGTCCATGGGCAGATTCTGTAAAGGTTACATTTCCCTCTCAAAATTATTCCATTTTACCTTTAATTAAAGGAGACAGTTTAAAACATAACTGTCTTATAATGACCAGTGTTCATAGCATAATGCCCTCATCATCATCTGCGACTGCCTCAGCCCTTTCATGCACATGAACATTAGGGTGAACCACCAGATGGGGCATTACAGGTATCCACACCATACATCAATGCATCATTAGCATCACTGACCAGTCAACACTACAGAATATGTCATACATTCTGCGCATATCAGAGCTCTGCAGAATGTTGCTGCATGTGGCTTTCCAGGGGCTTGGCCACTCTCTCAATGGAGCAGCTCATGCATTTAAAACACTAAGACATAGCAAACCACATATGGTTTGAATGGCTCCATTCTGTGCCCATGATGCCACACTGCCTCAGGGAACTTCAACATGTCAGTACTCATCTTGGGCCGCTGGTCCAGGAATACATGCCTTTTGTGTGACTCCTACCAGCTAAGCATGGCTATGCCTGTCCTCAGTCCTCCGAGGGGGGCTGCCTGCAACTCTCTCCGTCTCCCTCACCTCCTTCTCCTCACTCGTACAGTGCACTTCACCCTGTGCCGTCCATTCTAAACTGCATTGAGGAAGTGCCAAAGTGATACTCTATGTGCCAGTGGAGAGTACACTTGAGTGATTTGAAGGTGAAGGTGCTGGTGTTTAACCCTCCACAGATAATTTCCCTCCTGCAGCCGTAGGCTTCCCCTCCACATCTGGCCCTATGAGAGGCTGAAGAAGGGGGACATGAGAACTCACCTCTGTCAGATGGTTTTGCAGAGCTGAATCAAGGTGTATTGGCATGGCAACAGAGAGGGAGGAGTGTGTTCCACCCCTCCACCAGAAAATTTGAGATAATTTCACTCAGCTCTCCATCACCCAATTTTTCAATCAATTCCACCTTCCTCAAATCAAAAACCAGAACCTAATTTCATGCTAATGCAGCGAGCTGGGCACTCCACCACCTGAGTGAGCCCTCTCTGTTGCACTGTGCACTCTTTTCTTCTGCAATGTTGAGAGAAAGTTAAGACAATGCTGCTCCCCCCTCCCACCCACTGCCCCCCCCACCCCTCACCAATTTCAGTGGGACAGTCACATGAGGTTTGACAAGTCTTCAATGCTGCTGCCACTACCATAGCACTAGGTCAGGTCCTTCTCCTGGGCACACATTTCTCCTATGTTCAGGAGTACTATATGCCCTCAGGCTGTGCAGCTCTTGTGCTTGCTGATGGCTGCAGACCTTGAGACCTCTCACATGGATGCTGCATTGCACTCACCTTGCTAGACTTAAGAAGGCTGTTGATGTGCTTCCGGCATTGAGCCCACATCTTCCTCACAGCACTGAAAGCCGCCTCCAGCCAAGCCTCCTTCATTTGGCTGTGTGGCCTTCTCCTGCCGATCTGAAGAGAAATAATGCTTCTCCTTGCTGCCACATCATCCAAAAGCACCTCAATTGAGGCATCAGAAAAATATAGGGCTGCCCTGTTATGGGTGCCTGATCTGTCGCTGGCCCACTTGCTGCTCTCTCTTCCATCTGTGGGTAACACGCTCGGCATCATGTTGGCTGCCTTTTTTCCTTTAAATCGGGCTCGCTCTGTGTAACTCCTGCCCCCTCCCCACACCACTAATTGGATGACAATCTCAATCTCAGACTAATTAGTGGATTTTTCTCCTAAAATCGCATCGCGTATCTATTTCCGATGCGGTGCAGGGTTGGGACACAGAAGTCCTCCTGATATCTTGATCCCAGAATTAAATCCAGCATCTAGTGTCTCTCAATGAATCTTCACTGGCTCAGTTTTGATCCGGTTTTTCCCAACTCTGTTCCAGCTTCCCTCCCGCCAGTCTCTCCCTGTCTCTGCAGAAAAAAACAGATCCATCCCCGTATCACAAACACAAACACAGCATGATTTAGTGCACCCAGTGCATACTTTAGTGGGAACGGTAGTGGTTGGAAAATAATCTTGGCTGGGCTTGGTTTTGTTGATACTACAGAGTTCTGGCTTCCTCTAACATTAGTCAACCAAGGTCAGAAAGGACTGGAACAATTTGTAAATGTTTCCCATTGTTTTGTTTCCTGAGCTAATGAGATTTTCAGCCGATAAAAGATAAACAAATTAATAATTGTGGAGCTGAGCTCCATAAATAAAGTTTTGGGAAACAGTGCCTTATAAGCATGACAAATTATATAACTGCCTGTCTCCATTATTCACCAGGAAGTTCTGTTTGATGCCTTCACCTTCCTGATTTATCACCAGTTAGTTTTCAATGCATTCGCTTCCACTATTTATCCTTAATGATGATTAATAATTGCAATGTGTTATGCTTGACCAACAATTAAACTAATATATTTACCGCACACAAGCATACCAAGTTCAAGGGCAACTTTAAACCACCCCAACATTTTCATATTTTAAATACCTGTAATGCCCTTCACCTGATCCTCCCTGTCAAAGAATTATGACCAATTCAGGAAACTTTATCCCTCTTTGCTTGGCTTGTTAGAATCTCTTTTCCATCATGATAAAGTTAGAGAGGGACAACACATGAAAGACTTTTGATGTTCTGCGGGGGTGGGGTGGGGGGGTACAGTTTTAAGAAGCTGTGTAAAACATCAAAATGATCATAGCTTGAAGAAATCTCTGGACCTTAATTGCCTTTAATCAGAAATGACTGTCAGTCTGAAAAGATGTAAAAGACAGGGAAATAGTTCAGTCGGGGGAGAAAGTTACTGAGAGGATCTGAGGGTGAGAAGATGTAGGCTGGAAGATAATCACTGCTACTGTCTTGCTCATTGTTGACACCTCTGCCTTAATTTTGTTTTAAGCTGTAGTCTGTGTGTCTAATTAATTGCTGGGACCTGGGCCTACTTTAGCTGTTACACCAGTTAACAAAGCACCTAATGGTCTATCTTCCTCTTACAAAAGACGTATTCTCACAGGTTGGATCTGGTCTACTGTAACTCATCCAAGTGGCTATTCCTCCTGTGAACACCCGGCCTGTATCTCAACGGGGTATTCAAACATGAATAGCATTAAAGTTAAACTACTGATAAAAACAAAAAAACTGCGGATGCTGGTTAAAGTTAAACTAGATGCTGTCGTCATCCAGCACTATGTTTGGCAACATAATGGTTATGTTACTCAGAGAATTGAGTTCAAATTCCACCATGGGAGACTGAGAGTTTAAGTTCAGTTAATTTAAAATAAAACTTTTGGATATAAATAAAAAGTTGTTAACAGTAAAGGTGACTGGGGAGATGGTGGACAACAGAAAAAACCCAACTGGATTTGCTGATTTCCTTTAGGTAAAGAATTCTGCTTCCCAAATTGCTAAATGTTTTAGCTATTTAATTATAAATAATAACATTAGCCATTTATTCTGTATAAAATATGAGGACACACATATGCCTTTAAATTGGAGGCTGAAATCCATTTGTGTATTTGTGTAATAATTGCCACCCTCAAACCCTATTTCCATATTAGCCTTAATTCCCTCTGTACAATGTCCCAGGAGAGGATGCAAAATGTATGCCACACTTACACCTAATATCGCTGTCATATTCAGAAAACGGCGGAATGGGTAGGAAACTAATCAATGAATGACTAATGTTTTAAAAATAAGTTTTCCTTAATTAAATACAAACTTCTATGGCCAACAGAAATTAATTAGCCTCTCAGTGACTTCATGATGTGCCTAATTAGAGCCCTTCCCCACAGACAGTAGATACACAGGTAAAGGTTGAGTTTACTGGCCCGCTTCGGGGCCACAAAGCCAATTAAGGCACAGTTTCAGCTTAGAGGCAGACAGCTTTCCACAAAGCAGTGCCCTATGGGCTTGCTTAATCTCTGACTATTGATAATCTAACCATAAGGCAAAGACTATTGAGACATAAACGTTCTTTTACTTCTATTACATATTAGTCAACCTCCTCAAGCATTGCACACAAGCTGTTCAGTTTTAACTCGTGTTGCCTGATGTCAACAGTGCAGTAAAACTTCAAGGTAGGCTCGGTAGGCTTAAAGGAAAGAATTTGTGTTTATATTGTGGCTTTCACCAACCCAAGAAGTCCCAAAGTGCTTTTTGAAAAATTGCTGTTGAGTATCCAAAGAGTTTGCCTCTTGCATGGATATTAATACATAACTGGGCCAATGGGTAGACAAAGATTTCCACACAGGAGTTTTCAATCTGTTTTGAAATAGAATAAATGCACACAGCAATCTTAATATGTAGTAGAATATGTATCACATGACTTGACACTAATTATTAGGCAGCAAATGTTTAACAAAAAAAGCGATAAACTTTCTTGTTTTGCTCCTTACCACTGAATAATGTACCACAATTGAATTCAACTGTGACAATTTAAAATTAATTAAGTGAATCATTCATGCATTCATTCAGATAATAATGGAATCTTCCTCAGAGGCTGAAATAAATATTATTAGAAAGGACAGTTATTGACTACAAGCCCCTGAATCATTCTACCTTTAAGCATGCAGTTAACTAAAATATTTATTCAAATACACATATCCTGAAACTTTCACATTTTAATCTGACCTATCAGCGGCTTAAAGAAGAAAATGTTATTTTGGGGCATGTGTCTATCAAAATTGTCATGAAGGATTTTGATAATGTAAATAACGAGAAGCTGTTTCCAGTGACAGAAAGGTCAGGAGCAGATAACACATATTTAAGATAATTGGCAAAAGAACCAGAGGTGAGATGAGAATTTTTTTTTGTTGTGAATTTGGAATGCACTGCCTCAAAGGGTGGTCAAGACAAATTCAATAGTCCCTTTCAAAGGAGTTGGAAAAACACTTGACAGGAAAAAAATTGCTGAGCTATGGGGAAAGGGCAGGGGAGTGGAACTAATTGTGTAGCTTATTCAAAGAGCCAGCACAGACATGATGGGCTGATTGCCCTCCTTTTATGCTGCATTATACTATGGAGACTTGAAAGCCGTGACCTAGTATTTAATGGAATGTATGATTTGTATTCTCCTGGTTCTTTCATCCCTAATTCCATAGTTATTTTAAGGAATATGTAATAAATCATTGCTCCCAAAGCTGCAGAAAGTATCAAGATCTAAAACAAAATGGTGGTAGATATTTACTTACTGAAAATCAGAAACCCGCATAACAAAAAATGTAAACATATTTATAGTTTTCTTCCTTCAATAAACATCCACAGGATTCAAACATATCGATCAAACTTGATTTGTTCTTAGTTTTTAAATTTTCCCAACTTTTAGGACAAAATCTAAATAACACCATAAGACCATAAGACATAGGAGCAGAAATTAGGCCATTCGGCCCATCGAGTCTGCTCCGCCATTCAAGCATGGCTGATAAGTTTCTCAACCCCATTCTCCGCCTTCTCCCCGTAACCTTTGATCCCCTTACCAGTCAAGAACCTATCCATCTCAGTGAATACCAAAACTATTGATTTTATTGGGACATGATCAGCTCAGAATACATTGCTGTTATGATTAAATTCTTCATTAAACTTTGTGTCAATTATATAAAAAGTGCTCTGGGAAAGAGAAGGCTTAGGAGGGACCTAAAATTATGAAGGAGTTTTATTGGGTAAAATAGAGAAGTTTCTGCTCATGGAGGAGTCCAAAACAAGGGATCACAGGGATATAAGGTAGCCAATAATAAATCCAATAAAAAATGCAGGAGAAACTTCTCTATCCAGGAAGTGATGAGAATGTGAAGCTCACTACCACATGGCATAGATGAGGTAAATAGCATCAATGCATTTAAGAGAAAGCTAGAGGGAAAAAGGAATAGATGGAAATGATGGGGTTAAATGAGGTGGAGTCGTAGCAGGGTTGTGTGGAGCAGCTGGGCCACGTGTCCAGTTTCTGTGCTGTAAATACTAAATAATTTTATTCTATGTAAACCAACTTCTTGAAATAAAGGTGCTGTCTGTTTTTTTATAGGAATTTATTTGGCTTAATTCCTGCCATGTCGTGTCATGTGAAATTTCATCTTCCACGTGTCCACCCATTCCACCAGCATGTCTATGTTCTTCTGAAGTCTATCCCCATCCTCCTCACAATTCACAATACTTCTCAGTTTTGTGTCATCCACAAATATTGAAATTGGCCCCTGTACATCCAAACCTAGGTCATTAATATGTTGTTAAATTTAATCAGATTATCCATTAACCTTCTAAATTACAATGAATGTAACCCTAGCTTGTGTAAGCACTCCTCATAATTTAACTCTTGGAGCCCAGTTAACATTCTGGCCAATCTACACTGCACTTCATCCAAAACAAATACATCCTTCCTAAGATGTGGTTCCCAGAATGGTTCACAGTATTATGGATGTGGTCTAATAAGGAATGATTAGCACAACTGTTGTTGAAAGAGTACCCATGGCAGTTCCCAAATGTGTACCATTTTCCCTCCTTCCAATCAATCAGTCCAAGCTTGGCATTACATGATTGTCAGTTTCTTATATATTGGTCTTTCCATAGAATGATACAGAACAGAACATTCAGCCCATCATTCCTGTGCCAACTCTTTGAAAGCACTAATGCCACTCTCCTGCTCTTTCTCCATAACCTTGCAATCATTACCCTTTCCAAATATTTATCCAATTTTATTTTGAGATTTGCTACTGAATCTGTTTCACTACCTTTTCAGACAATGCATTCCCAAAACATAGTTCACTATGTTAAAAAACATTTTTGTCACCCCTCTGGTTCTTTTGCCAATCATCTTAAATCTGGTTACTGACTCTCGCATCAATGGGAACAGTTTCTCCTTATTTATCAAAAAACCCTTATAATTTTGAAAGCCTTTGTTAAATCTCCTCTAAATCTTCTCCGCTCTAAGGAGAACAATCTCAACTACTCCAGTCTCTCCATCTAACTGACAGACCTCATCCCTGCTACTATTCTAGTAAATCTCTCCTCCAAGGCCTTCACATCATTCTCCACATGTGGTCCCCAGAATTGGTCACAATTACGCACCTGGGGGCTCACTAGTGTTTTATAAAGCTTTAGCATAACTTTCCTGCTTTGTATCCTATGCCTCAGTTTATACAGCCAAGGATCACATATGCTTCTCAACTTGTCCTGCCACCTTTTTCTACTGTTTTTGTTCCTGATGTCCTGCATAATAGGACCAAACTCTACATCTTATTTACTTCCAATAAAATCTCAAAATTACTCAGCACAGGAGGAGGCCATTCATTCCACCATGTCTTGCGCTGGCTTTTTACTACAGTCATCTAATATTAATCCGACTACTCTGTGCTCACCCTGCTGCCCTCATCTTTCTCTGCATCAAATATTTATCCAGCTTTCTCTTCAAAAAGGAAATGATTAACCACTCTCTGTTTCAAAGTATACCATGCTCCAACAATCCTCTGTGTAAAGACATTTCTCTTGACCTCTCTCCTCATTCTCTTATAGGAATTTTGAATTAATGGCCCTTCAACACTGACTCCCCAAACAGAGGAAATAGTATTTATTTGCTCACTCCATCAATGACCCTCATAATCTATCAAATCTCTATTTAATTTCCTCAACCTTCTCTGTTTCAATAGAAATAGTCCCAGTGTCTCAAGTCCCTCTTCATAACAATGATAAAAGTAAGGCTTAAAAACGTATGTAATGAAATAAATTCTATTATCCCTCGACTTGGGCTACATGATATACTTAATGAGATATTGAATTCGGAGTTCCCAACAATTGTCTCACCTTCAGGGATTCAAGTGATTTTTATTGTGTACATAATGAAATTTTCCCACTGAAAATGTAGCATCATTTTGACACAATCTTTAATGAATCAAGAATTCAACATAGGATTTTCAATTTTAATCAAAACAAATTGGAATATTCTATATTAAAGATTGGTATCTTTTTGGTGTGAAATAATATTTAGTCAGAGTGGCACTGTGTGAGCCAACAGGACAATACCATAGTGGTTTTAGCGCTTAGAAAATCGAGAGGCAATTGACAAGCTTGATAGGGTACACACAGAGATTGTTTCTGCAGGTTGGAGAATCTTAAACATGGAGGCACAGCCTCAGGATAAGGACCAATCACTTAGGACTGAGATGAGGAAAAATTACTTCAAAGGGTTGTGAATTCAATACCCCAGAGGGTTGTGAATGCTCCATTGTTGAATACATTTAAGGCTGGGACTGACAGATTTTTGATCTCTCAGGGAACTAAGGGATATGGGGACCAGGTGGGAAAATGTCAGATTAGCCTTCTTGATTTCTTTTCATTATACATTTCTGTAGTGGTTTAATACAAGTGAGTGGCTTGTTAGGCCATTTCAGAGGACAATTAAGAGTCAACATAAAGTCCAGTTACATGAAGTCCAGACCGGATAAGTACGACAGGTTTCCTTCCCCAAAGGACATTTGTGAGTTTTTATGCCAATCCTATAGTTTTCATCAGTGGAGATGGTGGCACAGTGGTATACAGTCATGAGGGAGTGGCCCTGAGAGTCCTCAACATTGACTCTGGACTCCATAAGATTTCATAGCGTCAGGTCAAATATGGACAAGGAAACCTCCTGTTGTTACCAGCTACTGCCCTCCGACAGCTGGAAAATCAATACTCTTCTATGTTGCACACCACCTGGGAAAATTACGAAGGGTAACAAGGGCGCAGAATGCACTTTAAGTGGGGGGCCAATGTCCATCGTCAAGAATGGCTCAGTTGCACCATTAGCAACTGAGCACACTAGGTCCTGAAGGACATAGCATGACAATATTGGTAGGATTGACCACCACACAGTCCTTGAGGCAAAGTCCACTCTTCACACATCGTGTTGTGTGGCACTATCACTGAGCTAAATGGGATAGATTCAGAAGAGGTCTAGAAGCTCAAAACTAGGCATCCACAAGGACATTATAGATCATCAGCAGCAGTATAATTATTTTAGACTATCTATTATTTATAATTTATAACTACATGTCATATCCGGAGGGAAGAAAGTTGCATACTGGTAATGACACTGGATTAATAATCCAGATGCCCAGGCCAATGTTCTGGAGACATGGGTTCAAATCCCACCACAGCAGCTGGTGGAATTTAAAATCAATTCAATTAATTAAAAAATCTGGAATTGAAAACTAGCCTCAGTAATGGTGACCATGAAACTATCATCATAGTGGTCTGATAATCCAGAGACCCAGGGTAATGCCCCATGGATCCAGGTTCAAATGCCATCACGGTAGATGGCGGAATTTGAATTCAATTTTTAAAAATTGTAAATAAAAGTCTATTGATGACCATGAAATCATTGTCAATTGTCATCCTTTAGGGATGGAAGTCTGCCATCCTCACCTGGTCTGGCCTGCATGTGACTCTATTTCCACAGTAATTTGGTTGGCTCTTAAATGCCCTCTGAAATGGCCAAGCAAGTCACTCAGTTGTATCAAACAGCTAAAAAGTCAACAAAAAGGAATTAAACTGGACAAAACATCTGGCATTGACCTAGGTACAAGGTGGACATGGAAAAAAACTTCCTCCTGTGGGTGAGTCCAGAATTAGGGGGCACTGTTTTAAAATTAGGGGTCGCCCTTTTAGGACAGAGATAAGGAGAAATCTTTTTCTCTCAGAGGGTTGTGTGACTTTGGAATTCTCTGCCTCAGAAGGCAGTGGAGGCGGGGTCATTGAATATTTTTAAGGCGGAGATAAATAGATTCTTGTTCGGGAAGGGAATCAAAGGTTATTAGGGATATATGGGAATGTGGAATTTGAAACACAAACAGATCAGCCATGATCTTAATGAATAGTGGAGCAGGCTTGAGGGGTTGAATGGCTGACTTCTGCTCCTATTTCATATGATGGTATGTTTGTATGCTCGTAAATGACAACAGCAAACCCAGCGCTGTTGACCCTGCAAAGTCCTCCTTACTAACATCTGGGGGATTGTGCAAAAACTGGGAGAGCTGTCCCACAGACCAGTTAAGCAACAGCCTGACCAAGCCATTTTCACGGAATCATACCTTACAGATAATATCCCAGACACCACCATCACCATCCCTGGGTATGCCCTGTCACACCAGCAGGACAGACCAGCAAAGGTGGCGGCACAGTGGTATACAGTCGGGAGGGAGTTACCCTGGGAGTCCTCAACATCGGCTCTAGACCCCATGAAGTCTCATGGCATCATATCAAACATGGGCAAGGAAACCTCCTGCTGATTACCATGTACCTCCCCCCTCTCAGCTGATGAATCAGTGCTCATGTTGAACACCACTTGGAGGAAGCACTGAGGATGGCAAGGGTGCAGAATGTACTCTGGGTGGGGGACAATTAAACAACTCACTGGAGGAGGAATCTCCACAAATATCCCCATCCTCAATGATGGGGGGGGAGGCCCAGCACATCTGTGCAAAAGATAAGGTTGAAGCATTCGCAACAACCTCCAGCCAGATGTGGCAAGCGGATGATCCATCTTGGCCTCCTCTGGAGATCCCCAGCATCACAGATACCAGACTTCAGCCAATTCGATTCAATCCAGGTGATATCAAGAAAGGGCCGAAGGCTCTGGATACAGCAAAGGCTATGGGCCCTGACAATATTCCAGCAATAGTACTGAAAACTTCTGCTTCAGAACATGACGCACCCCTAGCCAAACTGCTCCAGCACAGCTACAACACTGGCATCTACCCGGTAAGGTGGAAAATTGCCAAGGTACATCCTGTACAAAAAAGCAGGACAAATCCAAACCGGCCAATTACCGCCCCATCAGCCTACTCTCCATCACTAGTAAAGTGATGGAAGGGGCTATCAACAGTGCTATCAAGCGACACTTGCTTTGCAATAACCTGCTCACTGGTGCCCAGTTTGGGTTCCGCCCAGGTTTCTCAGCTCCTGACCTCTTATATGCCTTGGTTCAAACATGGACTAAAAAGCTGAGCTCCAGAGGTGAGGTGAGAGTGACTGCTCTTGACATCAAGGCAGCATTTGACTGAGTGTGGCATCAAGGAGCCCTAGCAAAATTGGAGTCAATGGGAATCAGAGGGAAAACTCTCCACTGGCTGGAGTCATACCTAGCACAAAGGAAGATGATAGTGGTTGTTGGAGGTCATTCATCTCAGTTCCAGGACATCACTACAGGAGCTCCTCAGGGTAGTGTCCGCAGCCCAACCATCTTCAGCTGCTTCATCAGTGACCTGCCTTCCATCATAAGTTCAGATGTGGGGATGTTCACTGATGATTGCACAATGTTCAACACCATTCGTGACTCCTCAGATACTAAAGCAGTCCATGTCCAAATGCAACAAGACCTGGACAATGCCCAGGCTTGGACTGGCAAGTGGCAAGTAACATTCGCACCATACAAGTACCAAGCAATGACCATCTCCAAAAAGACAGAATCTAACCATCGCCCCTTGACATTCAATGTATTACCATCACTGAATCTCCCACAATAAATATCCTGGGGACTGACCATTGACCAGAAACTGAACTGGACTAGCCATATAAATACTGTGGCTATAAGACCAGGTCAGAGGCTAGGAATCCTGCGGTGAGTAACTCACCTCCTGTCTCCCCAAACCTGTCCACCATCTACAAGTCACAAATCAGGGTATGATGGAATACTCTCCATTTGCCTGGATGAGTGCAGCTCCAGCAACACTCAAGAAGCTTGACACCATCCAGGACAAAGCAGCCTGCTTGACTGGCATCCCTTTCACAAGCATTCACTCACTCCACCGCCGATGAACAATGGCAGCAGTATGTACCATCTACAAGATGCACTACAAAAACTCGCCAAGTGTCCTTAGGCAGCACCTTCCAAACCCACGACCATTACCATCTAGAAGGACAAGGGCAGCAGATAGATGGGACGACCACCACCTGGAAGTTTCCCTACAAGCCACATCTTGACTTGGAAATATATCACCGTTCCTTCACTGTCACTGGATAAAAATCCTGGAACTCTCTCCCTAACAGCACAGTGGATGCATCTACACTACACTACACTACACTACAGTTAAAAAGGCAGCTCGCCACCACCTTTTCACTGGCAACTAGGGATGGGCAATAAATGCTGGCCTTGCCGGTGACGCCCACATCCCATAAATGAATAAGAAAGATATTGTTGTAAAAACCCATCAGCTTCACTAATGTCCTTTAGGGGTGGAAATCTGCCATTCTTACCTGGTCTGGCCTACCTGTGACTCCACATCCACAGCAATGTGGTTGACTCTGAACTGGCCTAGCAAGCCACTCAGTTCAAGGGCAATTAGGGATGGGCAACAAATATTGGCATTGCCAGCAGTGCCCACATCCCATGAAAGAATAAATTTAAAAATCCCTCAGTCTACCATTCCCACCAAGCCAGGGGATCAGCTCTGGTTTAATGAAGCATGCAGAAGGGCATGCCAGGTGAAGCACCAGGCATATCTAAAAATGAGGTGTGAATCAGGTGGATCTACACATAGCCAGCAGATCAGATCAAAGCTCTGCCTTCCTGCCACATCCAGTTATGAATGGTGATGGACAATTAATCAATTATCAGGCAGAGGAGGCTCCATGAACATTTCTGCCCTCAGTAATGCCTGACCCCCAAAAGTAGTGCAAAAGGCTAGGCTGAAGCATTTGCACTCATCTTCAGCTAATAGTGACGAGTGGATGATCTATCTCAGCCCTTTCCTGATGATGCTACCACTACAAATGTCAATCCTCAGTCAATTTGCTTCATTCCACATGGTAAAGTAATGGCTGAGTGTACCGAACACAGCAAGGACTATGGATCCTGACAAACTTCCTGACTGTAGTGCTGAGGACTTGTGCTCCAGGACTAGTCTCGGCAAGCTGTGCCAGTACAACTCCTACTCTGGTATCTACCCAGATACCAGTGAAAAATTGCTCAGTTATGCCCTATAGATGAAAACCAAGGTACATCCAATCTGGCAATAGCTTCCCAGGCTAGTGAATGAGCAATGACCATAACAGCATTGATAAATTGGAAGAAACATTGCTATAGAGAAAAACCATACTCCTGACTCTGACCCTGCTTTCACTTGACATCAACACTTTCCAGCAAGAGAGATCAGGAACGGAAGTCCTGGGTGGGTTTTCTTTTCAAATTGCGCTTCTCCAGTTAATGCAAGCGACCACAAGACAGTGCTGGACAACATCAACAAAAAAACCTGTTGTTATGACCATATGAGGAGGCTTAAAAATGACTCCCCTATTCTACCACTTCAAGTCTGATCGTAACAGGGCTTTTTTTTGTGAACTTAGAGAGGATGTGCTTTGTCAATACTGCAGGAGTCCCGCTATTTACACTTCCAGATTGTAAAGAATTGGTTGGACAGGTTTCCTGAGTTTAAACAAAGATCAAGATGAGTTTATTAAAACTATTTCCCAAATTAAAAACAATCTAGGTAAATTGCAACCACCATTCATACGTCACACACATTCTCTGGGCACGCATGCACGCACGCACACATTCACGCACACACATGCACACACTCGCGCACACACACGTATACACATGCGCACACACACGCTCGCGCACACACACATGTGCGCACACACGCTCGCACACACGCACGCACACACACACGCACGCACACGCACACACACACGCTCGCGCACACACACACGCAGGCACACGTGCACACATGCGCACAAACGCGCACACACACGCTCGCGCACACACGCACACACACACACATGCACACACACACGCACACACACACACGCACACACACACATGCACACACACGCACACACATGCACACACACACGCACACACACACACACACACACACACGCACACACACGCACACACACACACACGCACACACATGCACACACACACACACACACACACGAGTACAGATGGTAGAATAAGAGGATAGGCTTAAAGATTTTTTTTTCATCGTGTGAAGAAGCTAAAATAAAGGGCCATACAGTTAGCTGTCCTTTGGCTGGTCTCAATTAGGCAATTCCATGTTGCAGCCATTTTGTTCAGTTGTCTTCCTAGGTGTATTGTATGGGTTTCCATATTTTATTCCCAAAAGAATCTCAGTTTGCAGTGGATCTCTCTTCTCAGGATGGTTATTTTGCAAATCCAGGCACAATACTTTTGAGAGCAAGAAAACTTCCTTGCAGCCTTTCAATACAGCATTCTGACTCTGAGCTCTCAAACTTTTGAAAAGTTTCAGGGTAGTGTAAAAGCCAACTGGAGATGGGGTCTTGCACGCTGCCCAGGGGGTTTGAGGGTCTGTTCCTTTTCATCCTACTTGGTGGAATTCAATGTATATTCTGGTTCGCTGGCAGTTCTCCATTATCTTCATAGGTTGCCAGTTTATTGTTTTTAAAAGTCCAGCCAGAAAAAGAATTAGAATTGTATCTTTTTCCTTAAAAATTAGCACATCCTTGTAACACCATCAAGGTGATTCAGAATGTGACACCAATCACCACAGGAAAATATTAGGCCAGGCAAGCAAGTGTTTAGTGAAATAGGTAGGTTTTAAAGAGAGTCTTAAAGGAAAACAGAAAGGCAGAGGAGCAGAGAGGTTTAAGGAGGGGGAGTTCCAGAGCTTAAAGCCTAGGTCGCTGAAAGCCTGGCCAGCAATGTGACGCCAATGGAATTCAGGTATGTACTAGAGAACAGAATAGGAGGGTTGGAGAAGGCTGCAGAGATAGGGAGGGGTGAGGTTATAGATGAAATTGAAAACAAGGATAAGAATTATAAAATCGAGCTTTTGTTCAACTGGAGTAAATGTAGGTCAGCAAGTACAGCAGTGAAGGGTGAACAGGACTTGGTGTGAGTTGCAGCAGAGTTTTAAATGAACTCAAGATTACTAAGGAAGAAGGAAGACCATTGAAATAGTTGAGCCTTGAGGTAATGAGGGTATGGATGAGTATTTCAGGAACAAGCGAGCCAGGGCAGGGGCAGAGATGAGTGATGTTGCAGAGGTGGAAGGGGGCGATTTTGATGATCGAGAGAACGTGGGGCCGGAAGCTCAGCTCAGGATCAAACATGAACCCAGGCACTTTCTAATCTGCATGAATCCATTATTCACTGGATAAACTAGCTGAGTCACTGTGGAAGCATTGTTTTGTTTTTAAAACAGGAGGAGCTTGTGAAGGGCAAAAAGAAATGCAACTTTTAATCTGATAATGTGCGTGGGTAGAGTTCAGAAATAAGGACCTTTCTCCTGCTGTTAATTATATATTGTAACAGATCCAGATCCTTGTGAGAGTTATAAAAGACTGGAGATGTGAAAGCAAAACAGTGAACAAGCTATTTAACACGTTCAGAACCATGTTCCTCCTTTGTATTTCAATTTTCATATTTCAAATAAAAAGAAGATTTTCAACTTTAATTTCCCAACTTAGGAGTTTAAGCCAAAATTTTCTCCTCTTGTCTCATTGAGCTCCTGGGCTAGGCATTGCTTCTGGTCAAGGTGAGCAGATTATCAGCTCCCAAAGAAATTAGGGAGGAAAGACAGGGAAAAAAAACTTGCATTTATATAACATCTTGCACATCCTCAGGATGTCCAAATTTTCTTTACAACCAATGAATTACCTTTGAAGTATGATTGCAGTCGTTATTCAGGTTAGCACGGCAGCCAATTTGCACAGAACAAGGTCCCACAAACAGCAATGAAATAAATGAACAGATGATCTGCTTTAAGTTAAGGGTTTAATATTAGCCATGACATTCACAAACAGCTAATCAGATGCTTCATCTTCAATAGGCCAGTTTGGGAGCTGCTCCAAATCAGACTGGAGAAAGTACAACAAAGGTTTATCAGAATGACACCAAGACTGAGGGGTGACACCTATCAGGAAAGATTGAACAGACACAGGCTCTTTTTGAGGAAAGAGAAAACTGGGGGGTGACCTGTTTGATTATTTTTTAAGATTTAGGGTCTGATAGGATTGAAGTAGAGGTGTCTCCGCTTGTGGGGGTTGGGGGAGACCAAAACTAGGGGTCATAAATATAAGATAGTCTCTATTGAATCTAACAGGGAACCCAGGACAAACTTCCTTATCCAAAGAGTGATGAGAATGTGGAACTCATTGAGGCAAATGGCATTGATGCATTTAAGGGGAAGGTAGATAAGTAAATGAGGGAGAAAAGGGATAGAAGAGTATGATAATGGGGTTAGATGAAGAAGGGTGGGATGAGGTTCATGTGGAGCATAAAGTCCAGCATAAAGCAGTAGGACCAAATGGTTGTCCATTCATCCTTTACATTCTCTGCAGGTTCATTCTCTGGACAGGAGCCATGACTGAAATCAGGAACTATACACTGGGAAATGACAACTACACACCCACATCCTCCCACTTTACAGCTCAACAAATCAGAGCTTCAATGAGCTGCGTCACTGTAAACATGCACTTTCTGATCTTCTTGATGCGGTATCATTGTAAAGGGTCAAAATGACTAATAGCTTTCTATTCTATTCCCTTGCACTCCCCACCTCCATCCCAAGTCATCTACACTTTTCAGAATCATGCCACTTATTGTGCATTGTCCTTCCACAGTAGTCATGTCCCACTTCTTCACATTTAACTGCAATGCCATGCTTTTGTCCATTTCACCATCCCTTCTATGTCATCCTGAAATCTACAACTATCGTCATCACTATTTATAATGTCATCAGGGTTCATTCATCTGGAAAAGTCACAATGTTGCCCCCTAAACCAGAGCCTAGGTTATTTACAAAAGTATATTTTCTGAATATTGAGTCAAAATTATATTGAAGTGATAAGGTGCTGCAGTGATTCCTGCCATACTGAATTATGGATCACTTCAATCAGCCCAAAGAAGTGTTAGTTCTTGTATGATGACTGCAAATTTCTTCTTGATCACATCAGTGAGAATCTCACTTGATGTTTTATGGACAATAACTATCTGTTTTATCGGGTGCCTGAATTTCCCACTGTGTGTTAAACGTTATTTTACTTTCTTCTTCAGTTTCATGGATATTGATTTTTTTAATTGCACCAGCATCTTACATTTAAGAAGTTACACATTTGGAAATTTCTGATAAATATGATCTTGTGAGTACTAGAAAATGTGAAATAGTTGATATAGTATAATTATCTGAAGAACAAAACTCTTTTAAATTAATTTTTAAATACTCCCCTGCAATTTCCTGTCCCCATTTCCCAAAATTTGCTCTCATTCTCTTGATGGTTTGGTGTTCTGTTGTCTTCCACTGTCTGCTGAAGTAGCTAATCTAGGTCAAGTCAGCCCAAGTTGTTAACCACATGCTGTTTAAACCTAGGGCGAGGGAAGTGCTCCCCCACTGCGTCCCCAAGGCAGAAACATAAAGCAAACCATTATCAGCTATCTAAACATTCTTGTCTGGCGAATGCCTCACTGGGAAAAATGACGTCCTGCATTATCGCCTTCAGATCATAAGGATTGCATGCAGTCAGGCCATTAACTGATAAAACATTGCACTCACTCTGGATCTGGTTCATCTGTTTGAAAAGGTCACCCAAAATGATGCATTCTGATCGGTCGCCATATTTGGAATCTGATTGATCAATATCAATGGGTTGGCGCTCCACGATTGGGTGGATGTACAACAAGTAGGGTACTCATTCCTCAATTGTAACAGAAGTGCTGTTGATGGTCTTGCTGCTGCGCTGGTGGAGCATGTGCAGGTAGGCACATTAATAAATAAAAGAGCACATTCCCTCTGGCCCTGGTGTTGAGGCTGTGTTGGTGAGCATGAGCCTCATGTGCAGGCAGGCAGATAAATCATTGAAGGGACAAATGTACTCTGGCCCTTGTTTTGAGGTTCCTTTGGAAATGACTGCAAAGAAGGGGAGAAGTGAAGTGGAAAATTGAGAATTTCAAGATGGATGGAGTAATTTATTCGCATTCATCTCAAATTCGGCTGACTTCCCTGTGTGTCTCACTTGCAATGAGAAATTCTACAATAACTAGAGATCACATCTCGACAGGCATTTACCTATAAAGGCCAATGCCTTAGCCAATAGGCATCCAGCTGGAGAAAGCCAAACGAAAGATACGCAGGAACTTAAGAACGAGGCAGAGAAATCTAGAAACATATCTGCCAAGTAGGTTACATCATCAGGTAGTTCAACTGCTGGTTTTGTGGCAAGTCAAGAGATTTCAAAATGAGGAAAACTGTTCGCAGGTGATGAATATGTAAAGGGTGCTTTGTCAAAGTCTCAGAGCAGTTGTACCATGATTTTAAAAGCAAAAATGAAATTATTCAAAAAATTAAAGGCTTGCTGTTATCTGTGAAGACCATGAGGAACACAAAAGTAAAAATGGCCACATACATCACCAGGCAGCATATTGACGATATAAATTCAGTCCCATTGTGACCAAGTGTATTCAATTCTGAATTTCATAAGAAGCAAGTTGAGAAGCCAATTGAACAATGGAAGTTTACAAAAACAGAAAATGCTGGAAAAACTCAACAGATCTGGCAGCATCTGTGGAGAGAGAAACAGAGTTAACATCTCTTGAGTCTGTATGACCCTTTTTCAGAGCTGAAGAGAAGTGGAAATGTGATGAAATTTATACTGTTAAAGGGGGTTGGGGCAAATGGATCTGGATAGAAGGCCAGCGATAGGTGGGGACAAAGGAGGGATTGACAAAGATGTCGTGAACTAAAGGACAAAGGGACATTAATTGTAGTGATTAGTGCTAAAAAAGATACTGATAGTGGCATTAAGGTAAGAAGGCAGAGTGTGACAATAGCAGAATAAGGGTAGCGTTGTGTGAAAGAACATCATAGAACAAGTAACAGATGGCCCTGTAGGGGATGGGGTGGGGAAAAATGGATATAAAATGGGATAGAAGGGGGGATAAAAAAAGGGGATAAAACCATGGATAAATGAATAAAAATAAAAATTGAAACGGATAAAAAATAAAAATGAATGTAGATAAAAGGGATTAACAGAAGGGGGTGAGGGTGGAGGATAGAGCTCATGGTCTGAAGTTGTTGAACTCAATGTTAAGTCCAGAAGGCTGTAAAGTGCCTAATCAGAATTTGAGGTGCTGTTCCTCCAGTTTGTGTTGGGCTTCACAGGAACATTGCAGCTGGCCAAGGATGTACATGCGGGCATGAGAGCAGGTTGGTTTATTGAAGTGGCAAGCGACCGGAAGGTCTGGGTCATGCTTGCAGACAGACTGGAGGTGTTCCGCAAAGCGGTCACCCAGTCTGCATTTGGTCTCCCAGTTTGTGTTTACAGTCTTGCTGGAAAATGAAAACAACTGCACACTGTCCAGATATCGAACAACTGCCCAAAAAATCTGGCAGCAGAAATCACATTAAAGTAAGAGATTTCTTTTTAATTTAAGGAAGTAATTGACGTTAATTAAATGGCTTGTTTTGTCATTTTAAACTTTTATTAACATTGTACTTGTGCGAAAGCATCATTCAATTAGCAACTTCTAGTCAAAATCTTCAAAATGTTGTTGATAATCTCTTTCAAAGATATTAATACATGTACGTTTATGAGCATCAGTAAAATTATATTGATAGAAATCCATAAATGGGCTTCTATCTTATTTTTCATTATTGTTGACTAATAGCATTGTGACTCTTAAGATATTGCGTTTTTGACTACATTTTTTTAAATGGCTCTTCTTACCATTAAAATTGCAGATCCATGTCCTAGGATGACAGAGAATGACACCCCATTTGCTGCCAAAGGTGAGATTAGGAGGGAGATGTCGGTGTAGTTGTAATGTTACTGGACTAGTCATCCAGATGCCCAGGTTAATGCTTTGGGGACAGGTCAAAATCCCACCATAGCAGCTGGTGGAATTAAAATTCAACTAACAAAGCTGGGCCTGAATCTTCTGGTCGGTGTGTAGGGGTGGGCCCTGCTCGCCGACAGGTAAAATGACACACGGTAATGTCGGGCCTGCGTCCCGATATCACTGCACGTCATTCCAATCTTCAGTTTGGCGGTCGCGCACTGGAGCCGGCTGCGCACCCGCTGCGCTGTCAAAGGCCTATTAAGACCATTTAAAAACTAATTAAAAGAATTAACAGAGCTGCCCGTCCAACCTTAAGGTGAAGAGCCCAGGCGGCCTTCGCATTTTTCATGAAACCTCATCCACGGGCTCCTGGTTCCCGAATGATTTGATTTAAAAGTTCTTATCTTCATTTTCATGGCCCCTCCGTGGCCTCACCCCTCTATATCTCTGTGATCTCCTCCAGTCCTATAACCTTCCAAGAACTCTACATTCTTCCAATTCTTGCCTCTTGTCCTTCCCCTTCTTTCTTCACTCCATTATTGGCAACAAGGTCTTCAGCTATTTGGGCCCTAAGTTCTGGAATTCCCTCACTAAACCTCTCCACCTCTCTGCTGTGCTCTCCTCCTGCAAGAAGCTCTTTAAAACTTACCTCTTGGAACAAGCTTTTAGACACCTGTCCTAATGTCTCCTTTGCTGTCATCTCGTACCTGTGTGAAGCACCTTGGGGCATTTTTTACCCCATTAAAGGCAGGTTGTTGTTGGTTTTACAGGATAGACTGGAGAGACACTAGGAAATTAAATGTGGGAAAATAATTCAGTTCCCCTGGCCTCCAGAGCAACTTATGAGAATCTTACAGCCCACACAATTTGCTATGACTCCATAAGCCTGAAAGCCTCACTCGTGCATTTATTTTTCTGTTCATTGCATGCCAATAATTGCTTTTTGACAGTTTGTCTATCTTTGTCATAGTAGGTCACCATATTTGCTGGTGGTATCTGATTGGATGTTATTAACCATTCTTGTAGCTCAAGAGACAGAATCAAAGGATGATAGGTTTCTGTGAGAGGATGAGCTAAGCCAGCTGAGCCACCTGACCTGCTTATATTTTGTTAAAGGGCAAAGAGCTATTTGTTGTTGAATCGTAATTGCATTATATGCAAACATACAGTGATTGGTTTTATGTCAGAGAGAGAGAAAAAAATACAGGAATATAGATACTGAGAGCAAAGGAGCTGCCTGGTGAGGAACAACTGGATTAATTTGGCCTTATCTTCAGATAGCAGGAGATGTTAGCAGACCCGAAGGAAGTCAATGTAAACCACAATGCCACTGTTCCAAATGCCAGATGTTGACAGTTACAGTGCCATTGTTAGACTGTGACTTGATGGCACTTAATCTGTAAGCAATATATGTGGTTGACCATAAATACAGAGGCGGAATCACCACACACCACACTCAACTATTAACATTTCATGCTTATTCAAGCATTTCTGCAATGAAAATGAATGAATGAATGGCACTATTGCCATCTTTTATTTTTGCATTAGGATGTTTCATAACCCAACAGACTTGCATCTGGCAAGGTCTCCATTAGTAACAGAATAAATCATTGCTGTAAACTAGATACCAATTGCTTAATTGCCCCTTGAATTCCACCTTGAATTCTTCCACCTTTGGACATTAACAATAGGCCTGTTAAAATTAATAAAAATGTTTGCATTTTCAAGATCTCAGGGTGGCCTAAAGATGATAAAGGTGGATGAAGTACAAAGTATAGTCACTGTTGTGTTGTGTTGTTGGAAACACAACAATTTAAGCCAGACAAGGTCTCATAAACAGCAATGAGATAAGTAAACAGATAATCTGTTTTTAGTAATTTTGGTTGTGAGGTAAATATTGGCCTCAACACCGGGACAATTCCCTTTCAATTCTTTGAAGTATTAATGTGGGATCTTTGTTGTCTATCTGAAAGGTTTAACACCTCATCTCAAAAACAGGATCTCTGATCATTCAGCAGTCCCTCAGTACTGCCTAGGTTTTGTGGTCTAGTTTCTAGATTGAAGCTTGAACCCTCAAATTATAATTAATTAATTTTAGTCGTAACTGAATAGGGAACAAAGTGGGAATGGTAAATTAACTGCTTAGAAAACTGTCCATTTCCAACTTGGAACCACAACAGCAAGGTTTGTCTTCACTTTCTTGGAGTCTGTTGAGATTTCCTGCTTTCTGAAGACTAAGACAAATGATTCCAGTTGTTATCTGCTTCGGACCTCTCACATATAAGCGTAATGCTGTTACATTAGTAACAAAAGGAGAAAATGGTGAAAGCCTGTGTTTTGTTCTGCTTGGCTGGACGCATCCATCAGGATTTCATTACCACATTCAAGCCATCTGGAATTTCACCAGTAACTTGTCAGGTGGTGCATCCAAAATTCCTCCACTGCTCAGGATTTTCCAAAAATTAATCTTCTATATCACTTCAGGCCAACATATATTGTCAATGTTGTAATTTAACATTTATCTTCATCTATGTCTGTCTGATAACGTGTAATTACAAATAATTCACAGCACAGAAATAGCTATTCAACCGAAAAGGTCAATGCCAGTATTTATTGTCCACATGAGCCTCCTCCAACCACCCCCCCCCATCTGATCCAACCCAATCAGCATTTCTTTCTATCAGTATTCCTTTCACCTCCACGTTCTTATCTAGCTTCACTACTCCACTTGGAAGCACGTTCCACTTCTGAACCACTCTCTGGGTAAAGAAGTTTCTCCTAAGATTCCTATTAATAGTTCCCACTATTTAAAAAGGGAGGCAGAGAGAAAACAGGGAATTATAGACCAGTCAGTCTGACGTCGGTAGTGGGGAAAATTCTAGAGTCCATTATAAAAGATTTAATAGCTGAGCACGTGGAACACAGTGGCAGAATCAGACAGAGTCAGCATGGATTTATGAAAGGGAAATCATGCTTGATAAATCAACTGGAATTTTTCGAGGATGTAATTAGTAGAGTTGATGAGGGGGAGCCAGTGGATGTGGTTTATTTGGACTTTCAGAAGGCTTTCGACAAGGTCCCACATAAGAGATTGGTGTGTAAAATTAAAGTGCATGGGATTGGGGGTAGTGTATTGAGATGGATAGAAAACTGGTTGGCAGACAGGAAACAAAGGGTAGGGATAAACGGGTCTTTTTCCGAATGGCAGGCAGTGAATGGCAGGGTACCGCAGGGGTCGGTACTGGGACCCCAGTTATTCACAATATATATTAATGATTTAGATGAGGGAATTAAATGTAATATCTCCAAATTTGCAGATGACACAAAGCTGGGTGGGAGGGTGAGCTGTGAGGAAGATGCAGAGATGCTTCAGTGTGATTTGGGCAAGCTGAGTGAGTGGGCAAATGCATGGCAGATGCAGTATAACGTGGATAAATGTGAGGTTATCCATTTTGGTAGCAAAAACAGGAAGGCAGATTATTATCTGAATGGCTATAAATTGAGAGAGGGGAATGTGCAACGAGACCTGGGGGTCCTTGTACACCAGTCGCTGAAGGTAAGCATGCAGGTGCAGCAGGCGGTAAAGAAGGCAAATGGTATGTTGGCCTTCATAGCCAGAGGATTCGAGTACAGGAACAGGGATGTCTTGCTGCAATTATACAGGGCCTTGGTGAGACCACACCTGGAATATTGTGTGCAGTTTTGGTCTCCTTATCTGAGGAAAGATGTACTTGAGATAGAGGGAGTGCAACGAAGGTTTACCAGACTGATTCTTAGGATGGTGGGACTGACATATGAGGAGAGATTGAGTCGATTAGGATTATATTCACTGGAGCTCAGAGGAATGAGAGGGGGATCTCATAGAAACCTATAAAATTCTAACAGGACTATACAGGGTAGGTGCAGGAAGGATGTTCCCAATGGTGGGGGAGTCCAGAACCAGGGGTCACAGACTGAGGATATGGGGTAGACCATTTAGGACTGAGATGAGGAGAAATTTCTTCACCCAGAGAGTGGTGAGCCTGTGGAATTTGTTACCACAGAAAATAGTTGAGACCAAAACATTGTATGTTTACAAGAAGGAGTTAGATATAGCTCTTGGGGTGAAAGGGATCCAAAGGATATGTGGAGAAAGCGGGAGCAGGCTATTGAGTTGGATGATCAGCCATGATCATAATGAATGGTGGAGCAGGCTCGAAGGGCCGAATGGCCTACTCCTGCTCCTAGTTTCTATGTTTCGATAGATTTATTAGTAACTATTTTACATTGATGGTCCTTAGTTTTAGTCTTTCCCACAAGTCATTGGGTGGAATCATCCCAGATTTGCACTAAGTGCAGTCGCAACTGTGGGTTTTCACACCATATCATCCCAATCCTGCCACATTATTTATGCATTCCTGGGAAACACGCTGTTTCCATGGTGGGCAGGCTCCCATTCACCCGCCCGCCATCACCCCACTGCTGCATCATACGAGGTGCCATTTTTAAGTCTGGCTGCAAGAACACATCTCAGTGCTTCCAGAGCCACCACAGCTGCACGGAAGACATGACTCTGAAACTGAAGAAGATTGCAGCCCCCAGGTTCAGCGATGCATCCCGCAAGGGGCTTTTGGATGCCATGGATGCCCGCTGGGATGTCCTCTACCCCGCTCTGGCCGCAGGATGGGCAGCAACATCACCAGCCAGGCTTGGGAGGCGGTGGCAGTGGTGGTCAGCGCAAACGCCCTTCAAAAGAGGACAGCTACCCAGTGCCGCAAGAGGATGAATGATCTACTCTGTTCTGCCACGGTAAGTCATTCTTCTCATCAGTGTCAGCTCACACACTCACAAACCTATCACACATCCACAGGGATCTCACTCACTGCCAGTTCAAGGGACATCACCATTCACTCTCTCACACACACCTTCATTGTCCTCATCCCATCCATGGGACCTGTGCTGACGGGGAGGTCAGCGCTGCTCTACCAAGTGAGGAGCCAGCTGTGCAACATTCATCAGATAACCATTCTGTGCGTGATGTGTCCTGTTTCACAGACCACTGCCATGCACTAATTATCTCCGCTGACACATCTGAGAAACAGCCGACAGAGTCCATGACCCAGGGCCTCCAATCAAGCCCCAAAGAAACCTCTGAAGAGGAATCTGAAGGCACCCACTTTGAAGTCCTGTGATAGTGCTCACCCACACCCTCCACCAGCACAGAGACACGCACCTCGGTGGGACCTAGCTTTAGAACAGCCTCAGGATCACAATCTGGTGAGCACTTTCTGTTCTACAGCAGGCAGCGGCAGGGACTTCCCAGGTCCCCGGCACTCGCAGGACTGCCGGAGGCCAGAAGTTTGCTGAGTCTGAGTCAGATGAAGAGCCTCTGGACTCGGTCATATCACAGTTCCTGAAGCTGCAAAGGCAAGCTCGGGAATATAAGGAAGGGATGTCCGCTGCGCTCCACAGATTGCAAGGCATGATGGAGGAGTCCGTCTGCCTTCAGACTGAGGTGATATGGCGTTGGCATGCCAATGCACCAAGGTCAACACTGGTAGGATGGCTGTTGCTATGGAGACCTTGGTCCAGGTCTTGCTCCTACACTGCTGCGCGGGATCGACTCCATCGCCGAGTCCATAGTTGGCCTACAACAGTGTGCACACGAAAGGGGTGCTGGGTAGTTCAATCTTACTCCAGCTACCCTTTCCATTCACGGAGTCAACAAGGGGACTTCGGGCACCCATAGGGAGAAGGATCAGCAGGCGCACACTCTGGGGCCATCCACCCATGTGACTCCAAGAGTGTCCAGCTCATCCGAATCGCCTCTTCCTGTGGCCTCAGCAGCTCCAGCTCCACAGGCCAAGGACGATGCCACTGCCACACAACAAGATCCCGAAAGCAGGCCAGAGCCCTCCAAGTCTCAGCCCTCCAAAGGATGCCCACTGAGGTCATCACAGACAGGGTGTCGCAGTCAGCAGGCTGCCTCCACCTCCACTGTAGATGTCCAGGGAGCACCAAGGTATAGCAGAAGGGTTAGGAAGGTTAAGAAGATGTAGTTGCACAGCCTGGGCACAGGTGTTAATCACTTGTACATACTGTTCGCTATTGTCAGTAAACTCCCAAGAATGTCTCCCTGCCTATGGCTCCTTGTTCTGATGAGCAGTGTTCTTGTCACTCAGATGTGAAACCTTTCCGCACAAGATAAAAGGCAGGTGTCTCAGTCCAGGGCCTCTTCCCTGTGCTCTGTGCAGCCTTCAGACCAAAGTTATGGTCTGGCCTCTCACTCCCTGGAAACATTACTGATGCCTGCACCTCGACAGTGCTTGTCATTGCTGCCAGAATGTAGTGGGTAGAGTTCTTTCATTCTCTCTGTGTGCTCTCAGCATCTCTTCAGCATCTGTAACCACTGCTGCTGTGCTCCTGAAGGGCTCAGGTGCTGAAGGTAGACAAAGCAACAGATGCTTCTAAAGTTTCATGGCAGCATCTCTATGATATGACCCTGATCACAGAGCACAATTGAGCTTCCCTAGGCCAGACAGGAGTCAGACATTCTCAGAGACTATGTGAAGATCTATGGAGTGTCCTCCACTAGTGACTGCTCCATGGCCAGCTTTAGCAAGGAGATTGTATAGTGTGTGCAGTCGCCCAACCGTTCTGCAGTCCACTAAAATACTCATGACTTTGCAGTCTGTGCCAGGGGCTGTGTAAAGCTCTGGAGCACTTGGTGGCACTTTGATGCCTTTGTGTTGCTTGAGTGGGCAGATAAGCTAGAAGCCCGACTCCAATCCTATCAATCAGGCTGTGCTTGAACTGTCTGAGTTGCAGAGGAATGGTCACTTTATATAAAGTGTCCCTAATACATGGCCACTTCCCTCGCCCACCCTACCCCCACCCCGAATGCTTGTGCTCTATATTCAATGGCAGGCCCTTGCACCACCCCCCACCCCCCACCCACCCCCCCCGCCCCCCCACCCCCACCCCCAACCACCCCTGCACAAGTCACCTCAATGGCAATGCTGCACTTGCCCCCCTACCCCCTACCAGTTGCCTCAATGGCAGGGCTGCCCTTAACCCTGACCCCCCAGCACCCCTCAACCTTGAAGTCCAACAGGCGACCCTGGTGAGTGCTGCACAATGTTACTGTGCACTCACCTCTGAGTTCCCCTCAAAGTGCAGCCCGCCTAGTGCACGTCGCTTATGTGCTGTTGTGAAATACATCGGCGTGTTTTCCCGCCCGGAGATGGCGGACACATCCGGCGGGCAAGCCTAATAATGATGTACTGACGTATTACAATGAGGTTTCTGACGTCCGATGGCGGGAAACATGGCCCTCCATCAGCGGGCTGAGCTAACAATCGCAAACTGGTTTCACACTGTCGTAAAACCGATCGCACCATATTGTCCGCTCACGCCACCAAACACACCCGAAGCCGGCACGGAAAGTTCCGCCCTATGTCTACTCTACCAAATCCCTTTCATAATATTAAAGACCTGTAGCAATTCAAATCCTATTCCAGTGGCATAGTTACTTAATCCAGGTTGACAGATCAGTGCAGTACTGAGGGAGTGCTACTTTGTTGAAGGTGCCATCTTTCAAATGTGACATTAAACCAAGTGCTCACCTGCCCTCTCAGGTGGATGTAAAAGATCCAGTGGCATTATTTTGAAGAAGAGCAAGGGAGTTCCCCCTGTTCTCATAGGCAATGTTTATCATTAAAAAAAAGAACCAGATTATCTGGCCACGATCACCTTGCAATTTGTGGGAGCTTGCCTTGCATAAATTCACTGCTGTATTTCCTACATTAACTTCAAAAGTCAGTGCTTTCTTTGCACATCAAGAATATATAGTTATGGTTCTTGGGCCTAAGGATGATTGCTAGAAGCAAGACCAAAAGTGCAGGATAACCTGAGTTGCAATCATTCCCTCCATTACCCACTAAATCTTTTTGCTTTGATGCAGTTTGTGTTCTTAGAAGAAATGGCATCTTGCAATGTTGTTATGAAATAGGAATTGTCCATGGAATTGGCAATATGAAGTGTAACCTTTGCATAACTGTGTACAGAATGGGCATCTATAAATTCTAGAATTTATAGTATTATAGTAAGGTCATAGTATTGAAAACTTAACTCTGTTTTTCTCTCTCCACAGATGCTGCCAGAACTACTCAGTGTTTCCAGCATTTTCTGTTTATATTTCACATTTCCAGCATCCACAGTATTTTGCTTTTGTCCACAAATTGATTCTTGTTGAGCTCTGCCTGTCAAAATATGATTGATGTGTTTGTGTTACTTTGCTGGGGATTGAAATCATCTGTCACATCTTTCTTCACCTTACCATGGTCTGTATCATTTTTCAGTATCTGACAGCATGTCGACTATATTTTGCAAATGTTCTTCTCAGTCATGTAAAATCAAAGTTTTATTTCACAAGTTATTGGTGATACTAAATCAGTCATGACAAACTCGAGACTTACTTCATGTATGACTTTCAACTTGGTGTGACTCAAATATTGTATTTGTATTGGTGGAATGGGCATATGTCAGCCATTATCCAGAATATATTGGCAGTAAGATTGAATTTTTACTACAATGGAAATAAATCTATGGTTATTGTCTCATTTTAGATGTAGAAGGGTCTACAACTTAAGTAAAATCTGCAGTAATGGGAACAGGTGAATCCTATTGCTATCTTGTAAACTCATCACCGATTATCATCAAGCTTCATGTCTGCCCTGGGGAAGATGTTAGAATTGATCATTAAAGAGTTAATAACTGGGCACTAAGAAAAACTAAAAGTAATCAGGAAGAGTCAGCATGGCAAGGTGAAAGGGGAACCATGTTTAACCAACTTATTCGAGTTCTTTGAAGGAGTAACATGTGCTGTGGATAAAAGGGAGCCTGGAGACATACTGTACTTGGATTTTCAGAAGGCATTTGATAAGGTGCCACATGAAAGGTCACTGCAGAAAATAAAAGCTCATGGCGCAGGGTTAACATAATAGCCTGTATAGAAGAATGGCTGGTTGGCAGAAAACAGAGAGTATGCATAAATGGGTCTTTGACTAATTGGCAGGATGTAATGAGTGGAGTTCCACAGGGGTCCATGCTGGGGCCTCAACTTCATACAACTTACATCAGTGACTTAGATCAGGGTAGTGAAGGTATGTTAGCTAAATTTGCAGATGACACAAAGATAGGTAGGAAAGTATGCTATAAAGAAGATATAAGGGGCTGAATTTTGCCATCGGCGAGCATGGGCGGGGCCCGCTACCGATGCGCAAAATGATGTGGGATGATGTCGGAGGGAAGTTCCAATGTCATCCTGCCCCAATTAAATTTTCAGGAAGGTGGAGGCACAGCGAAATCAGCTGTGCACCCACCAACCTGTCAGTGGCCAATTGAGGCCATTGACAGGATAATTAAAACGATTAAAGGCCCTGCCCGTCCAACCTTAAGGTTGGCATGCAGGCCAGGAGCCCCAGCGGGCTTCTGAAAAAACATGAAACCTCATCCACCGGCGGGATGAGGCTTCATGTAAGGTTTAAAAAAGTGTAATCAAGTTTTTGTGAAATTTATTAATATGTCCCATCTCATGTGACATTGTCACATGAGGGGGATATGTTAAGGATATGTTTTTCTATTTTTAATGTTGGTACAACTTTCAGAGATCTCCCTGAGGCAGCACTTAGCCTCAGGGAGATGTGCGCTCTTTCGTGCGCATGCGTTAAAGAGTGCACTCTCGCATTTGGGGAATTCTTCCCGCCTGCAGAGGAAGCACATAACGCTTCCCGCCAGACTTCACGCTGGGCAGGCCTTAATTGGCCCACCCATTTAAAATGGCAGCAGTGCCGGCTACTTCATTGGGGATCGGCTCCCCGCCCGCCAAAGATTGGGTGGGCCCGCCCGCCTGGTAGGCAGAAAATTCTGCCCAATGAGTTTGCAGACAGATATAGATAGGTTGAGTGAATGGGCAAAAATCTGGCAGATGGAGTATAATGTGGGAAAATGTGAAGCTGTTCACTTTGGCAGGAAGAATAAAAAGGGGGAGTGTTACTTAAGCAGAGAATGACTGCACAATTTCAACATGCAGAGGGATCTAGGTGTTCTTGTGCATGAGTCACAAAAAGTTAGTATGCAGGTATAGCACATAATCAAGAAGGCTAATGGAATGCTATCCTTTATTACAAGAGGAATTGAACATGAAAATAAGGATGTTATGTTTCAATTATACAAGGCATTGGTGAGACCACATCTCAATTACTTTGTGCAGTTTTCGTCTCCCTATTTAAAGAAGGAATAAATGTGTTGGCGATGTCCAGAGGGGGTTTACTAGATTGATACCTGTCTTATGAGGATAGATTAGCCAGGCAGGCCATGTTTCCACTGAAGTTTAGAAGAGTGAGGGCTGATTTGATTGAAGCACGTAAGATTCTGACAGTCTCGGTGGCCGTGGAAAGGATGTTTCCTCTTGTGAGTGAGTCCAGAACTAAGAGGCACTGTTTTAAAATTAGGGATCACCGTTTTAGGACATAGATGAGGAGAACTTTTTTTCTCTCAGAGGGTTGTGCGACTTTGGAACTCTCTGCCTCAGAAGGCGTTGGAGGCGGGGTCATGGAATATTTTTAATGCAATGGCAGGTAAATTCTTATTAGGCAAGGGAATCAAAGGTTATTAGGAGTAGATGGGAATGTGGAATTTGAAACACAAACTGATCAACTGTGATCCTGACAAACAGTGACCATAACATGGTGGAATTTAGCATTCAGTTTGAGAGTGAGAAACTTAGTTCAAAAACAACTGTGCTAAACTTAAATAAGGGTAATTACAAAGGGCTGAGGGCACAGTTAGCTGGAGTGGACTGGGAAAGGAGTTTAGCAGAAAAGACAATTGATGAACAATGGCAGACATTTAAAAAAATAGTTCATGACTCACAACAAAGACATATCCCAGTGAGGAAGAAGGGGATAAACCAACCATGGTTAACCAAGGAATTTAAGGATAGTATCAAAGTGAAAGAGAAAACTTGCAATGTGGCAAAGATTACTAAGCCAGAGGATTAAAAACCAACAGAAGATGACTAAAAAAAATAGAGAGGGAGAAAATAAACTTTGAGGGTAAACTAGCAGGTAATATAAAAACGGACAATACCAGCTTCTTTAAATATATAAAAAGGAAGAGAGCGGCCAAAGTCAATATAAGCCTCTTAGAGAATGAGGCTGGGGAAACAATAATGGGGAACCAGGAAATGGCAAAGAAGTTGAATAAATACTTTGCATCAGTCTTCACAGTAGAAGACACTAGTAGCTTTCCAAAAATACTAAATAATCATGGGGCAAAAGGAGGGAAGGAAATAAATACAATAACTATCACTAGAGAAAAAGTACTAGGGAAACTAACGGGGCTAAAGGCTGATAAGTCCCCTGGACCTGATGGGTTGCATCCTAGGATATTAAAGGAAGTAGCTGCAGAGATAGTGGATGCACTGGTAGTAATCTTCTAAGAGTCCTTAGATTCTGGAAAAGTCCCAGAGGATTGGAAAACTGCCAATGTAACACCCTTATTCAAAAAGGGAGGGAGACAAATAAGAGGTAACTATAGACAAGTTAGCTAAACATTTGTCATTGTGAAAATATTAGAGACTATTATAAAGGATGTAATAGCAAAGCATTTAGAAATGCATAATATAATCAAGCAGAGTCAACATATAAGATTCTTAGGGGGCTTGACAGGGTAGATACTGAGAGGTTGTTTCCCCTTGTGGGAGAGTCTAGGACCAGAGGGCATAATCTCAGGGTAAGGGGTCACCCATTTAAACAGAGATGAGGAGGAATTTCTTCTCTCAGAGGGTAGTCAATCTATGGACTTCTTTACCACAGAGGGCTGCAGGGACTGGGCCATTAAGTATATTCAAGGCTGAAATAGACAGATTTTTAATCAGTAAGAGAATCAAGGGTTATGGGGAATAGGCAGGAAAATGGAGTTGAGGATTATCCAATCAGTCATGATCCCAATGAATGGCAGAACAGGCTAGGTGGGCCGAATAACCTACTTCTACTCCTACGTCTTATGGTCTAATGGTCTTATTAGATGGCGGATCAGACACGAGGGGCCGAAAGGTCTACTCCTGTTCCTATTTCTTATGTTTTTTATGTTATGTTTAAACCTGCAGAACAAGTTAAATCTGAGGCTTCCAACCTCATTAACATATTTAAAATACCAACCCACCTCGTGGGTGGAGATTGGCTGCCCATCCTTTGTCCCGTGCCAATAAAAGCTGGAAGTTAGCATGTTGATGCCAGCTTTCCGACAGGCTTCAATGTTTTTGTCCATTTACTACCCCCAATCCACATCCTATATCTCCTGCTCACTCACCCGGGTTAACATTCCCCCCTCTGTCTCTGTTTGGTGCTGCCCTGGGGAAATCTAAATTGGATTTTTCACATCGCCACTTATTTCCATCAGTGTGTTGAAAGCATTGACCTATAACATGAATGCAAAGGTGGCAGTGCCTTGTGCCTTCATCATGGATCATGTTGAGATACCTCAGATCTGACACTAAATAATACAGCTGTGTCCATCCAGGGTTGAAATTTCATGATGCTTTGCCATTATGAATATGTAGATATACTCATGCAGCCACTGTGCACTGAAATATGGAATACCATATGAAGGATAGGGTTTGAAAAGGTCTCGCACTATTGATCTGACAGCGTTCTGGTCATAGTAGGTTTCGGTAAGTCCTTTCAAATAGATCTTTGGTCAAACACTGTCTTTGATAACTTTTGCTTGTCACAGCTTCGCAGGCTTTCAAACTACAGATGAATTATACTGAGGTAGGAATTTTCTGGCTGAAGGTTAACTCACTCTGACTGCAGGCAATATGGGGGAGCGAGAGAAAGAGCAAAGCCTTCCTTCTCAGTCTGCTTCCAAGGCACACCACACACTGAGTTCAAAGTAAAATATCCAAGGAGAACTTCTCCCAGGCCAAGTGTTTTCAACCAATCAGCAGGAGTCCAAGCTTGGCAACAGCAAGTCTGTATGTTACTCAAGTAACAAAATACCTCCTCTCTCACCAGGTGTCCTTCTGGCCATCTGGCTAACGTCACCTTCTGAAAAAAGCAGCCTGCCCACAGATCAAAGCAAACGGGTAGCCTTTTAAAAACAAGTCAGGAGGAAGGGTGTCCAAAATCAATGTCTTTCCAATTTTCTCAAGAAGCATATTCCTCATAAAACATGCCATCAAACTGTGGGATGAGAAAAGGGGAAGAAAGCAACGAGGTCGGGAAAGATCATCTGGCCAGAGAAATAATGAAAGGAGTCAGTTAAATGATTTTCAACTCTCGGTGAGAAGGAACAGGAATTCACTAATGAGATTTCATAGCAATACTCTCCAAGTTGTTAAGAAGGTTTGAAAATCTTCACATCAGAAAAATATTATGCAAAATAAAGCTTTTGAAAATCTAAATGTAACTTTCAAAGCAAATATCAAAATCACAAAGCCTTATTGATCACGATAGAATTAATATTGGTCTCCTTTACCACTATATTAATTCTGCAAAATATTCTGTTCAGGGGTTACATATCAATTGGTAATGAAGCTGGTTATATCTGGTTATATCTGACTCTTGGCTATTCATTGGTGTTTATGAATGTATCTAAACCCAGTTAACGAAGCTGTCCAAGGACCCCTTCAGCCTTCATTAAAAGTATACAAATCACCATGTTAAACAATCATTAGTGAAGCTCTTGGGGCAGGATTTTGCCCTTGGTGGGGGTGCTTGGCAGGGGCAGCCGGGAAGCCAATTTCACACTGGCCGGCCAATAAGGCCTGCCCAGTGTGGAACACGAATGGCAGCACTCGGCACCGCCGGTGCAGGCAGGGGGAGGCGGGCGAGCGGGCCTAGCGTGACCTTTGCGCATGCGCATGGAAGAGCGCTTCAATCTCCCTGAGGCGCAGAGCTGCCTCAGGGAGATGAAACACTGTTTAATAAAGCAAACAAAATTGTCATAAAACATTTTCCCCCATGTGACTCAGTCACATGAGGTGGAACATGTTTTTAATTCAAAAATAACATTTTTATTTGATAAAAACAAAAAACTGCGGATGCTGGAAATCCAAAACAAAAACAGAATTACCTGGAAAAACTCAGCAAGTCTGGCAGCATCGGCGGAGAAGAAAAGAGTTGACGTTTCGAGTCCTCATGACCCTTCGACAGATCAGTTCAGTCGAAGGGTCATGAGGACTCGAAACGTCAACTCTTTTCTTCTCCGCCGATGCTGCCAGACCTGCTGAGTTTTTCCAGGTAATTCTGTTTTTGATTTTTATTTGATGTTTATTTGCTTTAGGAAACCTCTTTCTGCCTCTGGATGAAGTATCCTAAAAAATGTAATGGCCAGTTGGCCTTTTTACCTTCCCGCCAACCGTTAGTTTAGACGGGCGGCGTAAATTTGAATTTAGTTAGCTTCTTACTGGCCTTAATAGGCCTTTTAATTGTCGGCAAGTGCGCAGCCGACTCCAGCGCGCGCCCACCAAGCGAAATATTGCAAGACTGTGCGATGACATTGGGATGCTCGCCTGACATCATCTCGAGTCATTTTACGCTCGGGTGTGTCGGGCGCACGCCCACACGCCAAGCCTAATAATCTGCCCTTAATATAACTACTCAAAAATCATAACTTAATGATAACATAAAAGGACATTTTAATTGAAAAGGAATGTTGAGCTATGAGTTTGTTAACAAGGATGTGGGTTTGCCTCGGACAAAGTTAATGTTCATACTTGCTTGATATACCAACTTCTCAATGACTGCAAACTCCCTCAGAAGCTACTTGCAATCTAAAGCTCACTTGTATCCCGTAGAGCATCTGAACTACTGTTCAAACTAAGCCATGCTCTACCATGGAAATAACCAAAAGCTGAGGACACATTTTTAAAATTGAAAACTAGAGATGAAAACACCACGGGAGTTGGAAAGAAAAAGAGAGAGGATAAGATAAATCAAGAGGTGACACCAAATTGTGTTTTAAAATTGGAGAAAGGTGCATCGTTTTTGTCTCCATATTACAAAAAAAATACTGAGACAGTGGAGAAAGTTCAGAATTAATAGAAAGGATGGTACCAGAACTGAGAGGTTATTATCATTAAGGAAAGACTGAACTGGCTCTCTGAAGGGTGACATCACAAAGGTCTTCAAAATTATGTATGTGTTTGATAGGGTAGACCAGAGGTCAGCAGCCTTTTATTACCTGAAGAGCCTTTTTTTTTCAAATTGTCTAAAATAAAACTATTGGGAGCCACCAGCCAAAACTTGGCATTTCTGAAGCAAATACCTGGCAAATTGCCAAATGTCTTTGGCAGAATGCATCATTTGTATTCATAATAAATAAAATACATGTACTGAAGTTATGTATCAAGAGAAAAAAAATTTATATTAAAATAGACCTAACTCTGAATTATTGGGCAGGATTTTACATCCCACAGGCGGGCGCGCACCCAACCCAATCGGGCACAAAATAGCGCGCGATAATGTCAGGCGAGCGTCTCGACGTCATCATGCACTCGGGCAATATTTCAGTCGGCGGGCCCTTGCAAGAGTCAGCAGCGTGCCCGCCAACAATTAGGCGGCCTATCAAGGCCCTTAATTGAGTAAATAGCACAATTTTCCGCTGCACGTTCAACCTTACGGTTGACAGGCAGGCGAATCGGCCAGGCGACCTTTTGATTTTTTTTAGCAAAGCTCATCCTCAATTAAATAAAAAAATAAATATAAACTTTTGGGCTGAATTTTTATTCCGTTCATGTTATTGTGAGCGAGTCCCATGTCGGAAAGTTTTTTTCAGGTTTGAAAACAATCTATTTCTGAATTGAAAATTGTTGAGCTCCCTGAGGCAGCTCCCTGCCTTCAGGGAGCTATCTGTGAGCGCTGCTCCCCCCTACCCCACACATGCACAGATTTCTGCGCTTGCACTCCTCCCCATCCCCACCCACCCCCACCCCCCAACTGGCAGCGCTGAGGTTCTCAGCACGCTTTTCACATTGGCTGGCCGTTAATCAGACAGCCAGCGTGAAATCGCGATCGGAGACCGAACACGGGTGATGCGCCATTTCCCGCTCACTCCCAGGCCCACCGGCTGCGGCCATCATTTTACAGCTGTAAAATCCTCCCCATTGTGCTTTTTGACTTTTTTAACTCTAATTTTGTCAGTAAAGTCATCTCTAAAACAAACTTTTACTTAAGCTGTGTAGAATTAAGACAATTTTTGGCTACTGATTCTCCTGAGTAAAATTTAGCTGCTAATGGTACATTTGGAATAATTTATCATCTCAGGTATATTAGAAACAATAATGGTCACAGCAATAAAACCTATTCCTCAAATCAAAGGCTTTATCTATAGTCCACAGTGTAGCTATACTACTCGAATCACAGAGCACAATGATGATTTTCCTTAAAATAATCATTTGAAACTGGAAAGTGCAACAAAATGGTTAGCCTTTTATCCCCACAATAAAAACATAGCGCTTACTTTCCTTCACTTAATTTTTTAGGCTTCTTTCATGTTAATGCATTCCAACTGGAAATGGTTAGGAGCTGCAAATAGAGTTGTATGCAGCTCTGGAGTCGCAGGTTGTAGATCCCTGGGGTAGACATAGTGAAAATGTTTCAGCTTGTTGGGGGGAGGCAGAAGTTCAAAACTGGAGGCCATAAATATAATGATTAGTAAACCCCACAGGGAATTCAGGTGAAATTTCTTTACCTGGTTAGATTGTGGAAATTGCTACCACAAAGTGTGGTTGAGGCAAACAACATGAAAGCATTTAAGGGGAAGCTATATAATCACACGAAGGAGGAAGGAATGAAAGGTTAAACTGATTAAGCTTAGATGAAGTAGGGTGGGAGGATCAAGGCTCATGTGGAACTTAAACGCTGGCATAGACCTCTTGGGCCAAATTGCCTGTTTCTGTGCAGTTAATGTCCTCAGAATGTCATAGAATTGGAAGACTACAAGAGGTAAGAGGTCCCCAAAATGATATCCTGAGACAGAAGAGTAGGAAGCTGTAAAATTAATCCTGATCTCCGCACCGTGCTGTGAGATTGAAAAGAAGAATGGTGTATTTGGAATTTGAAAGGCACAAGGAGGAAAGCTAGAAATCCAATGATCAGCGTAGTGTCACTCAATTACGAAGTATAAAGCTTGGAGTGAAGTGTTGGAGTTCAAAGTTTGGGAATGTTTTGGTGACAATGGGATGAGGCTTAGCTTTGATACCCATTATGATCAAGTAACCTGCCAATGCTCATCAACTCAGCTTACCCGTGCTCCCAACCCAACTGTCAACAGAATTCAACTCTTTCAGCAGATAGACTGACAGGCCTGCCTATATAAAATATAAAAACAAAAAAACTGCGGATGCTGGAAATCCAAAACAAAAACAGAATTACCTGGAAAAACTCAGCAGGTCTGGCAGCATCGGCGGAGAAGAAAAGAGTTGACGTTTCGAGTCCTCATGACCCTTCGACAGAACTTGAGTTCGAGTCCAAGAAAGAGTTGAAATATAAGCTGGTTTAAGGTGTGTGTGTGGGAGGGGGGGCGGGGGGGGGGGGGGGGGTGCGGGGGGAGAGAGAGAGAGAGAGAGAGAGAGAGAGAAGTGGAGGGGGTTGGTGTGGTTGTAGGGACAAACAAGCAGTGATAGAAGCAGATCATCAAAAGATGTCACCAACAATAGAACAAAAGAACACATAGGTGTTAAAGTTGGTGATATTATCTAAACGAATGTGCTAATTAAGAATGGATGGTAGGGCACTCAAGGTATAGCTCTAGTGGGGGGTGGGGAGAGCATAAAAGATTTTAAAATATTCAAAAATAATGGAAATAGGTGGGAAAAGAAAAATCTATATAATTTATTGGAAAAAAACAAAAGGAAGGGGGAAACAGAAAGGGGGTGGGGATGGAGGAGGGAGCTCAAGACCTAAAGTTGTTGAATTCAATATTCAGTCCGGAAGGCTGTAAAGTGCCTAGTCGGAAGATGAGGTGTTGTTCCTCCAGTTTGCGTTGGGCTTCACTGGAACAAAGCAGCAAGCCAAGGACGGACATGTAGGCAAGAGAGCAGGGTGGAGTGTTAAAATGGCAAGCGACAGGGAGGTTTGGGTCATTCTTGCAGACAGACCGCAGGTGTTCTGCAAAGCGGTCGCCCAGTTTACGTTTGGTCTCTCCAATGTAGAGGAGACCACATTGGGAGCAACGAATGCAGTAGACTAAGTTGGGGGAAATGCAAGTGAAATGCTGCTTCACTTGAAAGGAGTGTTTGGGCCCTTGGACGGTGAGGAGAGAGGAAGTGAAGGGGCAGATGTTACATCTTTTGCGTGGGCATGGGGTGGTGCCATAGGAGGGGGTTGAGGAGTAGGGGGTGATGGAGGAGTGGACCAGGGTGTCTCGGAGGGAGCGATCCCTACGGAATGCCGATAGGGGGGGTGAAGGGAAGATGTGTTTGGTGGTGGCATCATGCTGGACTTGGTGGAAATGGCGGTGGATGATCCTTTGAATGCGGAGGCTGGTGGGGTAATAAGTGAGGACAAGGGGGACCCTATCATGTTTCTGGGAGGGAGGAGAAGGCGTGAGGGCGGATGCGCGGGAGATGGGCCGGACACAGTTGAGGGCCCTGTCAACGACCGTGGGTGGAAAACCTCAGTTAAGGAAGAAGGAGGACATGTCAGAGGAACTGTTTTTGAAGGTAGCATCATCGGAACAGATGCGACGGAGGCGAAGGAACTGAGAGAATGGGATGGAGTCCTTACAGGAAGCGGGGTGTGAGGAGCTGTAGTCGAGGTAGCTGTGGGAGTCGGTGGGTTTGTAATGGATATTGGTGGACAGTCTATCACCAGAGATTGAGACAGAGAGGTCAAGGAAGGGAAGGGAAGTGTCAGAGATGGACCACGTGAAAATGATGGAGGGGTGGAGATTGGAAGCAAAATTAATACATTTTTCCAAGTCCCGACGAGAGCATGAAGCAGCACCAAAGTAATCATCGATGTACCGGAGAAAGAGTTGTAGAAGGGGGCTGGAGTAGGACTGGAACAAGGAATGTTCCACATACCCCATAAAGAGACAGGCATAGCTGGGGCCCATGCAGGTACCCATAGCCACACCTTTTATTTGGAGGAAGTGAGAGGAGTTGAAGGAGAAATTGTTCAGCGTGAGAACAAGTTCAGCCAGACGGAGGAGAGTAGTGGTGGATGGGGATTGTTCGGGCCTCTGTTCGAGGAAGAAGCTAAGGGCCCTCAGACCATCCTGGTGGGGGATGGAGGTGTAGAGGGATTGGACGTCCATGGTGAAGAGGAAGCGATTGGGGCCAGGGAACTGGAAATTGTTGATGTGACGTCAGGTGTCAGAGGAATCACGGATGTAGGTGGGAAGGGACTGGACAAGGGGAGAGAGAAGGGAGTCAAGATAACGAGAAATGAGTTCTGTGGGGCAGGAGCAAGCTGAGACGATCGGTCTACCGGGGCAGTTCTGTTTGTGGATTTTGGGTAGGAGATAGAAGCGGGCCGTCTGAGGTTGGGCGACTATCAGGTTGGAAGCTGTGGGAGGAAGATCCCCAGAGGAGATGAGGTCAGTGACAGTCCTGGAAACAATGGCTTGATGTTCAGTGGTGGGGTCATGGTCCAGGGAGAGGTAGGAGGAAGTGTCTGCGAGTTGATGCTCAGCCTCCGCGAGGTAGAGGTCAGTGCGCCAGACAACAACAGCACCACCCTTGTCAGCGGGTTTGATGACAATGTCAGGGTTGGACCTGAGCAAATGGAGTGCAGTAAGTTCAGAGAGAGACAGGTTAGAATGGGTGAGAGGAGCAGAGAAATTGAGACGACTAATGTCGCGCCTATATACCCATTATGTAGAATGTGCAACATAGAAACAGGCCATTAAACCCAACTGGTCTGTACTGGTGTTTATGCTCCACACAAACATCCCCCCAACCTTACTTCACCTAACTCAGCATTAGCTTGTAATCCTTTCTCCTTCAAATGTTTATCTAATCTTAAATGCATCAAATACTCCTTATGGTAGTGAGTTCCACATTCTAACCACTTTCTGAGTAAAGAAATTTCTCTTGAATATCTGCTAACTCCTTGTCCATCAGCTAAGCAGCAACAATGAAGTCTAATAAGTTCTCTCCATTGTTGGATGATTTGAACTAGCTAAGCCCCTTCCTTTATCTATATTCTTTTCTGTGACAAGTCACTCTTGGCTTTGTCTATCCATCACATCCATGCTCTTCCTCAGCTTCTTTTCCCGTGTACCTGTGTGCACAGGGCCATGAAACGTGTTCCAATTGTTTCCACTTTCAAAATATGCCTAAACCACTGCAGTCATCCTTCTTGGATGTTCTGTGCAGACAGTGTTTCTGATGCAAGCCATATCTTATTTATATCATTTGTTATTCTTTACAGACTCCATACCCTCAACTAACGTATCTCTCCTGTCAGTATCTTTGGCTCGTTACCTTTCCTCATGATGCAAAATGCAGATCCAAATTATAATATCAGGATAATCATCACCTCATAAATTCTTAACTTTTACCAAAATATCTTTCGTTTCCGTAATATTAATATCAGATTAACCTACAAATATGCAATGTAAGAATGAAATTATGCAATAAAGAACTGCATTGTACAATATAATGATTATTCTATAATGTTAATATACTCTCAAAAATAACCCCTTCAAAGGAAAAGAACCTTCTAGAAATATAATTTCACAACTTTAAGATTCAAACACAAAAGGCTCACTCACAGCTTCTGCAGTTCCCTGTCTCTTAGCAACCAGTTCAACATCAGTTATGCACAGTTAATAGACTCCTGAGTATTAAAGAAACTCTTCAAGATGTCTTTTTTATCAAACTGTGAAGGTTTCTGCATGCATGTTTCTTTAGAATGCGTTTTTGTTTAAAGGTTGTTACAGCCACATACACACACACACAAATGTTGTTCCATATATTTCCCTCCATTATTTGTGGCATTCACTGATGGTCCAGCAACACTTCAATTTTAAAATCCTCATCGTTGCTTTCAAATGCCTTGATGGCCTTGACCCCTACCTATCTTTGTAACTTCTTCCAAACCTACAATGCTGCAAGATCTCTGAGCTGCTCCAGTTCTGGCCTCTTGTGCAGCTCCGATTTTCATCACTCCACCATTGATGACCTCACCTCCAACCACCTAGCCCCTTAGCTCTGGAATTCCCTCCCTAAATCTTTCAGTCTCTCTACCTCTCTGTCTCTCAACCTCCTTTAAGATGCTTCTTAAAACCACCTCTTGTTCCAAGTTTTTGGTCAAAGCTCCTAATGTGGCTGGATTTCAGATTTTCATTGATAATGCCCCTGTGAAGCACCTTGGAATGTTTTACTGTCTCAAAGGCTCTATATAAATGCAAGTTGTTGATGTGAATAATCACACAGAATAAGGTAGTGATTTGAAGGAATGCAACGTCACTTTGAAAGTTATTATTAGATCAACTTTTTTTTCTTTATTCTTTCATGGGATGTGGGCATCACTGGCAAGGTCAGCATTTGTTGCCTATCCCTAATTGCTCCTGAATTGAATGGTTTGCTAGGCCATTTCAGAGGGGAGTTAAGAAGCAACCACATTGCTGTGGATCTGGAGTCACATGTGGGCCAGACCAGGTAAGGACAGCAGATTTCCTTCCCTAGAGGACATTAGTGAACCAAATAGGTTTTTTTACAACAACTGATGATGGTTGTCATGGTCACCATTACTGAGGCTAAAGTTCAATTCCAGATTTATTAACTGAATTCAAATTCCACCAGCAGCCATGGTGGGATTTGAACCCATGTCCCCCGAGCATTAGCCTGGGCCTCTGGATTACTAGTCATTATCACTATGCCACCATCTCCCCAACAAAAACAAAAAGAATGTTGAAACCTCCTGAACCATCTACTTTTCAGTGACGGTGATTGGTTTCATTTCAGACAACAAACCCAGAAAAGGAAATGGTTAGGACTGGTTGCAGAATTGGTTATGGAGCCAAAAGTTGAAATGGTGCATTAATCCTGTCCTCTCCTAAAGGTGGTCACTCATTCTGGGCTACAATTCTGCAGAACCCTATAGCCCTCCAGCAGTGCATTCACTGAGATGCCTTGGTAACAGAAGTGGTTGGGGTCGATCCAGACTGGGTGCAGTAGTGTAATATAGGTGATAGTGAGCCAGCTGCTTTACATCTCATCCCCATATTTTTATTGACTACTCTTTTGAGATCAACCATTTCTCTTTGTTTAGGCTCATCTGGTCCATTATCATATAGTTGTTTGTGGGGTTGTACAGTTCACAAATTGGCTGTCACATTTCCCACGTTACATGACTCTATTTGAATTATTTCATTGGTTGGAAAGAGCTTTGGACTGCCTGAGATGGTGAAAGGTGCTATATGAAATGCAAATTCTTTCTTTCAAGGGAATAAGCAGTGAATCTCCAGTGGTTCCTATCTGCAGCCTTGGAATTAATTTGAAATATGCACAGCCCAGGCTGTCAAACTGAAATACCTACAGCGTGCAGTTAATAATAGTTTCAAAAACATCATGAAAACTAATCGAAAGAAAAGTCTCTGGTGAAGGCTCTTAGTACAGCTGAATTTCCCTGAAGGGTTCAGTCTTCATCTTTGAGACTTTTACTAGCAGTCAGCAGAACCTAAGGGTTTTTGAATATTTCACATTTTTAACAAAGCGATCCAAACTGCTTTGACTAACTTGACTAACTTTCACTGCCAATCAGCTTAGTGCTCTTTATCTTCCTTCCATTTACTGTCCTCTCCAAAAGATGGGCACATTTTTATTCATTCTCAGGATGTGGGCATGTTTGGCATAGTCAACATTTACTGCCCATCCCCAGATGACTTTAGGAAGGTGGCAGTGAGCTGCTTCTGAAACTGCAGCAGTCTGCGTGGTGGAGGTGGTCTCAAAGTGATGCTAGGTAAGGAGAACCAGAATATTGACCAAGAGACAATGAAGGAATGGTAGATATAAATCCAGGTGGGGTTAGTGTGTCACTTGGAGGGGAAATAGATGTGATAGTGACATGCACCTGATGCCTATGGCCAGAATATTACATTGGGCTTGTGGATGCACACCCGCCGATAATTAAAAGGCCCATTAAGGCCATTAACGAGCTCATTAACTTGAAATTTACACTGCCTGTCCAACCTAACAGTTGGCGGGAAGGCGAAAAGGCCAGGTGGCCTTTACATTTTTTAGGAACCCTCACCCACAAGCAGGATGAGGTTTCCTAAAGCTAATACACATTAAATAAAAGAAATATTTTGGAATTAAAAACATATCCCAGCTCATATGACGGAGTCACATGAGGGGACGTTTTATTAAATTTTTACTGTCTTTATTAACTCAGCCTCCTCAGGGAGATTGAAGCGCTCTTTCTCACACGTGCTCAATGCGCGCCAGGCCTCCTTCCCCCACCTGCACAGGTAGCGCTCAGCACTGCCGCTGGCCCACGTGAAACCGCAGTGTGGAGCCGATCGCGGGCGGCAGCCGAATTCCTGACCGCCTCACAGAGCCCACCCAGTGAGGGGAAAACTTTGGCTTTTTAGGTGGTGGAGGTCTATAAAATCCAGAGGTTCTCTAGTACCTCTTTCAAGTGGCCTCACTTCACTTGCAAGCTTGAACAGTCATTGTAAACTGACCTTTTGACTACAGGAACCCTGTGGTATATTCCAGAAAACCAGGTAGTGAAGGCTAGAACCGCAGCCAATCCGGACACACACGACAAATATGCGCCTCACAACCCAACATCCACAGTTTCTGTCTGTTCCTGTTTATATGTATATACGGAACAAAACAAAATGTGTAAACAAAGTTCAAACAGATCCATTGCAGCGGCAATACGAGCTTCGGTTCCTCTCATTATTTCTGCTGCATGACAATGTGTACACAGGAACACCCATGAATCCCCAGTTAATGCCCTCCACCTGCTTACAGTTAAACACAGTGGATTCCCAACTAACACTCAGGATTTGAACCTGGGATCTTACTGAAAGGTTTTGAATCTCAGCACGACGCATTTAAGCAGAATAAACGCGAGATTCCTTGCCTTTAAAACAACTTTTAGATCATTCAACAGCCATTTGTGCCTGAACATTTTGACCACAGTGAATCAGGATGGAAATATGCCCTCCCTGTTAGGGCTAAATCGCACAATAATTGCACTGAAGCTAGAAACTGATTTCACTATTCTTCAATCAGCCAATATCAGCTGGCACAAGCATCATTCATGGACTGCTTATTGCTTCTATGCAGACATTCCAAAACAAAACAAGCTTCTAAGCAAAAGCTGAGCTGCTAAACACAAAAAGCAAAGTGTTAAATATCTGAGTATGATCATTAAATATACAGACACAGCTAATCAATTAAACTAATTCCCTCCAGCCAAATTCATGACAAGAGTATATGTGACATCATCCTTGGCCTTACAATGGACCACATCACCCACCAGACATTAAAGTGGCAGCCATGGTTTAGTGGTGGTACTCTTGCCTGAGTTAGAGTGCTGTGGTTTTACTCCTTGAACATATTATCTAAGCTGACATCTCAGTGCAGTACTGAGGGAGGGTGGCACTGCTGAAGGTACAGTATTTCAGATGAAGCATTCAACCGAGGCCTAATCTGCCTTTGCAAAATACAAAAAAGTTTCCATGGCACTACTTCAACAAAGAGCAGGGGCAGCTCGCTGACCAATATTTATCTTACAACTGGCATAACTAAATCAGATTACTTTGCCATTATTACATTGCTGTCAGGGAAACTATCTTACGTAAATTGATTGTCACATTTCCTACATTGTAACATTGACTACACGCGAAAAGCACTTCTTTGGCTATGAAGCGTTTTGAGATGTCCTGAGGCTGTAAGTATCAGTAGCTTTGCCATGGGAGCAACAATATTAAGGTTTCCTCTACCTGACACTCCACTCAGTTTCTAGATGTTTCTCCAGTGAATCTGTCACCATGTAACATGGAAGCTTACAACACAGAAGGAAGCTACTTTGGTCCACAGCATCGAGGGTAATCCGAAACTAATTTCATTGCACCTGCTCCTTCCCTGTAAATAACAGATTCATTTGATTAGTTTCCAGGACATGTTTGTGGTCCTTCTTCCCATTTTTGCCCTAAAGAAAATGAAAAGACCTAGAGCAGGATTATGCGACCAAATGCAAGTGAAAACAAACCCAAGATACGGTGAAGTAAAAATACTGTTAAGCAGTCAGGTAAAATGGGTCGTTTATATGCCCCAAGAAATATTCAATTCCATTGACTTTAATAGAGTTAAATATCAGCTGAACATCAGGGGTTACCATTGACTAGAAACTGAACTGGACCAGCCAGATAAATACTGTGGCTACAAGATCAGGTCAGAGGCTAGGAATCCTATGGCGAGTAACTCACCTCCTGCCTCCCCAAAGCCTGTCCACCATCTACAAGGCACAAGTCAGGAGTGTGATGGGGTACTCTCCATTTGCCTGGATGACTGCAGCTTCAAAAATGCTCGAGAAACTCAACACCATCCAGGACAAAGCAGCCAGCTTGATTGGCACCCCATCCACCACCTTCAATATTCATTACCCCCATCACTGACACACAGTGGCAACAGTGTGTGCCATGTGCAAGATGCACAACAGCAACCCACCAAGGTGCCTTCGATAGCATCTTCCAATTCCACCACCTCTACCACCTAGAAGGAGAAGGACAGCAGACACATGGGAACATCATGTAGAGGGCAAGTTCCCCTCCAACCATCCTTCATGGTTGCTGGGTCAAAAATCTGGAACTCCCTCCCTAACAGCACTGCGGGTGTATCTACACCACATGGACTGCAGCAAATCAATAAGGCACCTTTTCAAGGGCAAGTCGGGGTGGGCAATAAATGTTGGCCTTATCAGTAACAGCTAATCCCAAGAATGAATTTAAAAAAGAGCATCTACAAGACGGCCTCATGGAACATAGCTTTTCATGGATTTCTAAACCTTGTGTATATGGCTGGGATCAAAACAGCTTCAATCTGTACCTCACTGTGTTGAGAGCAACATTGACAGATGAAGTGAGTGATTCAGATCATCAAAGTTAGTGACACTGTCCACAGTCACTAATTATCTAAGCTCACATTCTATATATTTAGACCTCTGGTGCAAAGGCAGAGAGGAAGCTGTGAAATAATGCATAGAAGTGGAGCAATAAAGGATTTGCTTGTTTAACTCTGCATATCCTAGAGGAGCTTGTTAGAGAAGTAAAGCAACTGAAGAATGCAAAGCACATATGCCCAGGTCCAATATAGTAACTCGCTCATTTGGAACAATGCTCACTGCGACACCACTCAGCAACCTGATAGCAGAATGTAACATATCAGCGGTTGAGGCTTTTAAGAGAAAGGTGGAGAAACAACAATAGATACACAAACCACTAAAAGTAGCAATGCACTGGGCATCATTTCTAGAGTGATAAAATTGAAAAACAGGAAAACACTTGGGGCAGAATTTTCTGCTCGTCGGCAGGCGCACGCCCGACCCAAATGAATGTAAAATGATGCGTAATGATGTTGGGCGAGCATCCCGACATCATTGTGCACTCGCGCAACAGTTCAATTGACGGGCGAGTCAGAAGCGTGCCCACCAGCAGAGCCGCCTGCTGACAATTAACAGGCCTATTAAAGCCATTAAAAATCTAATGGAATTAAATTTTTCACTGCCTGTCCAACGTTACGGTTGGCGGGCAGGCGAAAAGGCCACGAGGCCTGTGGATTTGTTTGCGAAACCTCATCCATGGGCAGGACGAGGTTTCGATCCGTCATTAAAAAAACAATAAAACATTTTCAAACTAATTTCTAACATGTCCCTGCTCATGTGACAGAGTCACATGAGGGATTGTGTTTTTGACATTTTTAAATTCTTTCTTTTACATTTTTCAAAACCTTCCGCACCGACCCGCACATGCGTGAACTTGTGCACTCGCCCTCCTCCCCCCACCCACACCCCCGACACAGGCAGCGCTGAGTGTTGCAGCGCGCGTTTCACACTGGGTGGGCCTTAACTGGCCCGTCAGTGTGAAATCGTGGCTGGACCCCGATCGCTGGCGGCGGTTGGCTTCCCAACCGCTCCTGCTCGCCCCTACTGAGCCAGCCCAACGAGGGCGAAATCCTGCCCTTGGAATACTGTGAACAATCCTGCTCTTCATCTTATAAAAATGATACAGAGGCACTGAAGGTGCTCCAAAAAAGATTTACGAGAATGATGCCAGAACTCAGAGATTATACATAACAGGAAAGATTGAACATGCTGGGGACGCACATAAATTATGTAATTTTTAAAAGAAAATCATCCTCTCTTAAAAATGCAAAAAGCATAAAAGCATGGTCATGAAATTAAGAGCCAACAAGTAAAGTGCCAGTATCTGCCCATTCTATGCTAATTTTAAGACATTCATGATGCAAATTAAATCAAGTAGAAATCATTCTCTTGACTTTTGCTAATAATGCTAAGTGCACATTTCAACTTGATATATGACTTGTTTGAAACCAGTCACAGCTCAAGAGGCTTATGCTTTACTGGAGAGTCCTCGACGACTGCAGGTCCCTTGGTCTCACGATCTCTACTGTACTCAAAGGTAACAGGTTCATTCAGCAGAAATAGGGAGATACTTTTTTTTTGCATTTTTCCTAGTCTAATGTAGAAATAAATGATATTTCCCTGAGTTTCACTAAACCCACAGGCAATGGGAGTAAATCTGATTTTGGGCACTAATGTAAAACAGACAACATCAGATAATCTGCCTATTGTACATACAATCATAGGGTCATGCAGCACAGAAGGAGGTAATCGGACCCATCATCGGCAGGAATTTTGAAGCCCCCCCCAACCACGGCAGGTTCCACCATGGTGAGGCCAGCAAGCCACTGACGTCTCCATTCACATTGGCAGGAACAGAAGATCCCGCCAGTGTGAGAAGGTGGAAAATTCTGGCCATCGTATCTTTGCCAGCTCTATGAACAATCTATCCCATTCTCACTCCCTTGTTCTTTCTTCATAGCCCTAGAATCCTTTTGCCTTCAAGTATTTATCCAATTATTTTTGAACATTACTACTAAATCTGCTTCCACCACCCTCTCAGGCAGTACATTCCTGACAATAACAACTCAAGGTGTATAAGCAAGTTTTTCTTATCCTGGTTACTGACTCTACAGCAAGTGAAAACTCCCTATTTACTCTGGCAAGATCCTCATAATTTTGAACACATCTATTAAATCTCCACTCAACCTTCCCTGCTCTAAGGAGAAAACTCCCAGCTTCTCCAATCTCTCCACGTAACTGAAATCCTGCATTCCCAGCACGATTCAAGTAAATCTCTCCCCGATTTTAATCTTTATTGAAGTTGGTGGAAATGAGAATCAGGACAAGTTAATAATAGGCATTTGATCTGATATCACCTGTTTCACACCAATGCCCAAAGTCAAAATGAGCCTTCACCCCTCATTGTGCTTAGATTGTGACACAACATAGTGTCAAGATAGAAAAAACCTAACTCAAGGAGTGGCAGAGGGTCAAATATGCCCCCAATCCTGCCCGCTGTATATTTTACGACATGCTCTCCATATTGAACATCAAATGAAGAGAAGCAGGAAATGGCAACTTCCAGTTAATATCAGCTGGGAGTTCCTCACTACAGTGCATTCAGATTCATTAGCAAAAGGTTAAATGGCTGATATCAATTCGATTAAATTGCAATAATTGCATCTAAGATTCTATTAACTTATACGAAGATCGAGTTGGCAGGTTTCATTTTCAAAGTCTATGCAGAGACTAGAACCAGGCAGGAGAGCAGAGTGATATCACTTCCCAGAGATTTGGACTGAAAGTGTAAGTGACTTTAGAAAGATGCAGAGCTGACAGTGTATCTACCACTGGAAGCTGAGGGCTATCATTTTAGCAAAATAATAGACACAAATGTAAAAATGGATTCTCCACTTGGCACTCACACCTACTGCTCTGTTAAAATTAACAAATAAAGGAAAATATAGCCCAAAGTTAGTAAAAACAGATGACCCAAATTCTCATAAATGCTTAGAAGAATCTTACAGCACAGGAGGAGTCCATTCGGACCATTATGCCTATGTTGGCTCTTTGAAATAGCTATCCAATTCATCCCTTTCACCCATTCCTTCCTCATAGCCCTGCAAATGCTTCCTATACAAGTACACGTATATCAATTCCCTTTCAAAAGTTACTATTG